>NC_047084.1:131787573-132136463 GCF_902459505.1 Geotrypetes seraphini
ATTGATATTGGAATTTATTTTCACTCAGCAACACATATGCAGTGATTAAGTGGTGGGTTCGCCTATAGGGCTTGTCCCTGGGGGGGTTACATTTTTCTGAGCATTTGTGAGATTGAAATCAATCTTTGAAGTATTTGATATTTTCATCAAAATACTTTGGACGCATGGTACGATTATTATATTGTTTATTTTTTCATGTGTCTTATCTGAATCAGTTTACCTGAACTTTGCTTATTGACTGGGTCTCTAAAATTTTTATAGCCATAGTTTGTAATGTTTGAATATTCCCACCCCCACCCCCACCCTCCTCTGCTCATGCCAGCTGCCGTTTTGAATTTCCTGAACCCATGCAATATGTAGGATTGTAACTGCATTTGGATGGAGGTGGTTTCTTTTTTGTGCTTCCTCATTACTGATCCTACTGTGGTGTGTCCTCTTTTACTCATTTTATTGCTGTTTAGAAAAATTTTCATTACCGTGATTATTGTTGCTTCAGGAAATGTGCCTTACAAAATCCAGATGAATGAATGAATGACTAGCAGATGTCATCACTGGGAATTTGGTGCCATCTAGTGGGAAATTTAATGTAATGACAATTTCACATTTCTGGTGCCAAAAGCCATCTTTCCAATTAGGGGGCCTTTTGATGAAGCTGTCTTTTCTGGTTCCCAGTTCATGGCTTGCATTCGTATGTGCTGTACTTACTGATAGCTGCTTAAATGTTTCTCTCACTTCTTCAATTTTAGTCTTATCTTTCCATTTGTCCTGTAGGTTTTTATTTCTTTTCTTCTTAATGTCCCTTAATTTTTCTACTTTTCCCATGGGAGCTCAGAACAGTTTACATGAAATTTTTTCAGATACTAAAACATTTTTCCCTTTCTGTCCTGGTGGGCTCACAATCTATCTAATGTACCTGGGGTAATCCAGCCATTGTGACATCACTGATGAGGTTGGCTCTTAGGCATTGGTGGAATGAGGCATTATGACAGAAACAGAAACATGATGGCAGATAAAGGCCAAATGGCCCATCCTGTCTGCCCATCCGTAGTAACCATTATCTCTTTCTCTCTCCCCTATCCCAAAATTCAGACACAGACTCTGTCTCCACCACCTTTTCCAGGAGACTGTTCATCGCATCTACCACCCTTTCTGTAAAAAAGTATTTCCTCAGATTACTCCGGAGCCCGTCACCTCTTAACTTCATCCTATGCCCTCTCATTGCAGAGTTTCCTTTCAAACTTATTTATTTATTTAGATTTTTATCCCGTCCTCCCAGTATCTCAGAACGGTCTACAAGCAAACATTCACAGTGGAGTACATTTGGACAGCACAAAGACTATACAGAAGATTAAAATATAAGGATTATACAGTAATTTAAGTATAGGTTAAGAATGGACTGTACAGCAGTTTAAGTAGAAGTTTCGAGTGGAGAAGAGAGGTTAGAGGGGAGGGGGGTTGAGGTGTAGACTGTGGTTGAATTTTAGTTGAAGAGGAGGGTCTTTACCACTTTGTAGGTATTCAAAATAAAATTTAAAAAACCATTATACGAGGGTTCTTCAAAAAGTTTTTTACACTTTCATATTTTCATGGGAAATGGTTGGGGCGGAGCAAGTGGTAAGAGGGCGTGTCTTAGAATGTCATGTGACTAGTCAGTCTGGCAGACAGGGTGATTTTGTGGAAAAGTGATGTCATTTGCTTTTGAGATATTAGTGTTTAAAAATATAAAAGTGCTGAAACATTTTGAACATCCTTTGTAACATATGATAAATTTATTATTTTATTTACTTAGATATAGATCTTGCTGTCTATCTTTTTTCACCAGTACTTTAGATCCAGAACAAAACATTTAAAGCCTGATATCAGAAGGAGTATGTAGCTGAGTTGAAGGCTTGGCGTACTGACTCCACAGCCCTCCGTCGAAGGACCCGCCCACCAACATCCAGGCTCAGCTTCCACCACCAGCCAGGCGGGCCTTTCCTGCCAGTGAGCCCCACCATTTGTGTCCTGTCGTGCTTACCTACTAGCTGTCATTGCTAAATATAAAATTATCACCCCTCTTATCCCAGGTGAGTATCAAGTTTCTCCTTGACCTACTGAAACTGCCACTGGCTTGGCGCCTCACAATTCCAGTCATCATGGATCAAGGCAGGCATGGGGAACTACTAAGTAGTAGATTTAAAACAAACCGGAGAAATATTTCTTCACACAATGTGTAATTAAACTCTGGAATTCATTGCCAGAGAATGTGGTGGAGATCTGTTAGCTTAGCACGGTTTAAAAAAATAATTTCCTAACAGATAAATCCATAGGCCATTGTTGAGATGACTTGGGGAAATCCACTGCTTATTCCTAGGATAAACAGCATAAAATCTATTTTACTACTTGAGATCTGAGTAGGCCACTGTTGGAAACAGGATACTGGGCTTGATGGACCTTCGGTCTATCCCAGTTCTTATTTGAGCCAAGTATAGGACAATCAAGCCATTGTGACATCACTGAGGAGTTTGGCTCATAGGCATTGGTGGAATGAGGCATTATGACATCACAATCTTAGCTTTGGAATGTTGCTACTCTAGGTTTCTGCCAGGTACTTGGGACCTGGGTTTAGCCACTGTTGGAAAGAGGATACTGGGCTTGATGGACCTTCAGTCTGTCCCAGTATGGCAATTCTTATATTCTGATGTGAGCCAAGTATAGGACAATCGAGCCATTGTGACATCACTGCTGAGGTTGGCTCTTAGGCATTGGTGGAATGAGGCATTATGACATCACAATCTCAGCTCTACAAGGATGTTGCTACTCTTTGGGTTTCTGCCAAGTACTTGGGACCTGGGTTGGCCACTGTTGGGAACAGGATACTGGGCTTGATGGACCATGCTCCCGCATTGACAAAAAAGGCGGAGGAGTAGCAGCTATTAAAGCAGACCTAATCTACAGGCCTTAGGATGCCTATATTTCAGCCACCAGCTTTGAAACCGACGCTCTCTTCTTCCAAATTTGCTTTTCTGAAGATGGCTTCGCTGTAAAGGTTGAACAGGTGACAAGATGCATCCTTGCCCGACGCCACGTTTTATTGGAAACCAGTCAGTGTTGCCGTATTCAGCTCTCACTGCAGCTTCTTGGTTTTCATAGAGGCTCTTTATCAGCTGAGTTATGTGTTGGGTCTTCCCATTTGCGCTAGAGTTCTCCATAGTTTATCGTGATCCACACAGTCAAAAGTTTTGCTGTAGTCGATGAAGCAAAAGTGCAGTGGTCCCCTGGTCATTCGCGGTCGGCGATTCGCAGTCCCAGTCATTCGCGGTATTTTCCAACTGCGAATGACTGGGCAGGAGAGAGCAGCTGGAGTACCAGCGAGTGAAGGAAATCACTTGCCGTATGCTCCGACTGCCTCTTCCTGCACCAAAGTCGGGCCTCACCAATCAGGAGCTGCCGAGGCCCGACTTTAGTGCAGGAAGAGGCGGTCGGAGCATACCGCGAATGATTTCCTTCACTTGCCGGTGCTCCAGCTGCTCTCTCCTGCTTCTCCGGCTGCCCTCTCCTGTCTCCACCCCCCCCCCCCCCGCTAAAATCTGTATTCACAGTTTTTCAGCATTCGCGTGGGTTCCTGGAACAGAACCCCCGTGAATATTGGGGGAGTACCGTAGAGGGGCTTTTGGTATTCTTTGCTCTTCTCCAATATCCACCTAACGTTGGCGATAATGCCTCCTGTTCCTCGACTTTTTCTGAAATCACTCATTAGTAGCGGTTTAGACGCTTTCAATAAACGTGAATATTCCCTTTGAAAGCGCGTTAACTTTTTGAAGAACCTTCGTATTTCCAGTTTGTTTGGCATCAACCTTGAACCAGTGCAAAGATTAAGCTCTGCAAAGAACGGATTGCTGGATATACCTTCCTTTAGATAAGTCAGGTTAGAATACAGGGGAAAAAAATGTTTGATTTTAGGACCAGTGTTTTGGAAACTCTTTACCCAGTAATGTCAGAGAAATAGATCTGTTTTTGAGCTTTAGAAAACAGGTTAAATCCTTTCTTGTTTACGCAGGCTTATACTTAACTTTGATAAAAGTCAAAGGGCGAGAATGTTTGATTATACCAGTGCTGTGTTAAGATTTTGATGAGATGTATACTCTTTGTGTGTGTTTTTATCATGCATGTGAATTGTAAATCGCCCAGAATGGTAAATGGTGTGGGCCAGAAATTTTCAAAATAACTTAAAAGGTTTTTCTTTCACACCTATTTTCTTGCTAAGGGGAGGAAGGCACTTTGGCATTCGCATATTCTATCAATGGCGCCTCCTACCAGCGCCTACGTTAAGTGAAAAATGCCATTTAAGAGGCATTTTCAAATGATTTTCAAGGCCTAAAAGGTGTGATAAGGTGTGTAAAGCACCCACGTAGGCGTGATTACAGCACCACTGTAGGCTTGGTGAATGCCGCAGTGGCATTAGGTGCGATTCAGATCAAAGGTAGGCCTTGAAAACCCCGGCCCGCGTTTCCGGCACCTGCCTTTGCTGCAGGCAGCCGCTTCTAAGAAGGCCACCGACAACGGCGCTGCTTAGAGAATTCAGGCCTTCCTGTCCAGCCTGGGGTTAAGAACATAAGAAGTTGCCTCCACTGGGTCAGACCAGAGGTCCATCGTGCCCAGCGGTCCGCTCCTGCGGCAGCCCATCAGGTCCATGACCTGTGAAGTGGTTTCTGACTATTCTTATAACCTACCTCTACTTCTATCTGTTGCCCGATTATATTTTATGTGAATATTCCTGGCTGCTTCAGTGTGCTGATTCGATGGTGCTTATGCAGAGCCACAAATCGGTATAATGTAGCATCTCCATGGCAGCATGTCAGAGCAACAGGCAGTCGAGCTCGGCTGAATTCAGAATTTGTGGCCGCTGCCAGGCAGAAACTCAGGAGTTCCCCTTGGATCTGGGGCTGATGCACGCTAGTCTCATCACATTAGCCAGACCACAGCACTCCAGCGTGATCTTTTCAAATCCACGCGTCTTGCACAGGCTTAGCTTCATTGCCTTTCCAGCAAAAGAGAGATTGACTGGCATTTCCAAGGGTCTGACTCAAGCTAAACTTCTTCAGTATATTCCTGGAAAAAGTTTCAGCTTTCGGGAAGGCCTCATTATTGCTGGAATAGAAAACCAGATTAGGCGTTTGCTCCAATACGCTGTATGGTGTCAGAACAAATTAATACCCTGTAACGTTGGAGTACCTCTGGTGCCTCAGTTAAGAGTCTGTGTCTTAACATGTGGTTAAGCAAGAGAAAGACAAGGTGTTTGGTGAGGGTCATGTCATGTACTCTAGGATCAGAGCAGCAACCTGAGAACCAGAGAAGCCAAGGTTTAAATCTGGCTTCTCCCACTGACATTGCTTGTGACCATGAACAAATCACTTCTCTCTCCATTCATTGCCTCAGGAAGAGACTTAGGGGGCTATTTATAAACCTGTGATAAAATATTGTCTTTTCTACTGATCTCATATACCAGGTCCCAGTCATAGGATGCATTTATCAGCAAGTTAAACCGTCAGCATACTAACACACACACGGAAAGTCCTCATAATCTTCTGAATTATGCTTTATTGAATAAATAAGCAAATGTACTCACAATTAGCAGGACTTTCTCAGAGGCAGGCAGTCTCTGGGCATGATTTCTTGGTTACAATATGATATAGAAAAATAGGCAAAGGTTTGGAGATCAGGGATGGTGAAAATGCAGAGCAGTGGAAATGGGAAATCAATATAATATTGTTAAGAATTAATAGCCTTAAAAAGAGAATATAAGAACATAAGAACATAAGCCGTGCCTCTGCTGGGTCAGACCAGAGGTCCATCATGCCCAGCAGTCCGCTCACGTGGCGGTCCATCAGATCCAGGACCTGTATAGTAGCCCTCTATCTATACCCTTCTATCCCCTTTTCCTTCAGAAAATTGTCCAATTCCTTCTTGAACTCCCTCTGGAAGCGCGTTCCAGATGTCCATCACCCATTGGGTGAAGAAGAACTTCCCAGCATTGGTTCTGAATCTGTCCCCTTTTAATTTTTCCGAATGCCCTTTCATTCATGTAGTTATCGAAAGTTTGAAGAATCTGTCCCTCTCCACTTTCTCTATGCCCTTCGTGATTTTGTAAGTCTCTATCATATCCCCTCTAAGTCTCTGCTTCTCCAGCGAAAAAAACCCCAGTTTCTCTCTTCTGAACCCTCTCGAGTATCGCTTTATCCTTCTTTAGGTACGGCAACCAATATTGAACGCAGTACTCCAGATGCGAGCGCACCATCGCCCGATACAACGGCAGGATAACTTCTTTCGTTCTGCTTGTAATACCCTTCTTGATTATTCCTAGCATACTATTTGCTTTCTTAGCAGCTGCTGCGCATTGTGCCGATGGCTTCATTGTCATGTCCACTATTACCCCCAAGTCCCTTTCTTGGGAACTCTCACTCAATAACAGCCCTCCCACCGCTGTACCTCGGGTTTCTGTTTCCTACGTGTAAGATTTTACATTTCTCTACATTGAACTTCATCTGCCATCTTGTCGCCCACTCCCCTAGTTTGTTCAGGTCCCTTTGTAAATCTTCGCAGTCCTAGCCCCATTAAATAGCTTGGTGTCATTTGCAAATTTTATTACTTCGCTCTTCGTCCCCGTTTCTAGATCATTTATAAATACATTGAATAGCAGCGGTCCAAGCACCGACTCCTACGGAACACCACTTGTGACCTTCCTCCAGTCCGAGTAGTGGCCCTTCACTCCTACCCTCTGCTTCCTGCCCGCCAACCAATTCCTGATCCATCTGTGTACGTCTCCTTCCACCCCATGGTTCTTTAGTTTCCAAAGTAGGCGTTCATGGGGTACCTTGTCAAAGCCTTTTTGGAAGTCTAAGTATACAATGTCTATGGGGTCCCCTTTGTCCATCTGTTTGTTAATTCCTTCGAAGAAGTGCAATAAGTTTGTCAGGCACGATCTTTCCTTGCAGAAGCCATGTTGGCTTGTTTTCATAAGTTTATGCCTAGATGCTCCTCAATGCTATCTTTTATCAGTGCTTCCGCCATTTTCCCCGGAACTGAGGTCAGACATACCGGTCTGTAGTTCCCCGGGTCACCTCTCGATCCTTTTTAAAGATGGGCGTAACATTGGCTATCTTCCAATCCTCCGGGATCACGCCTGTTTTCAGGGATAGATTACAAACCTGCTGTAGTAGTTCCACTATTTCCTCCTTTAGTTCTTTCAATACTCTAGGGTGGATTCCGTCCGGGCCCGGCGATTTGTCAGTTTTTAATTTTTCTATCTGCTTGTCTATGTTCTCAAGGCTTACTTCCATGGATGTTAATTTTTCTGCTTGGTCTCCTTTGAAGATTTGTTCAGGTTCCGGTATGTTGGATGTGTCTTCTTTTGTAAATACTGACGAAAAGAACATGTTTAGTCTTTCCGCCATTTCTTTCTCCTCCTTCACCACTCCCTTCCTGTCTCCTTCGTTAGGCGGTCCCTCCTCCTCCCTTGCCGGCTGCTTCCCTTTAACATATCTGAAGAACGGTTTGACATTTCGTGCTTCCCTGGCTAGCCTCTCTTCATATTCTCTTTTTGCTTTTCTAACCACGAGGAAACAATATTTTTGATACTTCCTATGTTCTTTCCAGTTCTCATCGGTTTTGCCCTTTTTCCATTTCTTGAATGAATTATTCTTATCCCCTATCGCTTTCTTCACTTCTTTAGTTATCCACACCGGGTCTTTTGTTCAGCTCTTTTTGCATCCTTTTCTGAATCTGGGGATATACCGATTTTGTGCCTCACTCACCGTATCCTTGAATAAAGACCAGGCTTGCTCTACAGCCTGCCATTTCTTTGTGTTGTTCCTGAGTTTCTTCCTCACCATTATTACCCTTATTGCTTTATAGTTTCCTTTCTTGAAGTTAAAAGTTGTCGCTGTGGTTCTCTTTCCCTTTGGTATTCCTATTTCAACTTTGAATTTGATCATGTTATGATCACTGTTTCCCAACGGTCCCACTACTTCCACGTCCTTTGCAGGTCCTCTTAGCCCATTAAGGATTAGATCCAGAGTGGCATTTCCTCTCATCGGTTCTCTGACAAGCTGATCCATGAAGCAGTCCTGTATAGCCTCCAGGAATCTGGTCTCCCTAGCGCATTTTGAGTTTCCAAGACTCCAGTCTATTCTGGGATAGTTGAAGTCTCCCATAATGATCATGTTACCGTTTTTGCATTCCCGTTTCATCTAAGCTTCCATTTCTTCATCAGTAGTTTTGTTTTGCCCAGGTGGACGAAAGTACAGGCCCATCTTTATCTCGGGCCCTTTCCTTCCCGGTATTTTAACCCATAGCGATTCCAATTTGTTGGTCGTCGCTGTTGTGTTCACTCTGGTCGAGTGTATGCTTTCTTTTATGTATAGAGCTATTCCTCCTCCTTTCTGCCCTGACCTGTCCTCGTGATATGAGTTTGTACCCCGGCAGTGCTATGTCCCATTTATTTTCTTCATTCTAGCATGTTTCGGAGACCCCAATGATGTCTAGGTTCTCAGTTCTGGCCATGACTTCTAGTTCCCCCATTTTGCAATTTAAGTCCTGGTAATTTTTTGTTTTCGTTTCCTTTCCCTGTGCTTCGATCTTTATTTTCTTCTCCTGTGCTACAATCCTCTTATCCTCCTCTTCTGGCTCAATCCGCTCCTGTGTTTTGCCCGTTGTTTCTTCCCAGCATATTTCCTTCATAGTATCTTCACGGGATACCTTTTCCTGAATCATCGACACTTGGCCGACTGTCGGCTTTCCCTTTCTTCTTAGTTTAAAGCCTGTTCTATTCCTCTCTTGACGTTGTTTGCCAGAAGTCTAGTTCCCGTCGCGCTCATGTGTAGTCCATCTCTCCTGAAGAGCTTGCTCTTGCCCCAAAACGTTGTCCAGTTCCTCACGAAGTGGAACTCCTCTTCCTCACACCATCTCCTCATCCATACATTTATTGATTGTAGTTCCATCTGCCTCGGTACTGGTAGGATCTCTGAAAACGCCATCTTCTGAGTTCTCATTTTCAACTTCCTTCCCAGAATCTTGAACTGTTCTATCAGTGCACTTCTACTGTAGTCCCTCCTGCTGACATCAGGAAATTAGCAAAAAAAAATGGAACAAAATTCAAACTGAAGACTTAAAAACATTGTGGAGAAAAAATATTTCCTTTTACAAAAGGTTGATAAATGTTACAAGAAAAGATTATTATTCTAAACTTATTGGAACAGATGTCTGTGATCCAAACAAATTATTCAAACTAATAAAGGAACTAATTAACACTACTAATTAATAGTCCCAAGGATAAACCACCGTCAGCTCAACAACTAGCATGCTATTCTTTTAAAAAACGGTATAAGATATAAAAAATCTATTTCCTCCATTATGTGGCCCTACACGTGTTCTATAACAACGATCCAAATAATCCGAGCTGACCTTTATTGGACTGTATTTGACAAAATAGAGTGGAGCAACTTTATCAAACTTTATGATAAATATATTAATACTTATTGTCATTTAGATACATGTCCAACATACGAGTATCTTACGATGTGGACCTTTATCATTTAAAATGATTCTTTTAGATTGGCTAAATGAAATGCTCCAAAAGGTTCTTCCCCAACTAATGAAAACAAATTTTACTTACTTCATTATTAAAAGATACCAAGATAAACATAAATGAAACATCTGACTATAGACCAGTAGCATCAACTCAATTATTTTGTAAAAATTATAGAAGGATTAGTGTTTCAGCCCGTTACATTAACGGGTGCTAGAATAGATTAGTCTTATCCAGAATGGCTATTCTTCTTGTCTCACCCCCATATTCAGGCTCCCATTTCCCCTTTTCTCTTCCCTATTTCCTCCTTTTTCACCAACTTAAAAATCTGTCCCCTTTCTCTGTCCTTCACCTCCATAGAACTCTCTCTCCATTCCCCCTTTCCCCATCAACCTTCACTTATTCTTCCTGCTCCTACCTTCAGCCCCTTTCTCTCACATGCCCCCTTTTTAGCCCCCAGCTTCAGTCCCAGCCCTTTTCTCTCACATGTCCTCAAACCCTATAAAATCCTAATTAGCAACATTCTAGAGCTCAGATTGTGATGTCATAATGCCTCATTCCACCAATGCCTAAGCTCCGTCCTCATCTCATAAGTAGCAACATTCTAGAGCTCAGATTGTGATGTCATAATGCCTCATTCCACCAATGCCTAAGCTCCGTCCTCATCTGCACAAGCCTCAAACAGTTTAAAATCCTAAGTAGCAACATTCTAGAGCTCAGATTGTGATGTCATAAAGCCTCATTCCACCAATGCCTAAGCTCCTTCATCTGCACAAGCCTCAAACCCTATAAAATCCTAATTAGCAACATTCTAGAGCTCAGATTGTGATGTCATAATGCCTCATTCCACCAATGCCTAAGCTCCTTCATCTGCACAAGCCTCAAGCCCTATAAAATCCTAATTAGCAACATTCTAGAGCTCAGATTGTGATGTCATAATGCCTCATTCCACCAATGCCTAAGCTCCGCCTTCATCTGCACAAGCCTCAAGCCCTATAAAATCCTAATTAGCAACATTCTAGAGCTCAGGTTGTGATGTCATAATGCCTCATTCCACCAATGCCTAAGCTCCTTCATCTGCACAAGCCTCAAGCCCTATAAAATCCTAATTAGCAACATTCTAGAGCTCAGATTGTGATGTCATAATGCCTCATTCCACCAATGCCTAAGCTCCGCCTTCATCTGCACAAGCCTCAAGCCCTATAAAATCCTAATTAGCAACATTCTAGAGCTCAGGTTGTGATGTCATAATGCCTCATTCCACCAATGCCTAAGCTCCGCCCTCATCTGCACAAGCCTCAAACCCTTTAAAATCCTAAGTGTTTGAGGCTTGTGAAGTTAAGACAGAGCTTACAAGAAGGGGGCAGGGACCACGATAAAACTCGCAGGGACAGGATGGGGAAATTGAGTTCCTGAGGGGACGGGGAAAAATTTGCCCCCATGTCATTTATAATAATAAAATGCTAAGCGCGCATGTGCACTCTTACTGGCGTGTTCCCTGAGATCTGATCTGTCGGGCTGTGGCCGGTAGGAGTGCGCATGTGCGCCAGACAAGCCTCCCTGCTCTCCACCTCGCGCCGCTGCAGTGTGTCCTCTCATGAGACGCATCTGCGTCAGAGAAGGATTCCGACGAAGGTGGCGATCGTGAGGGGATCCGCCGTGGCAAACTTCGGGCAGAAACGGCCCCACACTCGCGGCTCGGTATCAGTGACACCAACCAAGATTGACTATGTTCCAGGCCTATATGACACCAGTCCGGACTTGAGCTCCCACTCCAGCTCACGGGTCCACTTAAGTTCGCGGGAGAGTGTCCCTGATGCTAGCCTCAGCGAGGGCTCTGGCGATATCTCGCCACAGTTACCGTCACCGCTGTGGAGCCAACAAGTGACCAGGCTGCCTATCCCCTGGACAGTGCTGAAGGTATGGTGTATCAAGGGCTGGGTAGAAATGAAAAAGACGTATAGCACTCGCAAAGCTGGCTACTTAACTGAGCACCACCACTACTGAGCATACAACTTCATTTGTGGCCAGTCTTTTACTGCTGGACAGGGGGAGCAGGAAAGAGGTGATGCTGGACATGGGAAGAGTTGCTGCTGGACAGGGGGGAAAGAAAAAGGAAGAGAGGCCTACTGCTGGACAGGGGGAGCAGGAAAGAGGTGCTGATGGACAGGGGGGGCAGAAAAAGGAAGGGAGGCCCACTGCTGGACAGGGGGAGCAGGAAAGAGGTGCTGCTGGACAGGTGGGGGAAGAAAAAGGAAGAGAGGCCTACTGCTGGACAGGGGGAGCAGGAAAGAGGTGATGCTGGACATGGGAAGAGTTGCTGCTGGACAGGGGGGAAAGAAAAAGGAAGAGAGGCCTACTGCTGGACAGGGGGAGCAGGAAAGAGGTGCTGATGGACAGGGGGGGCAGAAAAAGGAAGGGAGGCCCACTGCTGGACAGGGGGAGCAGGAAAGAGGTGCTGCTGGACAGGTGGGGGAAGAAAAAGGAAGAGAGGCCTACTGCTGGACAGGGGGAGCAGGAAAGAGGTGCTGCTGGACAGGTGGGGGAAGAAAAAGGAAGGGAGGCCTACTGCTGGACAGGGGGAGCAGGAAAGAGGTGCTGCTGGACAGGGGGGAGGTAAAACAAAGGGAGAAGGGCCGCTCTGGATAAGGGGAGCAGTGAAGGGGTGGTGGTGGACACAGGGGAGGTAAAAGGAAGGGAGAATGAACAGGGGGAGCAGCCAAGGGGTGGTGGTGGACAGCTGAGGAAAAAGAAAGACATAGAAAAAGAAATACAGAAAGTGGCTAAGGAGAGAGAGAGAAAGAAATAAAGACAGACACACACACATATATTCTAGCACCCGTTAATGTAACGGCCTATAAGACTAGTTCTCTATATAACTCATATTATCAAGACAATATTGTTTCACGCTTTTACAACATTTTTTAACGTATACTTGTCTTCAGGTCTTCAGAAATGTCAGTATTAGCCAACTGTTTTCAATGGCTAAAATATTTCTTTTACACTGGCCTCGTTATCAGACCCAGTTAAATATATTTTTTGAGTTTTTAAAAAACTATTATAAAGTGCTACATGCTTTACATTCATTTAAATTGTATTTATAAGTTAAACTTATCTTTTATTTAAAGTTGCTCATATCGGGAAAGGACCTGTTGCTTGAACACGTTCTCCTGTTCTCTATATAATGGCGTATACCTTTAATGGGAGCTGAGAGTCTGCAAATGACTCATGATTGGCCATGTTTTTGTAGGCAGCCCCCAATATAGGCACTGTTTGCAGAATCTGGCCCTAATCTATACTAGAACCTCAACACCCCTGTGCAGACATCCAGATGTGAGCGTCACTGCCACATCCACATGCACGTGAATCTGTTTTAAAGAGGTCATCCAGCTCCAGATCATATGCCATTGCACTTCCAAATAGGGCAAGTCGTACTTTGCTACATTTGGTCGTAAGCTATTTCAAAATACAATGCTTACCAGTCGTAAACTCATCTAAGCTTCACGGAGAGGGTGGTGGATGCCTGGAATGCCCTCCCGAGGGAAGTGGTGGAGAGGAATTCAAAAAAGCGTGGGATAAAAATAGAGGGTTTCTAATTCGAAAATGAAGGATGTAAAGTAAAGAACTAAGGCCTGCACGGTCTGTGTCCCATATATGGTGATTCGGTGTAGGGTGGGCATCAATGGGAACTCCACTAATATGGAACAGGAGGATGTTACTGGCCAGACTTTACGGTAGATGTCCTGCAAACAACGGGATGGTTGGAGTGAGCTTGGACGGCAACTTCAGCATTTGGAACCACTTTACAGTCTACGGCCCAGAAAAAAGAAGAGACAAGTTCATCTAATCACTTATGGGCAGACTGTATGGACCGTTCAGGTCTTTCTCTGCCGTCATTTACTATGCTACTAATATGTCTCCATTTCCAGGTGAATATATTTTGAAAATGAGACCCTAAGTGTGCCTTCATCCATCCTTCTAGCAAAGTGATGACAGAGGCACACAGCCAGGTTATTGATCCACTCGTTCCCTCCACCCCACCCCCCACCCCCAAATTGTTTGGGTGAAATGTTAAACCAGAATCTTGAGGGTAAACTGTGGGGACCTGTGAGATCTCATTAGACTTCTTCTGTTCCCACAGCTTTTGTTTGTATATCTGTGTTATATTGCTACACCATAATTAACTCAGCAGCATTGATTAACTCAGGTATCTTGCAAGGGGCATGTAACCTTTGACCCCAGAGGTCATGAATACGGAACGCTTTGAGACTCCTTGTACACGTTCTCCTGGCCACTAAAAGGTACTTCTCTCTGGCATCAGCTTAGAAAATGTGGCACAGTGGTTAGAGCTACAGGCTCAGCACCCTGAGGTTGTGGGTTTAAATCCCACGCTGCTCCTTGTGACCCTGAGCAAGTCACTTAATCCCCCAGGTACATTAGGTAGAATGTGAGTGCACTGGGCCAGATAGGGAAAAATATAAATAAAACAAATATTTTTCAGGCCCGCTGGTCATCCTTAGAAACCCATTATGGACGAGTTATTGTCTCCTCTGAATTATATGTCTCCATTTTGCACAAGGGATGTTCTAAGCTGAAAGCAGTATTATGTTTTCCACTATACATATAAAACCAGATGAATCACATCTGCGTTGCCACAGATTCTGTACTGCCAGCTCAGTTCTAGCAATCTTCAGTACAGCAGGGGTTCTCAACCCAGACCTGGGGGGGGGGGGGGGCACACCTAACCTTTCAGGTTTTAGCATATACACGCAGAAAATGCATGAGCCAGCTTTGCATAGAATAAAGGGAGCACATGCAAATTAATATACTGTTCTTTGCAAGAACACAACAGAGCCATTTACATTCTAAAATTGGAAAGGAAAACCATAATCTAATAGGAAAGGAGAGAAGATCTGAAGTCTGCGGCAGTGCAAATGTAGGCTGCAATAGCCTGTTCAAACAAACTTGTTTTTCAGACAGAGTCAAAGGTAGGACATTGCAAAGCATCTAGCCTAGTCTCCACCAGTGGCCAACCCAGGTCCCAATTACCTGGCAGAAACCCAAAGAGTAGCAACATTCCAGAGCTGAGATTGTGATGTCATAATGTCTCATTCCAACAATGCCTAAGAGCCAACCTCAGCAGTGATGTCACAATGTCTCATTCCACCAATGCCTAAGAGCCAACCTCAGCAGTGATGTCACAATGCCTCATTCCACCAATGCCTAAGAGCCAACCTCAGCAGTGATGTCACAATGTCTCATTCCACCAATGCCTAAGAGCCAACCTCAGCAGTGATGTCACAATGCCTCATTCCACCAATGCCTAAGAGCCAACCTCAGCAGTGATGTCACAATGTCTCATTCCACCAATGCCTAAGAGCCAACCTCAGCAGTGATGTCACAATGCCTCATTCCACCAATGCCTAAGAGCCAACCTCAGCAGTGATGTCACAATGCCTCATTCCACCAATGCCTAAGAGCCGACCTCAGCAGTGATGTCACAATGCCTCATTCCACCAATGCCTAAGAGCCAACCTCAGCAGTGATGTTACAATGTCTCATTCCACCAATGCCTAAGAGCCAACCTCAGCAGTGATGTCACAATGCCTCATTCCACCAATGCCTAAGAGCCAACCTCAGCAGTGATGTCACAATGCCTCATTCCACCAATGCCTAAGAGCCAACCTCAGCAGTGATGTCACAATGTCTCATTCCACCAATGCCTAAGAGCCAACCTCAGCAGTGATGTCACAATGCCTCATTCCACCAATGCCTAAGAGCCAACCTCAGCAGTGATGTCACTGGACTTAAGAACCTAAGAACAGCCTTACTGGGTCAGACCAATGGTCCATCTAGCCCAGAATCCTGTTTCCACAGTGGCCAATCCAGGTCCCGAGTACTTGGCAAAAACCCAAATAGTAGCAACATTCCATGCTAATCCAGGGCAACCAGTCTCAATAACAAGACTATGAACTTTTTCTCCAGGAACTTGTACAAACCTTTTTAACTGTTGTAAGCATATCCTTTAACATACCTGCACGGTATCTTAGTATAAATATGTTCAAATTTCCTTCTAAAAATACGTTTGCAGGCCCAGCCTTTGGTACAAAATACTCCCAGAACTGCAACCTCCATGGGGACACTGGGAGTAAGGTTAGAAATAAAGCATGGATTTTTACATTTTCAAAATTATGCACCTATTTTCAATCAGAAAAACTTCTACAATGGCTGGGCCTCCGCGTGTGCGGATCGCCGGATTTGATAGACCGAAGGTCTGACCCGGAGATGGCGCTTCTTATAGTCTTATGTCGGGAGGTGCTTTTCTTTCAGCAAGTTTCAAAGTAAAAGGACGCAGGAACTTTTACTTCAAACAATAATATAATGCAGACAGGGAGAGTATGGTGCAGTGGTTAAAACTACAGCCTCAGTACCCTGAAGCTATGGGTTCAAACCCCAGCTGTTCCATTGCCCCAGGTACATTAGATAGATTGTAAACCCACCAGGACAGACATGAAAAAATGCTTGAGTACCTAAATAAATTCATGCCATCTGTTCTGAGTTCCCTTGGGAGAACAGTATAGATAATTAAAAAATACCCCTGGACTCTGCAGGTGTGTGGCAATGTGAAAATCACTCTTCCACTGTGATATCAAAGTTGCTGGCCCCTTGCCTTGTACAGGTAAAACACTGGAACACCACTCTCAAACAGCCAATTGCTGGGTAGCTTCTTGTCTACCAGAACTAATGTTTGGTGAAGTTTATTTTACAGTAATCTAATCTAAACTTTGGTTTATAGACCGGGTCATCTCCCAGTGGAGCTCGACTCGGTTCACATATAATTAAGACTAGAGTACATAGCAGAAAACATAGGAGAAGGAAGAACTAATTAAAAACTAAAGTACATAAGAAAAATAACTATAATATTATCATTTCGTTGAGGCTGTAGTTAAACCATTTAAAAATTGCGAGAACAACAAAGTTTTCAGGAATTTGCGAAATAATTGCAGCTGGCCTAAAAGCCTAATGGAGTCGGGAAGTTCATTCCAGATCTCTACAGACTTGAAAACAAAAGATCGACTGAGCTTCCCAGCAGATTTAATTCCCTTAAAGAAAGGGAAGGCTAACTTATATCTTTGTGTGTTTCTCAAACGGCAAAGTCTAAGGGGACAAAAGGATCAAATATTCCATAGAGAAGCTTGAAGATTATGCATGCGCATTTAAACTGGATCCTAAAGCGAACTGGGAGCCAGAGAAGCTTTATCAACAAAGGGGAAACATGATCATACTTTCGTTTCCCAAAAATGAGCTGAGAATGATGTTTGATGGAGTTGTGTCATGTTATCATGTCCACTAGGGGGCAGTTTGAGTCTACTAAATCATGAGTAAGAGCACTTGTGAAATAAGACCATTATATTTATTTATTTATTCAATTTTCTGTGTAATGTTTTTGTATCGCTCAATGATGGGTCCTCACCTTGAATACTGCGCACAGTCTTGGTCGCTCTATCTCAGGAAAGGTTGAAAAAAGAGCGACCAAGATGGTAAAGGGGATGGAACTCCTCTCGTATGAGGAAAGACTAAAAAGGTTGGGGCTCTTCAGCTTGGAAAAGAGACGGTTGAGGGGAAGATAGGATTGAAGTCTACAAAATCCTGAGTGGAGATAATGGTTACTGTGGATGGGCCATTTGGCCTTTGTCTGCCGTCATGTTTCTATGAGTAGAACGGGTACAAGTGGATCGATTTTTTGACTTTATCAAAAAGTACAAAAACCAGGGGACACTCGATGAAATTACATGGAAAAACTTTTTAAAACAAAAAGGAGGAAATAATTTTGTACTTAAAGAATAGTTAAGCTCTGGAACTCGTTGCCAGGGGATTTGGTAAAAGCAATTGATGCACATGGGTTTAAAAAAGGTTTGAAAAGTCCATAGTCTGTATTGAGACAGGCATGGGGGAAGCCACTGCTTGCCCTGGATCGAGAGCATGGAACGTTGCTACTATTTGGGTTTCTGCCAGATACTTCTGACCTGAATTGGCCACTGGGCAAGATGGGCCATTGGTCTGACCCAGTAGGGCTTTTCTTATGTCCACAGAAAAGGCGCTACAGATGATTAAATCGAGGAGGGTTATTAAAACTTATGTCTTCAAAGAAATATAACAAGAATCCAAGACATTTTTATACAAACGTTTAGAGAACGTGCAGTATCAGCATTTTCTAGGACAACTTTATAGTACATCTTTTGGCATCGCTGTCATGCAGGGGAGAAAGCTGGCACTGATGGGTCATTTCAGAGAAGCCCATTCCTCGAGTATGTGCAGGAATAGCCTTATTGGGTCAGAGCAATGGTCCGTGTAGCCCAGTATCCCGTCTTCACGGAGGCCAATCCAAGTCACAAGTGCCTGGCAAAAACCCAAATAGAAGCAGCATTCCATGGAGAATCGCAAAGAATTGCAAGATTCCGGAATCCCAACGAGTAACGAGATTCTAGAACCTCAAATATTAGCAACATTCCATGCAGAATCGCAAGATTCCGGAATCCCAACGAGTAACGAGATTCTAGAACCTCAAATATTAGCAACATTCCATGCAGAATCGCAAGATTCCGGAATCCCAACGAGTAACGAGATTCTAGAACCTCAAATATTAGCAACATTCCATGCAGAATCGCAAGATTCCGGAATCCAAACGAGTAACGAGATTCTAGAACCTCAAATATTAGCAACATTCCATGCTACCGATCCAGGGCATGCGCTGGCTTCTTCCATGTCTGTCGCAACAGCAGACTTTGCCTTTTTAAAATCTGTTTTCTTTACAGTTCATGTTATTTGTATATTTTATTTCCCCCCCTACTTTAATATTTTCTTTGTGATCTGCTTTGATGTTTGAGTCGAAAGGCAGCATATCAAAAGCCAATGAGCATAAACATAATTGGATTTACCTTACACCTTTCTCAGGCGCGGATGCATTAAAAACGGTCACGAAGGCCTAGATTCACTAACCTGCCCGAATCGGAACAATCCGTTTCCAATTCGGGCAGGTGCGACTGATTCACAAATCAGTCATATTCAAATGGGGGCGATCGGAGGAACGCCCCCATTTGCGAGCAGGGATAGCAAATGTGCGATCTCCGCTCATGCGCAGCCCCTGACAGTAGTGACAGGAGAAGCAGCCTCCTGTCACTGCTATCAGGGCTTGTAATTTGTTTTTTTAATCGGGCAGATATTTTGCGTGTTTTACACACGCTAAATATCTGCTCGTTAAAAAATAAATAAATAAAGCCCCCCTCCCAGGAACTGCTTTCTCCCTCCCCAAACCCCTACAAATTGCCCCACCCCCAAACGCGGCCCTGCCGATGCCCAGCTCCCTCCTACCATGTGAAACCCCATCCTGATCTGGCCGGCCAGCCAGCCTACCTCCCTCTCTCCCTGTAGCTCTACCTAAGCTGGCAGGACGGCCGGCCGGGCCCGGCCCACCCGCTCCCCCCTACCTTTAAGAATTGTTGGGAGCAGGAGGGGTGCTATTGGGGTTATAGACAGGTGGGTGTAATGGGTTTTGGGGGTATTTGGGGGAGTTCTGGTGAGATGTTTACGTGGCACCCTTTTTGTGAAGTTCACAGCAGTGCCCTGTTGCCATGTCTGGGTGGCCAGTCCATCACAATGCTGGCCCCTCCCACATCCAAATGGTCTTGTTCTGGACATTTCAGACTTGGATGAATTTTTGGGCGAGAATGTGGTATAAAGATGGACGTAGTGGCGGTCTGAACGATCAAACGCCCGGATGTACAGAGAGACGATTTTAGAAAAAATATATATATATTTGGCATGGACTTTTTGAGAATGGACTTTTTGCCACTGCCGGCTTTGGGCGACTGTCACCCTGCGTCCAAATCGGACTCAGACATGTCTTTTAATTATGCCCCTCTATGTATGTTTAACCTGTAACATGTTCTTAGCTCTTTGGGGAGAATGGGATAGATTATGAAATAAATAATTAAATGATACATCATCTCAATTTACGGACATTTCACTTTACTGTCTTTGCAAACAAAGGACCAAAGTGGTTTACGGCCTATAAAATGAGCACATCGGACAATAATGTTCAAGATGTCGGCTTTATTTAAAAATAATTATACTTGGTAAGCCCGTTACATTAACGGGTGCTAGAATATTTGTCTGTCTGTCTTTCTTTCTTTCTGTCTCTTTTTCTCTCCCGCTGTCTCTCTCTCCTTGGCTCCCTTTTTCTGTCCCTCTCTCTGCCCGTGTCTTTCTTCCTTTCTGTCTGTCTCCCTCCCTCCTGCTGTCTGTCTGTCATTCTTTCCCTCCATTTCCCTGTGCAGTAGTATTTCCACCCCACTTCCCTGCAACAGCATTTCCCTCCCTCCCCCCACCCCCCCCCCCCGACTTCCCTGTGCAGCAGCAGCAGCGGTATTTGTCTTTCCCTCCAGGTCCCTGTGCAGCAGTTGCAGCATTTCCCCCACCCCTTCCCTTCTCTTACTGCGATCTTGCCTGCTCCGTTCGGCCGCTCCCCCGCGTTCTGGCCTGCTGCAATCTGGCTGCTCCGTTCGGCTCCTCGCGGCTGGAGTCCTCTTCTTTGTCGGCCCCCCTCCTTCCCTTCCCGCGGTCTTGAGCTTCGGTCTGGTCTGGCCTGCTTGCCTTGCCGTATTTTTTTTTTTAGTTGAAAGATGCGGCGGTGGCTCCTCTCATGATCCCCACCTGTGTCGGAAGTCCGATGCAGGCGGGGATCGTGAGAGGAGCCACCGCTGCGTCTTTCAACTGAAAAATGCAATACGACAGGGAGCAGGACAGACCGAAAAACAGAACCGTAAGCCGCGCATGCGCACTTGCTATGGGTCGCTACAGCTCACTGAAAACCAGCGCACGTATAGGAAGTGCGCATGCGCGGCTTACCGTTTTATTATATTAGATAATTATACTTGGTAATCCACATAAAAATATCTAGGACCCAATACACTGGGAACTTCGGACCTAACATGGTCCATGTTTTGACAATGCAGTCTTCCTCAGGGGTCCCTATAGGTCCTATGAAAAGAGCTCGTGGATTAAGAAATAGTCCAAATGAAGAGATTCAAAGAAAACTCTGTGCTGATGACAGGATGTTGTAAAAGCGGTCAATGTAGCTGGTTTTAAAAAAAGGTTTGGACAAGTTCCTGGAGGAAAAGTCCATAATCTGCTGTTGAGACAGACATGGGATGGTAGCATGGAATGCTGCTACTATTTGGATTTTTGCCAGGTACTTGTGACTTAGATACTGGGCTAGACGGACCAGTTCTTATGCTCTTATTCCGCCTCCAGCTCCGCCCCCTGAAGAACCTCCTGTCTTCTTCCCCGAGGTCTGGAGGGCTCCTGCACATGCACGGGATGTCAACACAATGATGTCACATGCATGCGAGTACATATGACATCATCACGGCGATATCGGCGCATGCGCAGAGGGCCTCCAGACATGGCCCTAAGCTTGGATACCCAGACAGTCCTCTAAAAAGGACATCTGTTGACCCTAGGAGAGTTTAATACTGACTAATGTCTCCCAGTCAGATCCCTCAAATCTTTATCTCACATCGAAGTGGTAGCATTGTTTATTTAGTGGTTATAGTGATCTGAGTTGTCATCGTATATCTGACAATACGTTTATAGCACATCACTAATGATAGAGTTGGAATGAGAGTGGAACTGTAGAGGCCAGTAATTAAAGTTCCTGGTGCTGACCAGTTCAGAAACTGAATCCTTTAAGGGTTTTTACTGATACTGAATTGTGCTACCACTGTGGACGAAAAGCCACCTCTGGAATTCAGCAGCTTTGCAGAGCTGGTCAAACATCTGGACACACTTAATTTTCTTCCTTTTTTTTTTCCTGTGTTTGTCCAGCTCTGTGGCTGTTTCGTTCTGTCCCATACAAACGGGCTCTTCCTTTGTGCATCTCTGAGCAGATGTTGCCAGCCTTTACCCCATGGAGTCAACATTATGAGGTTTTTTGGTTTTTTAAAAAAATCTGTACTCATTAGGATGGATTTGATTTATGAGGCTGATTTGAAAAGTTCAGAAAAATAGCAAGTTAAACAAATGTTTTCTAAAAGTTGACAAAACCTACTTTCCAAAGGGACGGAAAAACTGGACGCTCGCTGGACTAAAGTGCACAGCCTTCAATGGGGGACTATGTTTAACTTGCTTTTATATCGAAATTTTCAAACCACCCTCATAAATCAAAATGATTTCAATCACTAGTGAGAAAAACTTCTTTTAAATCATGGTTCTTTTCTACAGAAAGAATTTTGCTGTGAAGGAGAATCATGTTATCTCTGCAGACACAAATTCACAGTTATGAGAAATGCAGAAACCAAGCATCTGGGATAACATCTTCTAGACCAGTGGTTCCAGGCCAGCCCTAATGAATATGCATGAGAGAGATTTGCATATAATGGAAGTGATAGGCATGCAAATCTGCTCCGTGCATATTCATTAGGGCTAGCCTGAAAACCCGATTGGCCTGGTGGTCCTCCAGGACAGGGTTGGGAACCAGTGGTCTAGACCATGCCTGCACCACTCAAAAATGATCCGGGGCCAAAACAAAGTCGGAAAATGTAGTGAGGGCCGCAGGTAGTGGCCACGGCTCAAGACACCCGGAAGTGCACGGACGTTGCTGTGATGACATCACACGCATGCACAGAGGCCTTCTAGAGGGGCCCTGAGACACCAGTAGGGAGTGCCAACAGGGAAGAGGGCAGGAGAGGAGAGGCGCTGGCGGCAGCTGATTGCCTACAGCAGTGTTTCTCAACTACTTCAAGCTAAGTACCTCCAACCTCTGCCCCAGATCCCGCCCCCTTTACTAATTGTAATGTAATTTTTTCCTTTCATTTTTCATACACACACAATATACACAGCAGAAATAAATTCTCAAAACTGACACATTTCGATCACTAAATTGAAAATAAAATCATTTTTCCTACCTTTGTTGTCTGGTGATTTAATTAGTTTCTGGTTGAACTTCCTTCTGGCTGTGCATCCAATATTTCTTTCTTTCACAATCCAGCCCCATCCCCTTTGGGACCAGGTCTCTCTCTCTTTTACCTCTTTTACCTCTGTTACCCTCCCCAGTTCCAGTGTCAGTTCTCCTTTGTACCTACCACCACCTTTGTTCCAGGTCTCTCTGTCTCCCTCCTCTCTGTTCTTCCTCAGGGTCTCTCCCCCTCTGTCTGCACCTCCCATAATCTAGCACCTGTCTCCTGACTTTCCCCTTTAGTCCAGGACTCTCTCTCTGTCTTTCTTCTGCTTACAACCCCCCCCACCACCACCACCACCACCACCGCCAGAATCGCATCTCATCCTTTTCCCATGTCCAGCATTTGTTCTCCTTCCAGGTCTTTCTCTGCTTCTCTCTCTCTCCTTCCTTCCTCCCTCCCTGGTCCATAATCTTTCCACCTCTCTGCTGTCTCTCTCTCTCGTCTCTGTCTCTCTTCTGCCTCCCCTTTGTTTCAGGTTTCTCCCTCTCTATATCTTCCTTCAGCTAACATTTTGAGTCCTCCCACCTTTGATCCAGATCTTTCTGTCTCTCTCACTCTGTCTTCCCCTTCTCCAAAACCTGGCATCTCTCTCTCCTTGGTTCAGGGTGTTTCCCCTCTCTACCTCCTCTAGTCCAGCATCTGCCCTGTCTTTTCCTGTCTTCAAGTCTATTTTCCCGCCCTTCCTCAAGGTCCTTTTCTGTCTCACTCTCCCTGCCCACTCCTCCTCAAGGTCCTTTTCTGTCTATTTCTCCCCCCCCCCCCCCCCAGTGTCCCGTTCCAGCGTCCAGCCGGGGCCCTCGCGACAAGTGGGGCCTTACTTCTACTGTTTCCCGCACCCAGTGAGAGAGGTCATCTTCCGCGGTCCGCCACTAAGCTAATTACGGCAGCCTGCAGAGCGAACCTAGCAGGCTGCCATTGGCCTCTGAAGCACTTTCCCTCTGCCGCAGTCCAGCCCCTCCTCTGACTTCAGGGGCGGGACTGCAGCAGAGGGAACGTGTGCGGAGACTGACGGCAGCCTGCTAGGATCGCTCTTCAGGCTGCCGTAATTAGCTTGTTGGTCCTTGAAAGCGGCAGAGGTGCTTTCAAAAGTGAGACTAGGAGGGAAGAGCAAGAGAGCGGAGTGAGAGCCATCTAGGCCGCAGTGAGATCCGTTTTGGGCCGCATTACAGACCGGTGAGTCTCACATCCATAGTGAGCAAACTCATGGAAACACTAATTAAGCATAAATTGGATACGATCCTCGACGAGAAGAATCTACGGGATCCCCACCAACATAGATTTACCAAGGGCAGGTCCTGCCAATCCAATCTAATTAGTTTCTTTGACTGGATAACAAGGAAACTGGATGTGGGTGAGTCCCTAGACATTGTGTACTTGGACTTTAGTAAAGCTTTTGATACATAGAAACATAGAAACATAGAAGATGACGGCAAAAAAGGGCTACAGCCCATCAAGTCTGCCCACTCTGCTTACCCACCCCCTGTCTATGCCCTAATGACCCAATTTCCTTATCTTGACCCTCGTAGGAATCCCACATGGGTATCCCATTTATTCTTAAAGTCTGGCACGCTGTCTGCCTCGATCACCTGCACTGGAAGCTTGTTCCAATGATCAACCACTCTCTCTGTGAAGAAATACTTTCTGGGGTCGCCATGAAATTTTCCGCCCCTGAGTTTGAGCGGGTGCCCTCTTATGGCCAAGGGTCCCTTGAGAAAGAAAATATCATCTTCCACTTCGACACGTCCCGTGAGGTACTTAAATATTTCGATCATGTCTCCCCTCTCCCTACATTCCTCAAGAGTGTAGAGCTGCAATTTGTTCAGTCTCTCTTCGTACGAGAGACCCTTGAGCCCCGAGATCATCCTGGTGGCCGTCCGTTGAACCGATTCAATTCTGCGCACATCTTTACTGTAAAGTGGCCTCCAGAATTGCACACAGTACTCCAGATGAGGTCTCACCATGGCCCTGTACAATGGCATTATGACGTCAGGCTTTCGGCTGACGAAACTTCTATTGATACAACCCAATATCTGCCTTGCCTTAGATGAAACCTTCTCCACTTGATTGGCAGTTTTCATGTCTGCACTGATGATTACTCCTAAATCTCGTTCTGCTGAAGTCCTAGTTAAAGTTTCTCCGTTCAAGAAGTACGTCCTGCATGGATTTCCGCTTCCGAGGTGCATGACCTTACATTTCTTAGCATTGAAGCCTAGCTGCCAGGTTGAGGACCAACTTTCCAATGTAAGCAGGTCCTGCGCCATATAATTCTGTAAACTGCATTCACTTACTATATTACATAGTTTGGCGTCATCGGCGAATAGTGTTATTTTACCTTGAAGCCCTTGAGTCAGATCCCCTATGAATATGTTGAAAAGGAGTGGACCCAGGACCGAGCCCACACCGCATACTATTGAGCAAGATGATATCAATGGGACTGGGAGAGACATTAACTACATGGGTCAGTGATTGGCTAAACGGTAGACTTCAGATAGTGGTGATGAATGGTGCCCCTTCAAAAACGTCAGAGGTGATCAGTGGAGTGCCTAAGGGCTCGGTCTTGGGCCCGATCCTCTTCAACATATTTGTGGGAGATCTGACTCAGGGGCTTCAGGGTAAAATCACATTATTCACCGATGAACGCCAAACTATGCAACATAGTAAGTGAGAACACTTTACCAGACAGTATGACGCAGGACCTACTTGGTCCTCGACTTGGCAGCTAAACTTCAATGCTAGAAAATGTAAGGTCATGCACCTTGGCAGCAGGAATCCATGCAAAACTTACACACTTAATGGTGAGACCCAGTGGCGTACCAAGGGGGGGCGGGAGGGGCGGTCCGCCCCGGGTGCCAGCCCTGAGGGGGTGCTCCCGGTTTTGCCGTTCAGTCCCCCCCACCCCCGAAGGACCGCTCACCCCACTGACCTTCCCCGCACCACCTATGAAGCAGCCTGCAGAAGGATTGCGACGTCAGCGATCCCTGAGCTGCTTGGGCGCTGCTTCCTGTGCCGCGGTCCCGCCCCTCCTCTGATGTCAGAGGAGGGGCGGGACCGCGGCGCAGGAAGCAGCGCCTAAGCAGCGCAGGGATCGTTGACGTCGCGATCCTGCTGCGGCTGCTTCATAGGTGGTGCGGGGAGGCCAGGGGGGCGAGCGGTCCTTCGGGGTGGATCGGGGCATCAGGCCTTCAGGGTGGGGTGGGCGGGCAGGCAGGCAGGCAGGCAGGCTTTCAAGGGGGAGGGGGGTGACAGGCAGGCAGGCAGGCCTTCAAGGGGGGGGGACAGGCAGGCCTTCAAGGGGGGGACAGGCCTTCAAGGGGGGGTGTGCAGACCTTCAAGGGGGAGGGACAGGCCTTCAAGGGGGGGCAGGCAGGCTTTCAAGGGGGGGGGGACAGGCCTACAAGGGGGTGGGACAGGCCTTCAAGGGGGGGGACAGGCCTTCGGGGGGGGGTGCAGGCCTTCGGGGGGGTGCAGACCTTCAAGGGGGTGCAGGCCTTCAAGGGGGGAGACAGGCCTACACGGGGGGGATAGGCCTACAAAGGGGGGACAGGCCTTCGGGGGGGGGTGCAGGCCTTCAAGGGGGGACAGGCCTTCAAGGGGGGGACAGGCAGGCAGGCCTTCAAAGGGGGTGCAGGCCTTCAAGGGGGGACAGGCAGAACTTTAAGGGGGGACAGGCCTTTGGGGGGGGACCCTGGTATAGAAGTACACAGAGGGAAGGGGGTGTTCAAAGAGACATGCATATGCCAAACTTTGGGGGGGAAGAAATAATGGGTCTGAAAATAGAGGAGAGGGAGAGAGATGATGGACCATGAGATTTAGGGAGGGAGGGAAGGAACAGAGAGAGTTGCGGCTGGGAGCAGGAGAGCAGCGGCTGGAGAAAGGGCTGAGGAGAGCTAGCGGCGGCGGCGAGAGTAAGCTCCGCCCACCCGCACGCATCAGCACCCGCGTCATCGCCCAGGCTCCTCCTTAATAGGAGGGGAGCCAACGGCGCACAGCCGTTCGGCGCGCAGCGAAGGCGCGCAGCAAAGGCGCTCGCCTTAGCGAGAGCGCCTTTGCGAAGAGCCTATTTACAGAAAGCAGGACACCCTGAGGTAGCAAGTGGACCCTTCTAACCCAAACAGGCCAAAACTCTAATTACACCCCTTCCTAACACAAAACAGGCCAACCCGTTTCCTTTAACTCTCACACTACCTTAAACAGGGCCAAATCTAAAACTCTTGAACAGGCAACTCCTCTTACACGCAAACAGACAACTCTTCTTTCACGCAAGCAGGCACACTCTTCGTACACTTCTTGCGCACACAAGCAGACGAGTTTTCCTACACTCCTCATACACTCTTCTTTCACACTCAGTCAGGACAATATTTCGTGTATCTCTTTAACTTTTTGCCCTTTTCAACACTAATCTCTCAAACTTTCTCCCTCAGAAAGCAGGTCTTAACAACAACTTGAAAATGGCAGGGAGGACACGGAGCACCAAGACTACTATCAAGTTCAACACTCCAGTCACCGGAGGGACCCAGGGGATTGCCAAGGACTGTGTACAGGAGGAGGAGGGTGACACTGGACGGAGGGCAGAAGTCTCGGTGCAGACAGAGGCCACCCCCCCACGGTACACTACAGCCTCTACCCAGACTGAGGAGATAGGACAGTTAGACGGGGACACCTTGCAGGAACTGTGGAGCCTCAGGGAGGAGGTGAAGCGCTTGAGGAGCATCAGGGAGGACGAGGCCTTCATCGATGGTGTCATCCAGGAGCTGTCCCATATCACAGACCAGACCCATGACAAGTCCATCCCCGTGACACCCAAACCTCCAGCTTTAGATTCAACAATTGGGGTACAGGAAATGATTGGAGATGCTGGTTCCTGGCAGCTGGTAACCTCTTCCTCTTCTTTCTTTTCTCACAAACAGGGTAGTTCTACATCGACCCCACAACTCACCCTGAGAAACAGATTCCAGATCTTACAAGATGAATCCACCGAGGAGGTACAAGAAGAGGCTCAGGAAGACACCCAGCACATAACTTCAACTCAGGAGCGCACGGTTCGGCCCCCTCAGAAGGAGCGCAGAGTGGTGGTCATTGGGGACTCCATGCTGCGGGGCACTGAGGGACCAATCTGTAGACCAGATATGCATTCAAGAGAGGTCTGCTGTCTCCCTGGAGCCAAGATCCGAGATGTCACCACCTGTCTAGATAAACTTCTAAAACCTCATGATCATTTCCCTATGCTTCTCATCCATGTAGGTACGAACGACACTGCCAGGAGTGCCTCGGAAAACATACCCAAAGACTTCGGAGCCCTGGGTCAGAAGCTAAAGCAGACAGGAGCACAGGTGGTCTTCTCATCGATCCTCCCAGTAAGAGACAAAGGTAAAGCCAGAGAAGAGCGTATCAAATGGACAAACGAGTGGCTTCGCGGATGGTGCATTGAAATGAACTTTGGATTCCTAGACCATGGAGAGGCGCTACAGGGACTACAGGGACCAGATGGACTCCACCTGACCAGGAGAGGTAAAAATGTATTCGGACATCGACTAGCCCGACTACTTCGTAGGGCTTTAAACTAGGTAAGTTGGGGGAGGGTATCCACTCACATTCCAGAGCAGTAAGAAACTATCCTGAGGTGGCGAGCCACAACCACACTTCTGAGTCCAAGGTAAGTACCCCTACTATACATGATAAAATGGGAGTCACACTAAATAAGAAGGGAATCTCTTCACAGGGACTTAACAACAATAAGGTATGGAGGGCTATGTATGTTAATGCACACAGTTTGGGCAACAAAATACTGGAATTGGAGACTGAAATAAGGAACGCAGACCTAGATGTGGTGGCAATATCTGAGACCTGGTTCACGGACTCGCACGGGTGGGATATGGTTATACCAGGTTACAACTTGCTTCGTCGAGACAGAGAGGGCAAGTTAGGAGGAGGGGTAGCACTATACATTAAAGAAAACATCAAGACTACTAGAATCACGGATGTTAGATACTCCGGGGAATCCCTCTGGGTGAAGCTGGCCAGAGGGAACGAAAAATGCCTATACCTTGGTGTGGTATATAGACCTCCAAGACAACAGGAAGACAAGGATATAGAACTGATCAAGGACATAGAGAACATCACTTTGCGTGGAGACACAGTTCTGCTTGGGGACTTCAACATGCCCGATGCAGATTGGAACACACTCTCTGCGACTACCTGTGGCAGCAGAAGAATATTAACCTCCATAAAGGGTACACGACTCAAACAAATGGTACTGGAGCCCACTAGAAACCAGGCAATACTGGACCTGGTACTCACCAATGGAGACAACGTCACAGAAGTATCGGTAGGCGATACGCTGGCCTCTAGCGACCATAACATGATATGGCTTAACCTCAAGTGGGGTTTCTCTAGATCAAATACAGTGACGAGAGTCCTCAACTTTAGAGGCACAGACTTCGTACGCATGGGAGATTTTGTCCATCGGGAGCTGCAAAACCAAGCACAAACTGACAATGTGGAAAATATGTGGTCGACTCTGAAATCCACCTTGCATGAAGCAACAAATCGCTACGCAAAAACGGTCAGCAAAAGTCGGAGAAACAAAAGACCCCAGTGGTTCAATACTGAAATTTCGGACCTCATTAAGGAGAAGAAAAAAGCATTTATTGCCTACAAACATTTAGGAAAGCAGGAGGTAAAAGAAGACTATCAGGACAGGTCTAAAGCTGTCAAGAAGGCAGTCAGAAAGGCCAAGCTCCGAATAGAGGAGAATCTAGCACGGAACATTAAGAAAGGGGATAAATCCGTCTTTAGGTATATTAGTGACAGGAAACGAAACAAAGATGGGATAGAACGACTCAGGAAATCGGACGGGAATTATGCAGAATCAGATTCCACTAAGGCAGAACTACTAAATGAATACTTCTGCTCGGTTTTCACCTGTGAGGAGCCGGGATCCGGTCCACTTTTATGGACAAGGGAATGCCAGAAAGACCCGTTTCAAGACTTCAAGTTTACTCCCAGTAGCGTCTACTGCGAACTTTCAAGACTCAAAGTAAACAAAGCCATGGGACCAGACAACCTACACCCCAGGGTGCTCAGAGAGCTGAGGGAAGTCCTGGCGGAACCATTATCTGTGCTCTTCAATCTCTCCCTAAGCACGGGAAGAGTTCCCTTGGACTGGAAAACAGCTAACGTTATTCCACTCCACAAAAAGGGCTGCAGGACAGAGACGGCGAATTACAGACCGGTAAGTCTCACATCCATAGTATGCAAACTCATGGAAACACTGATCAAACAGAAACTTGATACAATCCTGGATGAAGAAGATCTACGTGATCCCCATCAACATGGATTTACCAAAGGCAGGTCCTGCCAATCAAATCTGATTAGCTTCTTCGATTGGGTAACAAGACAACTGGATGCCGGGGAGTCCCTGGACGTAGTGTATTTGGACTTTAGCAAAGCTTTTGACAGCGTCCCACACCGTAGGTTATTGAACAAGTTGAAATCGCTGGGATTAGGGGAAACACTAGCTGCATGGGTTAAGGATTGGCTGAGCGGTAGACTTCAGAGAGTGATGGTAAATGGTACCCCATCCAAAACATCGAATGTGACCAGTGGAGTACCACAGGGCTCGGTCTTGGGTCCAATCCTATTCAACATATTCATAAGTGATATGACCCAAGGGATCAGAGGAAAAATATCATTGTTCGCCGACGACGCCAAACTGTGCAACATAGTAGGTAAAAGCACTATGCCTGACAATATGACACAGGACCTACTACTATTAGAACAATGGTCATCGACTTGGCAGCTTAACTTCAATGCTAAAAAATGCAAAGTGATGCACCTGGGTAAAAGAAATCTGTGCAGGACTTACACGTTAAATGGTGAGACCTTAGTTAGGACCACGGAAGAACGGGATTTAGGAGTAATCATTAGTGAAGACATGAAAACTGCCAATCAGCTGGAAAAGGCTTCCTCTAAGGCAAGGCAAATGATGGGTTGTATCCGTAGAGGTTTTATCAGCAGGATGCCAGAGGTCATAATGCCACTGTACAGATCCATGGTGAGACCACATTTGGAATATTGTGTTCAATTCTGGAGACCACATTACCGGAAAGATGTGCTGAGAATGGAGTCAGTTCAGCGGATGGCCACCAGGATGGTCTCGGGGCTCAAAGATCTTCCGTATGAAGTAAGGCTGAATAAATTGCAGCTGTACTCACTTGAAGAATGAAGAGAGAGAGGGGACATGATCGAGACATTTAAATATATCACGGGTCGTATCGAGGTGGAAGAGGATATCTTCCGTCTTATAGGACCTTCTTCCACCAGAGGGCATCCGCTGAAAATCAGGGGAGGGAAATTTCATGGAGACTCCAGAAAGTATTTCTTCACTGAGAGGGTGGTCGATCATTGGAATGAACTCCCACGGCAGGTGATTGAGGCCAACAGCGTGGCAGATTTCAAAAATAAATGGGACATTCATGTGGGATCTCTAATGAGGTGAGGGCAGGGGGTGGTGAGCAAAATCAAACAGAAGGGTCAATGGAGTGGGCAGACTTGATGGGCTTTGGCCCTTTTCTGCCGTCATTTTTCTATGTTTCTATGTTTCTAGAAAGGGAGAGAAATTGGACATAAGGGATGGGGTGGAGGAGGGATAGAGATACTGGATAGGAAGGTAATTGGGAAAAGAAAGGGAGAGATGGTGGACTCTGGGGTGGTGGAGAAGGAGGGAGATATGCCGGATGAAAGGGTAGTTAAGAAAAGGTGGATCTGTGGAGGGAGATGAAAAAAAGGAAAGATACCAGACTTCCTGGGGAGGGAAGGGAAATGGAAAGGGAGGTCAGAGTTGGCAGATGGATGGTTAGCATGCAGAAAGAAGAAAGAAGGAGACCCTGGAAAGCAAGTTATCAGAAGAAAACCAGAGCCTTGGACCAACAAGATTTGAAATATAACCAGACAAAAAAAGGTAGAAAAATTAATTTTATTTTCTGTTTTGTGATTACAATATGTCAGATTTGAAATGTGTATCCTGCCAGAGCTGGTGTTGGACCGCAAATGTGAGCTAGGATTTAACAGAGAGAGGAAAAGTCCTTTTTGTTTCTTTATTTTATTTACACCACAGCGCCAGTGTGGTTAGGAGAAGCCAAAGGGGGTGAAAAAGCTATAAAACCCACCAGGAGTTTTGAAAAAAATCACCCAACTGGGCAGGAAAATCGAATTGAAAAACCAATTCAATAGGCTGAATCGAATCGAAATTTTTTTTCCTGAATCTGGCAGCATTAGTTTGCGCTACTGTCTTAGACTTTAGGACCTGGGATTGGGGAGAGATGGCATCCTCAGTACTTTATAATGCAAGTGAAATGAGGATTTGGTCAGACTTTTGAAAGGTCTGCAGAAAAAAAATATTGTATAGGCCGGGGACATGAGACAGCAGGAAATGGGAACTTTTCTTCCTTCTATTTTTGTGAATGGAAAGGCTGAGGATGTCAGAGAGTTCAGTTAAAATATGTGCTTTATAAGAAAATATAATAATGTGTTTTATAAAGTTTATAGCATAGCTGGCCTACCCAGTGAGGTGTTCCTAGTGGTGGTGGTGGCAGCGTGTCAATGTGTTGAGAGGAAGAGGTGGTCTGGGAAATTCTGCTGAGCAAACTCCGGGCCCATTTCCACCCCCCAGTTAGTCCACTCCACTCAACTGGTTCACACACTGAGTGGGTCTTTGGGTGTTGTTTTGGGATCTCTTCCAGTGGTTTATCAGTATCTCCTTCTGGTCCAAGGAAGGAAACTTTGTTATCCTTAGCGTTGACCTACAGAATATGTTTGTAACAGCGCTGCTTGTGTGGCATTAGGCTATGTAGTGATCGAAAGAAAAAAACAGACCTTTGCACATTTTTGCACTATATGGTGGGTGTATGAGGAGATTCACATTTCCTGCACAGCTAAGTCCATGTGAAGTTACCTTGTGCTGTATTTGACATCTAGCAAGGTCTCTGTTTGAAAGGAAAGATCTAAACTTAAAAATGAAGTGGCCAGAAGTTATGGTAAAAGCAGATAGTGTAGCTGGTTTTAAGAAAGATTTGGACAAATTCCTGGAGGAAAAGTCCATAGTCTGTTATTAAGACATGGGGAAGTGTCTGCTTGCCCTGGATCGGTAGCATGGAATGTTGCTACTCTTTGGGTTTTGACCAGGTACTAGTGACCTGGATTGGCTACCATGAGAATGGGCTACTGGGCATGATGGACCATTGGTCTGACCCAGTTAGGCTATTCTTATGTTATGTTCTCATCTGTAGGGGCCTTTGTTTTCACTTCTTATTTTAATGTATTTTTTTTCTGGGAACTTATCAGTGTTTTTTATAATGGGAACAAAAATGGAAGAGAATTAATGTGTGTGGGATGAGGGGGTAACTAATTTCTTCAGCTAAATAATTCAATCCACTTCAAACAGACATAGGAGAACTTGTGCACCATTCACACACCCTCCAACCAAAAACGTCAAAAGAAAAAAACTGTTCGACAACCTCCTAGCCATTCGAGCTGCAACACTCGACCCCCAACTCTACAACCAATTGATATCAACCACAGACTGCAAAACCTTCAAAAAGAAATAAAAACCCTTCTATTCAAAAAACACATAAAACCGAACTAACACAATCAGAACTGTCCCAAGCATCACCTGCAACTACTCCATATGTACTTCTGATGTCATGACAATTCAGACATAATTTATGTTATGTTATGTTTGGAATATAAGAAAATTTTCACTGCCTGTTTCTATTCTGACCATTTATTCCGTTTCATGGTCATTACAAAAAATATTTTTTTTACATGGGGGGGGGTGGTGTCAAAAAATGATGGGCCCCGGGTGCCACATACCCTAGGTACGCCACTGCCTGTTTGTTCTATTTTACCAGCGGGAGGTGCTCTAGGTCCTGATGCAATATTTAACCTCTAATTTTAGAAACTTACATGCACAATTGTATGCTTAAGAACATAAGAATTACAATATTGAGTCAGACCAAAGGCCAGTCAAGCCCAGTATCCTGTTTCCAAAAGTGGCCAACCAAGGTCCCAAGTACCAAACAGAAACCCAAAGAGTAGCAACATTCCAGAGCTCAGATTGTGATGTCATAATGCCTCATTCCGCCAATGACTATGGGCCAACCTCAGCAGTGATGTCATAATGGCTTGATTGTCCTATACTTGGCTCCCATAAGAACTTTGCCTTTCTGACATGAAAAACTGGATGACAAATAAGAAACTGCAGCTGAACGGCACTAAGACCGAACTCATATGGATTAGAAAGAAAAACACCAAATACACCCGCCCAACACTATCATGGGAATCCACCTCCCTAACAGCAGCAGACCAGGTACGTAGCCTTGGAGTAACTTTGGACGGCCACCTGTCCCTATCTACCCACATCTCCCATGTAGTCTCCACTTCCTTCTACTACTTCCACCAACTGAGAAGGTTCAAACCCTATATCTCCAAACTGGACCTAGCTCAACTCCTCTACGCCTATGTTCTCTCCAGGATGGATTACTGCAACTCCATCTTTAATGGAATAGCCAAAAAGGAACTCAAACGCCTCCAGTGAGTCCAAAACGCAGCGATCCGCCTCCTATACAACCTCAACTATCATGACAACATCTCCCCAGCCCACTGCACAGAGCACTGGCTACCAATCAACAAATGCTGCACATTCAAGGCTCTTGTAATAGCGCATAAAAGATTCCACGTCACCACCCCAGCCTACATAAGTTCCAAGCTACACCTGCACGCCTCTTCCAGAGAGACGACTGTGCTTCCCCCCAGGAAGGTTTCTCCTGATGGAAACCGCCCGCAAATGCTCCTACAGCCACTTCATCCCACAGCTCTGGAACCAACTCCCTCCCAAATCAGATCACAGAACTCATTAATGACCTTCCGAAGAGCTGTGAAGACCTTTCTCTTCAACTAAAGGTCTAGCCGCAAACAATCCCCTCTAAGCTCTCTCCCGCTAACAACCATTAGTTAGTGACCCTCTGGTCCAATCTACTGTATTATCTTCCCAGGAATTTCCTATGAATGTCCCCACCCAAGCTGTCCTTAAGTTACTGCACTGTCTAGCCTTGTCGTTATGTTACTGTATTGTTGTTGTTGTTGTTTTAATATCATTTTTTATTAAAGAGGCAACCAGAGAAACAGGCATGGCACAATGTGTTTACATATAAACAGAGGGAATAATACAAACTTGCAGTAGCTGTCATATTGTATGGCCGAATGTACTGTCCAATGTAACATGCTGTGAATGTTGGCTTGTAATAACCCGTTCTGAGCTCCCGGGAGGACGGGATAGAAATTGAAATAAATAAATAAAAATTGCTGTATTGGACAGACCGAAGGTCCATCAAGCCCAGTACCCTGTTTCCAACTGTGGCCAACCCAGGTCCCGAATACCAGACAGAAACCCAGAGTAGCAACATTCCAGAGCTGAGATTGTGATGTCATAATGCCTCATTCCACCAAGAGCCAACCTCAGTAGTGATGACACAATGGCTTCTTTGTCCTATACTTGGCTCACTTAAGAACATAAGAATTGCCATCAAGCCCAGTGTCCTGTTTCCAACAGTGGCCAACCCAGATCCCAAGAACCTAGCTAGGTCCCAAGTAGTAAAACAGATTCTATGCTGCTTATCCTAGGAATAAGCTGTGGATTTCCCCAAGCCATGAACTTTTCTTTTAGGAAATTATCCAAACCTTTTTTAAACCCTGCTAAGCTAACTGGTTTCACCACATTCTCAGGCAATGAATTCCAAAGTTTAATTAAGTTTCAAGTTTATTAAAAAAAAAATTTTTATACCACTTTTTAAAAACTAAAAGTAGGATTCAGACTTCTGAGCGGTGTAGAATAAAATAATATTACAATGATAAAACTGATGTAAAATTTGACATTAAACAAACAGGGGGGGGAAAGAAATATTCTCACTAAAGACGAACAGAAACAGAGGGGAAAAAGGGAAGAACTGCAATATTTTTGAGAAAAGAGAACAGTCAAGGGATTAACAGTAGGGAGGGGATTTCATAAAAATGTCAATAAGTATTTAGCCCTTATAAGGGCTGTTAAGTTTCAAAAGCGTCTTGGAACAGGAATGTTTTCCGCTTTGTTTTGAAATGGGGCAGAGATGTTTCTTCGCGGATGTCATTAGGAATAAAATTCCAAAGAGATGGTGCAGTCACTGCGAAATGGTTCAGCCTTAACGTGTTAATCTGTTTTAAGGATGGGACTACGAGGAGGTTTTGATTCATAGAGGGAAGGGCTTTAGCTGGACAGTAGGGGATAAGGAGGCTACTGATAAATTCAGCTTGATTACTTAGGCGTGGTTTTTTTTTTTGGTAAATCTTTATTCATTTTAAAGCCAAAAATAAGTGCAACATATTATACAATCATTTACACTTTAAACAGCACTTAAATTCAATCAGAATTATATTCTGTGACAAATACATATATCATCCCCCCCTTCTACTTATCCAAAAATTTGCACTCAAAATTAAAAATATCTTCCCACCCACCCTGGACGTGTGTTATCAAAAGGGGAAAATCAACAATCGTTCCTTACAGAATTTTGTCAATGGCTCCCAAATATCCATAAACTTCCTATAATATCTCTGAAGGGAATGTAGGATCAATCCCATAGTAATGTAAGAAGAAGATGTACTCTACAAATATGGTTTATTGAATTAATTCAGTATATATCTGTCATAATGTGAATTGTTTCTCCTCCAGAACCTAGAATGTGGACTAGTTTAAGAGCGAAATTTTGTTTAATTATGAAATGGACAGTATCCAGATATATTTTTCCTTTAAAAAATATGTGGAAGTTCTCTCTTTATTTTCTTATACAAGCAATGTATATGTATCTATATATAAAATGATAAATTAAAAAATTAAAAAAAAACTTCCTATAATGTCCCTGTTGTATGGCCACCATACGTTCCATTTTAAAATTGTGACATGGAGATTTCCACCAAAAAGTATAATTTAATCGATCCCAGTTTTTCCAGTTCCTCAGAATAAGTTCTATGACAACCCCTGTCATTATAAAGAGAAGTGTGTTATTCCGAGCAGATATTTGGCTTTTAGCCCTCATTAACCTACCAAATAGGATGGTATCGTACGTCATTGCCACTGGATTTTCCAATATTTTGTTCACTTGATCCCAGATGGATCTCCAAAATTTAAGTATCAAGGGACAATAGTGCAATAGATGATCCAATGTCCCAACTTCGAGACAACAATGCCAGCGTTTGGTGAAGGATGGGCAGGGGAGGGCTTCAATGGCTGGGAGGGTGTAGATGGGCTGGAGTAAGTCTTAACAGAGATTTCGGCAGTTGGAACCCAAGCACAGTACTGGGTAAAGCTTTGGATTCTCGCCCAGAAATAGCTAAGAAGAAAAATAAAATAAAATAAAATAAAAATTTTTTAAATTGAATCAGGTTGGGCAGACTGGATGGACCATTCGGGTCTTTATCTGCCGTCATCTACTATGTTACTATGTTATCTATTAGACTTGGAACTATCTAATTTCTGTAATCGAACAGGGGTCCAAAATGCTCTATGTAACAAGAAAAACCATGTTTGTCTCATAGATGCAGACACTGTACATCTCATCCTCCAAGCCCAAATTCGTGGCCATTGAGACGCAGTAATCTGATGCTTTATCTCAATGCTCCAAATGTCACGAAGACCAGTCTTTGGTTTCTTATTCAAAAATTCAGATATTAATTTGTACCTACTTATGCGTGTTTTGAAAATAAGTAGCTTCCTCGCATGTCCCCTAGTCCTAGTGTTTTTGGAAAGAGTGAGCAAGTGATTGACATCAACCCTTTCCACTCCACTCGGTATTTTATAGACTTCGATTCATAAGTGCCATTTGCTGTATCTGGCCTTGTATGAGTTTGCTCCCGTGACAAAATAAATTATGCCCAAATATAAACCAATGAAACTAACATCTCTGGAAACAACACGGGGGATGCCATGAAATGAAAATTTCTGGGTTCTCATCCCTGGGATGTCCTTTCAAGTTAATTTTTGTGCAACATAGACTCACATTTGAACAATAGCGACAGTAGAAAAATGATTCAAATGGGGTTTTTATTACCAATGAATGATATTGGAACCAGTGTAGTTTAACACTTAAAATATTAATATCTGTGACGTTTGGAAAGAAAATAGGATAGTGATTTATCTTATTTTGTAAAATTGTATGGCTACTTAGACCCAAAACTTTTTTAACTGAGTCGTTTGGTCTAAGTTCATCATTTTTGATTATAAAGGCACCATTGTCCCATGATTCCATACAATGAGAACTTTCTATCCTACTGTACGAAGATTTCTGTCTCTGTGGTCCATCTGGTGCAGACTAGATCACTCAGAGCTCATTTAACAACCTAATCATAAATTTTATGTTCTTTGATAAGTTATGGTCTAGGAGTTAGAAGAATTCCATTATGTAAGAGTCTAAGGACTGGACCCACAACATCCTATCTAAGGCAGGAACTAGAAGTGAAATATGTATAGCCCGCTAACATTTCCCCTTCTAAAATGTGTATATGCTGTACATCTGTGACACAGCCCCCATGACTGACCTTTCGGTAAATGTCTTGTGCTATTCCTATCATAACACCATTTTTTCTTCACTTCTTAAGACTTCAGAAGTCCATCTGCTCTATACTTGGAAGAAAAGAGTCTCTTGGTTAGGTCTGTACAAATTCCCAGGGTTGTGCTATCCTATGTAAGGCTAGAGCCCTACAGCTGGATGGAGTATTTCTTTCAATAAGGAAATAAAATAAATTAATTGCTTCCATGGCTGAATGCCTGTGAGGTCCTCCATGTATTCAAGCAGGAGTACATATATTATATTACATTCCATCATATTACATGAGTATTTATGGATGGCTAATGTGCCCCAGGAGTTTGATGCTATTTACAATTTAGAAGAGCCTGGCCATGACCAGGATTTACATTATTTCATTAGGGTTCATGACATAGATATCTTGGTTGTGTTTTGTAGGTATACGGTTTGGAGAGAAGATTGGCCAAGCCTGCTATTGTAATCTTGACATTATGGGTTATGGTATGAGTGTCACTTTCCTGGTTTGTGGGGTGAGGGGTATGTACAGAGCTTGATCATCTATCGAGATGGGAGAGGTGGTTTGTGTCTTGTTTGGTTTCTTATTGATCGTAACCTGTTATTTATTGAGGGGAGTAAGATATTTTCCAAATAGTTAGGTTTTTAGGCCTGTACGAACGTTTTGGTAGGAGGGGATGTTCCTTAATCGAGCTGGTAAAGGATTCTAATAATTTGCTTCCAGGCAAAATATCAAAGAAAAAACAGACTGATGGGCAGACTGGATGGACCTCACGGGTATTATCTGCCATCATTTACTATGTTACTATGAAACTAGGAATAGTTTTATACTTGATTCCTCTAGGATTATGGAATCTTAATCTCATATGGTTGCTGATCAGGTTCTATTTGTCATTGGGTGGTATTTCTATTAAACTCAACATGTAGTCTGGTGTTTCGCCATGGAAGATTAAAAAGATCAGTAAACATAGTTTAAAAATACGCCTTGCTTCAAAGGGGAGCCATTGTAATTTGAGGTACAGGGGTGTCACTTTGTCATATTTAATTGCTGAGAAAATAAGTCTGGCCGATGCATTTTGAAGCAATGCTGAATTCATTTCAGTTTTCTCAATGTTGTGAATATTTTCTTGGTTAATGTTCGCGTTTGTGCTTCCCAGGACAGGTTCTCGTTGAATATAATCTCTAGGATTCTAAATTCTAATTCCAGTTTCAGTGGGGAGTTATGTAGTGTTATTTGAGTGTTGTCGTTGATGATTCTGGGTAGGCTTATCAGTAAAAATTTGTTGCTTCTTAAAATTTAGTTTCAGTTTCATGTTGTTAGTGCAGTCGGCAACTAGATGAGTGATTTCCTCTACTGATTTGTTAATCTTATATAAAGGAATGCATATTGCAATATCACCTGCGTAGGAGACATAAGCAAGGCCGTTCATGTCTACGAAGTGTTGACATTACTATGTTGAAAAGTTTTAGGGAGAATGGTGAGTCTTGGGGTGTTCTTCTGATCCTTTTTCATTTATTTTACGCTGTATGTTCTGTTTATTAGAAATCCTTCTAGCCAAGTGTGCACTTTACCGCTTATCCCTAGGAAGTTTAGGAGTTGATGCTCTACCACACCAAAGGCACGAGCTAAGTCAAATTGTAGTACAGGGACTTGTTGTCCGATACTCATGTGTGTTCGGATCTCGGATGTCAGGGCGCTGAGTGGTGTTCAAGTATTGTATGTAATCGTTTATATATTGGGCTACAAAGGACCTCGGAACTGAGAAAAAGTCAATACACTTGAGTTCAGAACAGAAATCCTACATTTGTGATTTCTCCTCCTCCTAATTGTTTCTTTATTTGCTAAAGTGTTCTGTTTTTATTCCTGTCTTGGTGTCCATTTCTAGTTTCAGTTCCCACGTGAGTTCCACCGAGAAGCGCAGGGAAAGGGGTGACATGATTGAGACATTTAAGTACGTCACGGGTCGTGTCAAGGTGGAAAACGATATATTCTTTCCCAAGGGACCCTCAGTCACAAGGGGGCACCCGCTCAAACTCAGAGGAGGGAAATTTAGTGGTGACACCAGGAAGTATTTCTTCACAGAAAGGGTGGTAGATCACTGGAACAGACTTCCGGTGCAGGTGATCAAGGCCACCAGCGTGCTCGACTTTAAGAATAAATGGGACATCCACGTGGAATCCCTACGAGGGTCGAGTTAAGGAACTTACCTAGTTACCGAGTTAAGGAACCTTTTAAGAGGGTCGAGTTAAGGAACTAGGTCATTAGCATTCAGACTTAATGGGGTGGGTCAATAGAGTGGGCAGACTTGATGGGCTATGGCCCTTTTCTGCCGTCATCTTTCTTTCAACATTCTTTTCCCGACGCTTTTGTATTGGATGTCTCTGTAGGAGGGTATTTCCAGTGAGTATTCTAGGCTGGAGTGTAGGGCACGAGTTGGTTTATGGTTGTCGATTCTGTTCGCCAGGTATTGCGGTTCTAAAAGATGAATCTGCCTTTTGGATTAATTAAGTCCGCAGTGATGAAAATAACCTTACTGTGCACTAGGAGAATCAGTGAGGTCTCTAGATATCACAGCTGCTACTAAGCTGCCAGCCAGTAGGCATCCGTTCTGCAGCTCTCAAAGATAGATCCTTGGGGGGGATATATTTGGGAGGGGTTCATTTGTATTTTTCTGAAGACAATGTACGAGGCAGAGTAGGCCCAAGCCAGTCACAGAGAACTGATAGCCTGTGCAAACCTGATCCAGCTGCTGTGAATAATCCATCTGGTTGGATCATCCTATTGCTTGATAGAAAACAGCTGTTCCAGTATACTGATGGGAGCTGCCAGCTAATTCTTTCACATGCTTCCTGCTTCTAAAATTCTGGGAATGTCGGGGAGGGGGGGGGGGAAGCAAGGAACTAAAAGGCCTTTTTTTCTCATGGACTGGCCGGGCTCGTAGCAGCATATGTCACTTAATTCAGTGGATGTTTTGGGAATAAATGATCTTATCCTACATTAAAGACAGTTTGCAGGATTTTTGTGTGAATAGTAATGTGACAGGGCATCACGTGCATTCAGATTAAAAGTTTTATAGATCTATTAATCCTCCCAAAAAAGGATAAATACATTTCTTGATAGCAAAAGAGTTATTTACCATGTAGTTGTAAACTCACACATTAGTAGCTAATTCCATAAGAAGGACAAGTCTTGTAGCTGGTTATGCAGAGCTGGGCTCTGATCTTGCATTATGGTAGTGTTGCACTGCAGATCCAGCTTTAAGCCCCACCGTCTGTGGACTCTGGCTCCATGAATCGGACTATGGTGCTCCGTATTGTGGAACAGTTGAGCCACACTGAAGCCTACTGTCCACAAGGTCCAGCTCTGTGCTCACTCCTGGGAAGAGAGGTCATGCAGCTGTTATTTCCATAAAAGCTTCGGACAGCCGCACAGCTCATCAGTGAGGAATCAAGGGAGCCTCTTGGCTAGTGTACCCAAGAAGGTGGACACGCTGGTGATCTTGGTCCTCCCACAGAGAGAATCATCCCCCGTTTTCCTTCTTGCAAGATGGGTGGAATACTTGGGACCAAGAGAAAGATCAAGGGTGGATCTGACCAGTCCAGAGATAGACTGCAGGAGAGGTATATAAGGGGGTGGGTCAGTTGACTCACACTCTTCCTTTTCCTTCTAGCAACCATGGAACAAATTAGAGACAGTCAGAACCTCCAGACTGTTCCCCACATGATCTCCTCTCCACCCCAAGCCTCTTCTTACATTCTTAATTTGCTCTTCCTTTTCCTTCTCCTCTTTACATGCCTCCCTTCTGCTTCCAGACACTGCCTAAGAGCTTCTGAACTTCTCCACGGTGGTCTTCTTCTGGATCACACTTAGTATGGCCTAGATTCACTAAGCTCACCGATCGTGTCCTAACCAGTTTGCAACCACTTTCCGATCCCAACCCGAATCACTAACCTTCCTCCCGATCCAATCCGCGCATGCAAACGGGGAGGGAAATGGCATGCAAAGTAGGAAGGCAGCGATTCACTAAGCTGAAGAAGGAACACCAATTGGGCTGGCCGATCCAAAAGAAGCACCTGTCGCTCACGTCCTTTGCCGAGTGTCCTGCTCTTTGCTGCCCTGTAAGCCCAACCTCTCTAAAATTGAAAGGGGACAGATTCTGTATGAATATAAGGAAGTTCTTCTTCACCCAGAGAGTGGTAGAAATCTGGAACGCTCTTCCGGAGTCAGTCATAGGGGAAAACACCCTCCAGGGATTCAAGACGAAGTTGGACAAGTTCCTGCTGAACCAGAACCTACGCAGGTAGGGCTAGTCTCAGTTAGGGCGCTGGTCTTTGACCAGAAGTCCACTGCGTGAGTGGACTGCTGGGTACGATGGACCACTGGTCTGACCCAGCAGCAGCAATTCTTATGTTCTCATAAATCCATTAGTATAAAAAGTATAAAACAAAATAAAACATCTCCCGTATGCAAAAAGCCCTTGAGTGGCATAAAGAGAGGAGGAAATGATCCAACAGGGAGGGGCTTTGTGAAGTATGGGAGGGGACTAGTAGTAGTTGTTCCAATATAGAGAATGACATGGGGACAAATTTCTCCCTGTCCCTGTGAGAACTCATTTTACCATCCCTGTCCCTGCTCCATTTCTGCAAGCTCCGCCGCACAAAGCCTTAAACACTTTAAAATCATAAGTGTTTGAGGTTTGTGCAGTTGAGACAGAGCTTACAGGAACGGGACAGGGAAAGCGACAAAACACAAGGGGACGGGATGGAGAAATTGAGTTCCTGCGCGGAGGGGGACAAATTTGTCTCTGTGCCATTCTCTATTCCAATACACCGGTGGAAGCTCCGCATGATCACGGCGATGGCAGGTACGAGGTGCTGCTCAGATGTTCGTCACACATGATATCTTAGAGGACCTGCATGCAGGGCAGGATAATTCATCGAGGGCCCCTAAGCTCACAAGTACATTGGGCCCCCTGCCCCGCCCCGCCCCACCCTGCGCCCAGGCGGAAACAGGAAGCTGTGGGCAAGCAGCACCGCTTGCACAATTACAGTTCCCAGTGCCTTTCTTACCCACATTACTTGCTTGTCTTACTTTCCGTCGATGGGGGGGGGGGGAAGCTGCGTTGCCGATGGGGGGGGGGCCATGTAGCTGATTGATGCTGGAGGGGCCCATTGCTGCTTGGAAAAAACAATGTTGATGCCCTCCTTCATCGGGCCTCCCTCAAGTTTCAAGTTTATTAGTTGACTTGATTAACCGCTTAATCCAAGTTTCTAAGCGGTGTACACTTAAAATTTACATATATTAGGGAACAAAACAATACATACAATTAATAAATAAAATTAGTATATTAAAAATTAACATTACTAAAACAATAGGTAAGGAGGGATGAAATACAATTCATAAAGAAGAAGAGAAACATCAAGGGAAAATACAAAAGGGTAATAAGACATATGAGGAAAATAAAATAAGCCAGAGCAATAAGATAAAAGATTAATTTGCAAATGCATCTTTGAAAAGAAAAGTTTTTAACTCATTTTTAAATTTTGCAAACTCCTTCTCCTCCCGTAAAAACATAGGGAGGGCGTTCCAGGTCTGCGGTGCTGTACAGGAGAAGATGAATTGTCTCCTCGTATTAATAATTTTCAGTGAGGGAATCGATAAAAGATTCTGTTCGCTAGATCGTTTTGGGCCCTTTTGGGCCCTTTTGGGCCCTAGGCACGTATCTATTTGGCCTATCGGTTAATCCTGCCCTGCCTGCATGTATTGAGTTCCTTCCTGGGTGCATTCAATGGCATGTCTGTCTGGTAAGAGGCATTGATGTCCAGATATAGGTTTACTAGATTTACCTGAACATGTCCTCTTCCCAGGCGACTGGACGGCTTTTCGTCCTGATTTTGAAAAGCATCTTCTTTAGTACCATGTCAGGAGGGCATCCTTGCATGCGCGAGAACGAATTGAGGGGGTGGGGCTGGTGGCAAGGCTGGGACATGATGTGGGTGTAATCAGGCGGGCCTCAGTAGGCCTGGGGGTGGAGCTATGGGTCTGGATTTTATTTAACCCTATCCAGAGAACACCTTGACATCTATTCAGAAGCTTCAGGGGGAGAAATCTGGGGGTTCGTTGTGCACTTGGAGGGAGAGTGGAGCGACCATTTGGCCTTTATCTACTGTCATGTTTCTATTTCTTCTGATTAAGTCAGCGAATGTCAAAGCCAGAAGTTTTTGAAAAGCAGATTAGTGTTTCAGTTATTGTTTCAAGTGGGTTCATTTCCTAAAAGTAATTTACAAATTTGTTTAGAAAAGGTAAAAACCATTTATTCCTCCTCCCCCTTTTACTAAGCTTGCGGGTGAGGTTTCTACTGCTCCGATACTCATAGAATTCCTCTTATTTTTCCACAAATATGGGACCCCCTCCACTAAATCCCAAACCCACTAGCACCTACTAGAGGCCTGCCTCCCTGGTGATCAGTTGAGGGGAGGTGCCAAAAATGGTTGGAGGTTTGCGCCAAAAGACATACGAGGAGAGACTAGAAGCCCCGAATCTGTATACCTTAGAGCAGGAGTGCCTACACTTTTTGGGCTTGCGAGCTACTTTTAAAATAACCAAGTCAAAATGATCTACCAACAATAAAATTTTTAAAAACACACAAAACACACTCTACGCAGAGAAAATGTTAATTATCATTTATACTCTGGAGTTTTTTCAAAGAGGTGAAGGCAGATGACTCTATGCACTGTCACCTCAGTAACAACCATACAAAAATAGACAAATATACCCCCTCCCTTTTTACTAAACCACGAAAGCATTTTTTAGCGCAGGGAGCTGCGCTGAATGCTCAGCGCTGCTCTCGACGCTCATAGACTTCCTGCGCTAAAAACCGCTATTGCAATTTAGTATAAGGGGCCATAGTGCAAAATATAAACAGCAGATATAAATTCTCAAAACGGACACATTTTGATCACTAAATTGAAAATAAAATTATTTTTCCTACCTTTGTCTGATGATTTCATGAGTCTCTGGTTGCACTTTCTTCTTCTGACTGCATCCAATCTTTCTTCCCATCTTTCAGCCTGTATGCTTCCTCTCCTCCAGACCTCATTCCCTCCCCCAACTTTTTCTTCCACTCTCCCTGCTCCCCTTTCTTTCTTTCTCCCTGCCCCCTTCTTTCTGTCTCCCTGCCTGCTTCCTTTCTTTCTTTCTCCCTGCCCTCCCCCAAGCCACTGCCGCCACCATCGGGGAACAGGCCCCCAAGCCACTGCCGCCCCAAGCTCTCCCTGCTTCCTGACGCAGAAGCTTCAGGCCGACCAACATTACTCTCCCCGACCTCAATTCTGACATTGGACAGGAAGATTCGGGCCAACCCCGGCTCAGAATTTCCTCTCCGACATCAGAATTGATGTCGGGGAGAGGAAGGCTGATCAGCCTGGAGCTTCTGCATCCTGTTTATGGCATTGGGATGCAGGTAGAACACGAAGGAAATGTGAGTTTAACACGGAGCCCGGGATAGGCTCCACAATCGACTCGCGTTGCCTTCACGATCTACTGGTCGATTGCAATCAACCTTTTGGGCCCCCCTGCCTTAGAGGAAAGGAGGGACAGGGGAGATATGATTCAGAAATTCAAATACTTGAAGGGTATTAACGTACAACAAAATCTTTTCCAGAGAAACGAAAATGGTAAAACCAAAGGACATAATTTGAGGTTGAGGGGTGGTAGACTCTTAAGTAATGTTAGCAAATTCTTCTTTACGGAGAGGATGGTTGATGCCTGCAATGCGCTCCAAGGGAGGTGGTTGAGAGGAAAATGGTGGCAGAGTTCAAAAAAGCATGGGATGAACATAGAAGAAAATAATGGTATATATTGAAGAACTAAGGACAGTACTGGGTTGACTTGCACAGTCTGTGTCCTGTAAATGGTCATTTAGTTGAGGATGGGCTGGGGTGAGCTTTGACAGAGACTCCAGTAGATGGAACCTACCAGGCATAGCTCTGGGTTTCTGGCCCAGAAATATCTAAGATAAAGGACAGTTTAAATTAAACCATTAATTTATAGAGTGTGTACAGTTGGGTTGACTGGATGGACCATTTGGGTCTATATCTGCCGTCATTTCATCATTTACTATGTGCTAAGCCCTAAAGCAGGCATAGTGTGCCAAAAATGGCTTAACATAGGATGCAATAAAGTGTCTCATGGTAAGTTTCACTTTTGCATGTGCTAACCATGTGATATTTATTTTTTGGAGGTGCTGTGACATAAATGGAAAATGGACTAGAAATGGCTTTGAAAGCCTGCTCAAATTAGCTTGTGTTTTAGCAACATTATGATCTCTGTATCAGTGGAATCCCTAAGCTTTCTGGTTTGTAGTGGAAAATTAATCTTCAGAAAGTCACATTCCTAAGATATCAAGAGTTCTAAAAGGATTAGAACACCGGCATCTGTAGCCCAGCTCCCAGAGCCACAACAGCTTATAAACATTTACAGATGTTGTACCAGGGAAGCACCTCCAGTCTCCAGCTGTCTATGTTTTAATCCGAAATGATAGAGGTTGTGAATTACACATCTATCCATAGTTAGGGGCTGTCGACTCGTGTTCAAGTCCTAGCGACGATGAGTTACACATCTAAAAAGAGATCAGTTTTGTGCTAGTCCGATAAGATCCTCCAGCATCACCCCCATGGTTGTTTTCAACATGTCCGGTCATCTGGTTGCCTCTTTGCCTGGTTCCTTCGATCTTCCCAAACATGATGTCCTTCTCCAAGTGATGTCTCTTGTCTGATGGTGTGACCAAAATAAGACAGTTGTAATTTGGGCTTCGAGTGACAAAGCCGGTCTGATATCTTCCAGAATCGATTTGGTAATTCTTTTGGCGGTCCACAGCACGCATAAAATCCTTCTCCAGCGCCAAAGCACAAATATCTTGATTGACTCATCTATCCATATCTTGTCCAATGCAATTCCCTTTACTTCTAGACCAAAATTCATTTGCAATTATAAATGCCTTATAATTTCCAGGCTAGAGGGCTATAAGCTCAATGATTTTGAGCCTTCTCTGAGAGACTTTTAATGCTTTTTTTTCCACATACTTACAATGTGCTTCCAACCTTCCCTAGGCAGTGGAGTACCTAGCATATGTGACACCCGGGGCCCATCATTTTTTGACCCCCCCCCCATCTGTATTAAAAACATGATTTTTAGTAACAAGCCACACGTCACACATGAGTACCTAGGAAAAGGCAGCATCTTACATATTGCAGTGAGCAGTACATCAATACACCCATTGTAAAACTAAACAAGCCAGACCAGCACAGATCAATCCTACACCGTCAATCCTAACAGAAAACCATGTCTTTCGAACACACAGAACACAGAAAACACCTTCGCCTAGTATGGAATATGTCATCACAAACGAACCCCTCCCCCTTTTACAAAACTGTAGTGTGGATTTTAGCCACGGTGGTAACAGCCCTGACACTCATAGAATTCTGAGCATCAGAGTTGCTACCACCACGGCTGGCGCTAAAAAACGCTCCACAGTTTTGTAAAAGGGGGGATAAAATAGAAATACAGTAAAACCTTGGATTGCAAGTAACTTGGTTTGCAAATGTTTTGCAAGACAAGGAAAACATTTGATTAAATTTTAACTTGATATACAAGCAATGTCTTGCAATACGAGTACATACAGTATACACGCGTCACATCATCACAACTGAGCCGATGGTTCTTCTCTCTCTGACGCTGCGGGAGTGTAGTGACTGTTCTAAATGAGCGAGGTCTTGCAATACGAGTACATACAGTATACACGCGTCACATCATCACAACTGAGCCGATGGTTCTTCTCTCTCTGATGCTGCGGGAGTGTAGTGACTGTTCTAAATGAGCGAGGTCTTGCAATACGAGTACATACAGTATACACGCGTCACATCATCACAACTGAGCCGATGGTTCTTCTCTCTCTGATGCTGCGGGAGTGTAGTGACTGTTCTAAATGAGCGAGGTCTTGCAATACGAGTACATACAGTATACGCGCGTCACATCATCACAACTAGGCTGATGGTTCTTCTCTCTCTGACGCTGCGGGAGGAGTGACTGTTCTAAACGAGCGAGGTCTTGCAATACGAGTACATACAGTATACGCGCGTCACATCATCACAACTGAGCCGATGGTTCTTCTCTCTCTGACGCTGCGGGAGTGTAGTGACTGTTCTAAATGAGCGAGGTCTTGCAATACGAGTACATACAGTATACACGTGTCACATCATCACAACTGAGCCGATGGTTCTTCTCTCTCTGACGCTGCGGGAGTGGAGTGACTGTTCTAAACGAGCGAGGTCTTGCAATACGAGTACATACAGTATACACGCGTCACATCATCACAACTGAGCCGATGGTTCTTCTCTCTCTGACGCTGCGGGAGTGTAAAAACTGTTCTATAACGAGCGAGGTCTTGCAATACGAGTACATACAGTATACGCGCATCACATCATCACAACTGAGCCGATGGTTCTTCTCTCTCTGACGCTGCGGGAGTGTAAAAACTGTTCTATAACGAGCGAGGTCTTGCAATACGAGTACATACAGTATACACGCGTCACATCATCACAACTGAGCCGATGGTTCTTCTCTCTCTGACGCTGCGGGAGTGTAGTGACTGTTCTAAACGAGCAAAGTTTTTCAATACGAGCACATATAACATAGAAACATAGAAACATAGAAAATGACGGCAGATAAGGGCCATAGCCTATCAGGTCTGCCCACACTACTTACCCACCCCCAAGTCTACTTTCCTAGAGATATAGGGCTCCTTTTACGAAGATGCGCTAGCGTTTTTAGCACACGCACTGGATTAGCACGTGTTCTAGCATGCGCTAGCCGAAAAACTACCGCCTGTTCAAGAGGAGGCAGTAGCGGCTAGCGCATGCGTTAAGGCCCTAACAGCCATTGTAAAAGGAGTCCATAGTATTTTCTATTAAAGTTTTTGGGTTGTGGAACGAATCGTCTTGAGTTTCCATTATTTCCTATGGGGAAATTTGCTTTGATTTACGAGTGCTTTGGATTACAAGCATGCTTCTGGAACGAATTATGCTCGCAGACCAAGATTTTACTGTACGTAGACAAAGGTTAAATTGAACCACCAAGAAGCTGGACTCTGCATACAATGCAACACCACAGAAACAGCGATGCATCTCCTCTAAAGCAAAAAAATAAATAAATAAAAAAATTTTTCTACCTTGTCTTTTCAGGTTTCTGCTTTCCTCATCTTCTTGTCACTCTCTTCCTTTAATCCACCATCTACCCTCTCTCTGCCCCTTCTATAGGGCATCTTCTCTCCTTCTATTCCCCTTCCAGAAACTTTATGCCTCCCCCTTCCATCTCTCCTTTCACCCTCATTGGTCTGGCATCTATCTCCTTCCCTTCCCCTCCCCACAAGCCCTGGCATCTCCCCCTCCCCCTCCATGGTCTGGTATCTCCTTTTCTTTCTCTCCTTCCCGTGGACTTGGCATCTCTGGTTCCTCTCCTTTGTCTTCCTTCTCCTTCCTTCCCTCTGTCTCCCCAATTAGGTGCTACATAAGCAGCATTTCTCACTCCCCCCTTCCCTCTGTAGCAGCAGCATTTCTCTCCCTCCCTCCCTGTGTAGCAGCAGCATTTCTCTCCCCTTTCCCTTCCCTGTGCAGCAGCAGCAGCAGCATTTCTCTCCCACTGCCCCCTTTCCCTGTGCAACAACAACATTTCTCTTCCCTGCCCTGTGCAGCAACAGCGTTTCTGGACGGTTCCTTGCTGCAGTTGGTTTTCCATTCAAAGCCTTGGGCGTCGACACCTCGCGTGATCCGCGGCTGCATTGGAAGCCTTCTCTCTGACATTGTGACGTCAGAGGGAACGCTTCTGATGCAGCCGCGGATCGCGTGAGGAGCCGACAGCTACATCTTTGAGTGGAAAAATTGCTGCAGCAGAACCGGCCAGAAACTAAACACACACCGGAGGGAGCACAAGCTGGCCACGGACACCCCTGATTTGAAGTTTACTGCCGCCGCTGCTGGTTAAGGAAAGCAGTAGCGGCAGAATAAGGAAGGTGGCCGGCTGTGCACCCCCTTGGAGCGTGCACCCAGGGCAGACCTCCCCCTGCCCCCCCCTTAGTACGCCACTGTCCCTAGGTATGCCACAAAAACCAGTAGAATACCATTGTCCAGTTTTGATGCATCCAGTAATGTACTTTGAGAAAACCCTGCTTTAGTTAGGAGGGTCCCTTGTCTGTTAGGCTTTTTTGCTGGCAATATTTGAAAGGGCATGGTGAGAAATCACGAGCAATTTCTGGCTGGGATATAAAGTGCGGGGTGCTCCATAAGGGATGGCTTATTTGCTAATGAGAATCAGGGTGTGACAGGGATTATGGGGTTTTTTAGGGGGGTATATTGTCAAACACAAGGATGGAATGAAGTTTGATGAGAAATTACACTCTGGGAGAAATACAGTGGCTTTTATGGTAGAATTCACAATGTATGAGGTCAGTTTTTAAATGGCACTCAGAAACTCTGGAAGGTCGTAGAGAATGACACGGAGACAAATTTGCCCCCATCCCCACAAGCTCTCTCCTCATCTGGACAAGCCTTGAACACTTTAAAATCATAAGCGTTTGAGGCTTGAGTAGTTAAGGCACAGCTTGCAGGAATGGGAGAGGGACAGAACTCATGGGGGCAGGACAGGGATATTGTGATCCCCAAATTTGTCACTGTGTCATTCTCTATGTGTAGATACTCAAGGTACTTCAGTGGTCCAGCTTGCGGATAGCGTAGTGGTTTTAAGAAAGGTTTGGACAAGTTCCTGGAGGAAAAGTCCATAGTCTGTTATTGAGAAAGACATGAGGGAAGCCACTGCTTGCCCTGGTTCGATAGCATGGAATGTTGCTACTCCGTGTGGATTCTGTATGGAATGTTTCTACTTTGGGATTCTAGAATCTTGTTATTCTCTGGGATTCCGGAATCTTGCTATTCTTTGAGATACTGGAATGTTGCTACTCCTTGGGTTTTGGCCAGGTACTAGGGACCTGGATTGGCCACTGTGAGAACGGGCTACTGGGCTTGATGGACCATTGGTCTGACCCAGTAAGGCTGTTCTTATGTTCACTTTCCAGTCGATGGCAGTAGGAGCAACCGGGATCAAGTTTATTAAAATTTGATAAAATGCTAATCATAAATTCTAAGCGTTTTACAATAAAAATTTTAAAAAGGGGTCCAGTTAACAAACTTTTAATGACATAACATTACTTACATGGAACAATAGGGTAGTGGGGGAGAAATACAATTTGAAAAAAAGAGAGAACCATTAAGGATAATAACATAGGGAAAGGGAAAACATAAATTTTGTATAGAAAATGAATTTTTATATTGAAAATGAGCTAGAAAAGTCCCATAGACCAATTAACAGTCATATGCGTCTTTAAATAAAAAGCTTTTATCCAAATTCTGTTCAGACCTTAAATATGATGGTAACTTATTCCACATTGCTGGGGTTATTGTTCCAAAAGAAGAAGCCTTACGGGTACTAATAATTTTTAGGAATGGGACATGAAGAAGACAAAGCGATCAAAACTTCTGATCCATTGGGAAGACGGGGGGGGGGGGGGGAAGCAAGAGACTTCTTACAATCTTTGCACAATTTTACACCCATTAGATCTTCACTGGTGGCCACCTTTGGAACTGATATGGATAAATTTTAATCCTTGAGGCTTTTTTTTTTTTTTTTTTTAATTTTCAGAAAAGAGGCTTTCTTTTGTGGTCAAGATTAATATCCTTCCATGTTTCTCTAGAGCAGTGTCCCGCAAACCTCCTCGTGCCGCGGCACACTAATTGCAGTGGCTGCGGCTCAAGGCATCCGGAAGTGCGCGAACGTTGCCGTGATGACGTACGCACACGCACGAAGGCCCTCCAGACAGGCCCTGAGATGCCAGAAGTGGGTGCCAGCAGGGAAGAGGGCCGGAGAGAAGGAGAGACGCTGGGGACGGCTGATTGTTTACAGGACGTGCCTCTCGCCACGAGAGACACATCCTGTAGGCAGTCAACTTGCACCGATGCCGCTCTTCCTCCTCAGTGTGCCACGGCACACCTGAAATCTCAGGAGGCACACAGTTTGAGATACCTTTCTCTAGAGTTACACAATCCAGGAAGAAGCAGTTTTTCTCATTTGAAAACCATGTGTTAGGTATTGTTGGAACCTTTTATCTATTCTTTCTGTGTAAATGTTTAATCTCATGCCAAAATATAACTATATATACAATGGCTGTTCAAAAAGTATCAGACTTTAATTTTGCTTGCGTAAACAAATAAAGATAGGGATGCGTGGTTTGGTGCACGTATGTAGGCGACCCTAATGCGCATGCTTGATTTTTTTTCCCGCCTACAGAAGCTATCAGTCGCCAGCAGACCGCCGATGAGTGAGGAAGTGTAAGTGAGCACCGTCTGATTTTCATTATTGACAAAATGACAGAAAAAGTTGAACACTACTGCATTAAATTTTGTGTAAAGCTTGGCGATTCCCAAGTGGAAACGAACCGCAAGATTCACGAGGCCTTCGGGGACGAAGCAGTGGGCCCCACACAGACAAAGGAGTGGTACAACCGCTTCAGAGATGGCCGCACATCAGTGGAGAGTGAAGCACGTTGTGGTAGGCCCTCAACATCCAGAAATGAGATCGTCATTGACCAAGTGAGGACGCTGGTGATGCAGGATCGTTGAATCACCAAGGGATACTACTAAGAGGTTCTGCGCCTCCTTCGTAACGCTGCGAGACGCAAACGGCCGGACCTGTGGGCAGCGGGCAATTGGCAGCTCCATCATGATAACGCACCTGACCATTCTTCACATTTGATACGGAGTTTCCTGGTCAAACACAACACAGTCTTCTTATGTCCTTTGCCAGATACGGTCTCTAAAACTGAACACAATACTCCAAGTGGGGCCTCACCAATGACCTGTACAGGGGCATCAACACCTTCTTCCTTCTACTGACCCCATCATATCCAAGCTGCTGACCACAACTACGGACTACAAAGCGTTTCGAAAAGATATAAAAACTATACTATTCAAAAAACACATCCCAATATTATAATCTACCCTCATCTTCTCACCCTTCATAACCTCCTGCAACTCACACCCAACTGCAATTTCGTCCCCATAGGCAACATCTAATCTAGTTGCAACGGGCGATAAGCCAATTCATATCCAGAATCACTGTTTCCCCAAATACCGAAAAATCAGATATAACAACCTAGGAACAGACGATTTTTTGGTAACATAAGATTATGCTTTGTAATATTATGTAATGTAACTTAAGGTTATGCTTTGTAATATTATGTAATGTAAGTTATGCAATGTACTGGAATAATAAGGTAAAATAACATAAAGTAACTCTACGTAAAGTCTTGTAAAGTTATGTAAGATAAATTATGTAAACTTAATGCAAGTTATGCAAGCACGGTAAGGATAATGTAAAGTAACGCAAAGTAACTCCACGTAAAGTTATGTAAAGTTAGGTATGCAAAGTTTGTAAAGTTATACAAATAATTGTATTGTCATCGCCTGGAAATGACCAGCCATCTTCTAATGTAATCCGCTTAGAACCGCAAGGCACAAGCGGAATAGAAATCACTAATGTAATGTAATGTAATGTAATACTGACTACGCCTCTCTTTATACAGCCCAGAATCCTTCTGGCAGCAGCCACTGCCTTGTCACACTGTTTTTTCGCCTTTAGATCTTCGGACACTATCACCCCGAGGTCCCTCTCCCCGTCCGTGCATATCAGCTTCTCTCCTCCCAGCATATATGGTTCCTTCCTATTATTAATCCCCAAATGCATTACTCTGCATTTCTTTGCATTGAATTTTAGTTGCCAGGCATTAGACCATTCCTCTAACTTTTGCAGATGCAGATGCGCAGGTGGTCTTCTCCTCGATTCTCCCAGTGAGGGGCAAGGGCAGAGCCAGAGAGGATCGAATACAGAGGGCAAACGACTGGCTGCGAGGATGGTGCAAGGAGATGAACTTTGGGTTTCTGCACCATGGAGAAGCTTTGCAAGGGCTACAGGGACACGACGGGCTACACCTGATCAGAAGAGGGAAGAATGTCCTTGGACATCGTCTAGCCCGCCTACTCCACAGGGCTTTAAACTAGGTAAGTCGGGGGAGGGTACATGCACAAACAACATACCAGGCGAACTAAATTGCCAAAACTTTTTTGAGGCTAAGGTAAGTAGTCACCGAAATTCTGGGTCAGGGGCAAGTACACACACTTTTGAGTCGGGGGGTGGTTCACATCATATTTATGGGTCACATTGTAGTTCTGGGTCTATGGAGAGCACAAATAACGCAAATAATGCTAAAGGTGTTCAAGTAGCTCAAACAGGAATATCCCCACTGAGACATAACAAAAATATAACATGGAGGGCTATGTACGTCAACGCACACAGTTTAGGAAACAAGATCCTGGAATTGGAAACAGAAATAAGGAATGCCGACCTGGATGTGGTGGCGATATCCGAAACCTGGCTCACAGACTCTCACGGGTGGGACATGGTCATACCGGATTACAACTTGCTTCGCCGGGACAGAGAGGGTAGGAAGGGAGGGGGTGTAGCATTATATACTAAAGATGACATTAAGGTCACGAGAATCTCAGATGTCCAGTATACTGGGGAATCCCTTTGGGTTAATTTGGCCAGAGGGAAGGACAAATGCTTGTATCTTGGCGTAATTTACAGACCCCCAAGACAACAGGATGACCTGGATATGGAAATAATCGAAGATATAGAAAATATCACCTTCCGTGGGGACACAGTATTGCTAGGTGACTTCAACATGCCTGATGTGGATTGGGTTACACTTATCTCTGCTTCCGGCAGCAGCAGGAGGCTATTAAACTCTATGAAAGGAGCTGGTCTCAAGCAACTGGTATTAGTCCCAACAAGGGATCAGGCAATACTGGACCTACTACTTACCAATGGAGAAAGTGTCACAGAGGTCTCGGTGGGCGAGACATTGGCCTCCAGTGACCACAACATGGTATGGTTTAATCTTAGGAAAGATTTTACTAAATCTACCACACTGACCAGGGTCCTCAAATTCAAGGACACAAACTTCCAAGACATGGGTTCCTTTGTTCACCAGGCGCTACAAAGCCAAGCAGAAACCAATAGCGTGGAAGGAATGTGGTCGTCTCTGAAAGCCACCATACAGGAAGCAACAAACAGCTATGTTAAATCAGTAAGTAAAAGGCGAAAGATCAACAAGCCGCAGTGGTTTACTGAGGAGATCTCGGACCTCATCAAGGAGAAGAAAAAAGCATTCATCTCTTACAAACAATCGGGGAAACAGGACTCTAGAGCAGAATACCTGACCAAGTCAAAAGCCGTCAAAACAGCAGTCAGGGAAGGCTAAATTCCACATGGAAGAGTCTCTAGCAAAGAACATCCAGAAGGGAGATAAATCCTTCTTCAGGTATATCAGTGACAGAAATAAAAACTCAGGCAGGATAGTATGTCTCAGGAATCCACTAGGAGACTATGTGGAAAAGGATTCGGAAAAAGCCCAACTATTAAATGAATACTTCTGCTCAGTATTCACCCGAGAAGCGCCGGGACTAGGCCCTCAGCTACAGACAAGGGTTGGCTCAGTTGACCCGTTTAGAAACTTTGAGTTTACGCCCAGCAGTGTCTATGATGAGCTGTCAAGGCTTAAGGTTAACAAAGCAATGGGGCCTGACAACTTACACCCCAGGGTGCTTAGGGAGCTGAGTGATGTCTTGGCAGAGCCACTGTCCGAGCTCTTCAACCTCTCCCTTAGTACAGGCACCGTCCCGTTAGACTGGAGGACGGCTAACGTCATTCCACTCCACAAGAAAGGCTCAAAGCTGGAGACAGCAAACTACAGACCAGTGAGTCTAACATCGATAGTGAGCAAACTAATGGAAACCCTAATCAAACGCCAATTGGATAAGATCCTGGATGAGGAGAATCTACGGGATCCCCGTCAACATGGATTTACTAAGGGGAGATCATGCCAATCCAACCTGATCAGCTTCTTTGACTGGGTGACGGGGAAGCTGGATATTGGGGAGTCCCTGGACATCGTGTACCTGGACTTTAGCAAAGCATTCGATAGCGTACCACACCGCAGGTTGCTGAGCAAGATGAGTTCTATAGGATTAGGTGACACATTGACGAAATGGGTTGGGAACTGGCTCGGAGGTAGGCTTCAAAGGGTAGTGGTAAACGGCACCCCCTCCGAAATGACAGAGGTGATCAGTGGAGTGCCACAGGGCTCAGTCTTGGGCCCGATCCTATTCAACATCTTTATAAGGGACCTGGCAGAAGGGCTTCGAGGTAAGATAACATTATTCGCCGATGACGCCAAACTAAGTAATGTAATGGGAAAATGCACAACGGACGAAGATTCAATGCCCAACAACATGATGCACGACCTACTCCTACTGGAGCGCTGGTCTAGGACCTGGCAACTCAACTTCAATGCCAAAAAATGCAAAGTTATGCACCTGGGCAGCCAAAATCCATGCAAGTCCTATACCTTTAATGGCGAGATCCTAGCAAAAACGGTAGCAGAACGAGACTTGGGGGTAATCGTCAGTGGGGACATGAAGTCTGCCAATCAAGTGGAGCAAGCTTCATCCAAGGCAAGACAAATCATGGGTTGCATACGAAGGGGTTTTGTCAGCCGTAAGGCGGAAGTCATTATGCCATTGTATAGATCCATGGTGAGGCCCCACCTGGAATACTGTGTGCAATTCTGGAGGCCGCATTATCGAAAGGATGTACTGAGGCTGGAGTCCGTGCAGAGAATGGCCACCCGGATGGTCTCGGGACTCAAGGATCTCCCATACGAGGAAAGGCTTGACAAATTGCAGCTTTACTCGCTCGAGGAACGGAGGGAGAGGGGGGACATGATCGAGACGTTCAAGTATCTTACGGGCCGCATCGAGACGGAGGAAGATATCTTCTTTTTCAGGGGCCCCATGACAACAACAGGGCATTCATGGAAAATCAGGGGCGGGAAACTATGAGGTGACACCAGGAAATTCTTTTTCACTGAAAGGGTGGTTGATCGTTGGAATAGTCTTCCACTACAGGTGATTGAGGCCAGCAACGTGCCTGATTTTAAGGCCAAATGGGATAGACACATGGGATCTATTCACAGGGCAAAGGTAGGGGAGGGACATTAGGGTGGGCAGACTGGATGGGCCGTGGCCCTTATCTGCCGTCTATTTTCTATGTTTCTATCCTTTTTCATCTTTTCCACTCCCTCTTCAGTGTCTACTCTGTTACAAATCTTGGTATCATCCGCAAAAAGGCACACTTTTCCTTCTAACCCTTCAGCAAGGTCACTCACAAACATATTGAACAGGAGGGAGCCACTGGAGGCGTGGGGCTTGAGATCTCGTTGTCCCCTCTGGCAGCCCATTTGCCACCTATTCCAGCGCAGGAGGACGTTGAGAGCGTGAGTGCCGAGTTCCTGATGAGCCCGACACCCTCGCGCAGTATGGGGCCTCATGCCGACCTGAACGCTGAGCCTCTAACATCACAAGATGCGGGAGATAACCGCCCTTCACAGGTGACACTAAACGGCATTTGGCGACTGCTCCAGAAGCTGGAAGTTGCAGTCACCAAATCTACTAATGATATCTCAGTTGTTGTAAGTAAAATTGATGATCTTTCAGCCTCGGTTCACAATATTCAAACCAAGGCTAACTTAGAAACATAGAAACATAGAAAGATGACGGCAGATAAGGGCTACAGCCCATCAAGTCTGCCCACACTATTGACCCTCCCTATTAAGTCTAATGACCCCCTTAAGTATAATTGTTATTATACTGCCACTCTACTGACCCGCTCTTTCAAGTCTATACCCTAGTGACCCTATCCCTTGGTATGACCCTCGTAGGGATCCCACATAGGTATCCCATTTATTCTTGAAGTCTGAGATGCTGCGTGCCTCGATCACCTGCACTGGAAGCTTGTTCCAATGCTCAATCACTCTCTCCGTGAAGAAGTACTTCCTGGCGTCTCCACGAAACTTCCCTCCCCTGAGCTTGAGCGGATGACCCCTTGTGGTTGAGGGTCCCTTCAGAAGAAAGATATCATCTTCCACCTCGACCCGTCCCGTGATGTACTTAAAAGTCTCAATCATGTCTCCCCTCTCCCTACGCTCTTCGAGAGTGTAGAGCTGCAATTTTCTCAGTCTTTCTTCGTACGGGAGACCCTTTAGCCCCGAGACCATCTTGGTGGCCATCCGCTGAACCGATTCAACTCTGAGCACATCTTTACGGTAATATGGCCTCCAAAATTGCACACAGTATTCCAGATGAGGTCTCACCATGGCTCTGTACAATGGCATCATGACTTCAGGCTTCCTGTTGACGAAGCTTCTCTTGATACAACCTATCATCTGCCGTGCTTTAGATGAAGCCTTCTCCACTTGAGTGGCTGATTTCATGTCAGCACTGATGATTACTCCTAAGTCTCGTTCTGCCGTAGTCCTGGTTAAAGTTTCTCCATTCAGCGTGTAAGTTCTGCAAGGATTTCCGTTACCGAGATGCTTGACCTTACATTTCTTGGCGTTGAAGCCCAGCTGCCAGATCGAGGACCAACTTTCTAAAGTACGCAGGTCTTGCTCCATGGCATCCTGTAGATTATAGCCGTTTACTATATTGCATAGTTTGGCGTCATCAGCGAATAAGGTTACCTTGCCTTGAAGCCCTTGAGTCAGATCCCCAATGAATATGTTGAAGAGGAGTGGGCCTAGGACTGAACCCTGTGGCACTCCGCTAGTCACCCCCGACATTTTAGAGAGGGTACCATTAACCACCACCCTCTGAAGTCTGCCACTAAGCCAATCTTTAACCCATGCAGTTAGAGTCTCTCCTAATCCCATCGATTTCATCTTGTTCAGCAGCCTGCGGTGAGGGACGCTGTCAAACGCTTTGCTGAAGTCCAGGTACACGACGTCCAAGGACTCTCCTGAGTCCAGTCTTCTTGTTACCCAGTCAAAGAAGCTGATAAGATTGGACTGGCATGACCTACCCTTGGTGAATCCATGTTGACTGGGATCCCGGAGATTTCCCTCGTTCAGGATCGTATCTAATTTATACTTAATTAGTGTTTCCATGAGTTTACACACTATTGAGGTGAGGCTTACCGGTCTATAGTTCGCAGCCTCAGCCTTACAACCCTTTTTATGTAGAGGAACGACGTTGGCCGTCTTCCAGTCCAACGGAACTTTCCCCGTACTTAGTGAGAGATTGAAGAGCACTGCCATCGGTTCCGCCAGAACATCTCTCAATTCTCTGAGCACTCTTGGGTGTAAATTGTCCGGTCCCATGGCCTTGTTTACCTTTAACCTTGCCAGTTCGTTGTAGACGTCCCCAGGTGTGAACTAGAGAGCTGCACGGGAACGGGGACGACGGGAATCCCGCGGGACCCGCGGGCATCCCGCGGGTTCCCCCTTTGGGTCACGGGGATTCCATGGGGACGCCCCTAGGGTCGCGGGGATCCCGTGGGGACGCCCCCTAGGGTCGCGGGGATCCCATGGGGACGCCTCCGAGGGTCGCGGGGCTCCTGCGGGGCTGGATGTACTCAGTCGCGCGGCTCTTCTCCCTACCTTCTCTGCTTGCAGCACAGAGCTGAACGGAAGTCTTCCCGACGTCAGCGCTGACGTCGGAGGGGAGGGAGGGCTTAAACAAAGCTTAAACAAAGCCCTCCCTCCCTCCGACGTCAGCGCTGACGTCGGGAAGACTTCCGTTCGGCTCTGTGCTGCAGGCAGGGCAGGTAAGGAGAAGGAGAGTAGCCTCGCGGTTCGAGTGGCTACCAAGGGAGGGGGGCGGTCCGCCCTGCCCCACCCCGCCCCGGTTGCAGCACAGCCGGCCAGGTCCCCTTACTTTTGTGGCACTTCCCCGACCGACCGATAACAGCCCCGGTCCGACAATCCTCCCTGCCCTGTAGCCGCAAATCTAAAGTACCTTCTTACAGCAGCTGTAAGAAGGTAATTTAGATTCGCGGTTAAGGGCAGGGAGGTTTGTCGGACCGGGGCTGTTGTCGGTCGGTCGGGGAAGTGCCACAAAAGTAAGGGGACCTGGCCGGCTGTGCTGCACCCGGGGCGGTAGAGAAGGAGGGGGGAGAAGGACGCTGAAAGGCCATGGTGAAGACAGAGGAGGGAGAAGGACGCTGAAAGCACATGGGGGAACACAAAGGGGTGGAGAAGGACGCTGAAAGGCCATGGGAAGGGCGGGGGTGGGGAAGGACAGAGGGGGGAAAAGGATGCTGAAAGCACATGGGGAAGACAAAGGGGTGGAGAAGGACGCTGAATGGCCATGGGGAAGACAGAGAGGGAGAAGGACGCTGAAAGGACATGGGGAAGATGGGGGAGAGAAGGACACTGAAAGGAAATGAGGAAGAGAGAGTAGGGAGAAGACGCTGGCAGGGAAGAAGACAGATGCCAGACTATGGGGGGAGCGGAGAGAAGAAGATGGGTGCCAGACCAATTTGGAATGGGGAAGAAAGGGAGAGGCACAGTAACAGAGCAAATGGAAGATGCAGAAGGAAGAGAGACAGTGGATGGAAGGAATTGAATGAGAACATGAGGAAAGCAGAAACCAGATAACAAAGGTAGGAAAAGAATTCTATTTCTTTTTTTTTTTTTTTTTGCTTCAGGATAAAGTAGTATATTAGTTGTGTTGATAAAAATTTATAAACATTAGAGGCTCTGGTAGAAACCCGTTTACAAAGTATGTATTTTTCCCAATTAATATTTTCAAATTAATAAAGTCTTTTTGCTTATTTGTAAATGGGTTTCTACCAGAGCCTTTAATTCAGTAGCATAATTAAATGAAATAACTATTTCTGAAGTTTATAGGGATGGGCGGGGAAGGAGGGGATTCCTCACGGGGACGGGTGGGGACGGAGGGGATTCCTCGCGGGGACGGGTGGGGACGGAGGGATTCCTCACGGGGACAGGTGGGGACGGGTGGGATTCCTCGCGGGGACGGGTGGGGACGGGTGGGATTTCGGCGGGGACGGGTGGGGACGGGTGGGATTTCTGTCCCCGCGCAACTCTCTAGTGTGAACTCAAAATTCTGAAACGGGTCATCCATGTCTTGTTTTACCTTCAACTGTGGTCCGTGTCCCGGTGCTTCGCAGGTGAAGACTGAGCAGAAATATTCATTTAGTAGTTCTGCTTTTTCTGAATCCGCCACCGCGTAGTTTCCGTCCGGTTGTCTAAGGCGCACTATACCGTCTGTGTTCCTTTTCCTATCACTGATATACCTAAAGAAGGATTTGTCCCCTTTTTTAATGTTTTTTGCCAGAGTTTCTTCCACACGAAGTTTGGCCTCCCTAACTGCTGTTTTGACCGCTGCAGATCTGGTCTTATATTCTACTCTAGTTTCTCTTCTCTGCGTACGTTTGTAGGAAAGAAATGCTTTTTTCTTCTCCTTAATGAGGTGCGAGATCTCTTCAGTGAACCATTGGGGTTTGTTGTTTCTTTGCCGTTTATCTACTGATTTTATGTAGCGATTAGTTGCTTCGTGTATGGATGATTTCAGGTACAACCACATAGTTTCCACATTGCCAGTCTCTGCTTGGTCCTGCAGCGTCTGATGAACGAAATCTCCCATGCGTGCGAAGTCAGTGCCCCGTAATTTGAGCACCTTTGTTTTTGTAATTGATTTAGGGGATCCTTTCCCAAGGTTGAACCATACCATGTTGTGGTTGCTGGAGGCTAGCGTATCTCCTACCGAGACCTCTGAGACGCTTTCCCCGTTGGTGAGTACCAGGTCTAGGATCGCCTGGGCCCTAGTGGGCTCCGTTACCATTTGTCTGAGATGTTACTCCTTTTATGGTGGTCAAAAGCCTCCTGCTGTTGCTGGTTGTTGCTGAAAATGTGGTCCAGTCTGACAATATTAACAAGGAAATAGCCTCAATTCAAAGCTTGTCGGGAATATTGGTTAAGGGTAGACTTTTCTTTCAGAAAAAGATTGAGGAGCTTGAAAATTACAACAGAAGGCTTAATATAAGAATATTGAATTTTCCTAAATCTACAATTACAACTCCTATTGATATGTTCAAAAAGTATTTGATTGAAAATCTAAAGTTGTCCCCAGACTCAATTCCACCTTTCAATAGGATTTATTACTTGCCTTACTGGGACAGACCAATGGTCCATCAAGCCCAGTAGCCCGTTCTCACAGTGGCTAATCCAGATGACTAGTACCTGGCTAAAACCCAAAGAGTAGCAACGTTCCATACAGAACCTGAAAGAATAGCAAGATTCCGGAATCCCAGAGAGTAACAAGATTCTAGAATCCCAAAGAGTAGGAACATTCCATGCTACCGATCCAGGGCAAGCAGTGGCTCCCCCTTGTCTTTCTCAATAACAGACTATGGACTTTTCCTCCAGGAACTTGTCCAAACCTTTCTTAAAACCAGCTATGCTATCTGCTCTTACCACATCCTGTGGCAACGCGTTCCAGGGCCTAACTTTTCTCTGAGTGAAAAAATATTTCCTCCTATTGGTTTTAGAAGTATTTCCCTGTAACTTCATCGAGTGTCCCCTAGTCTTTGTCATTTTTGATGGGCGGTGTTGGGCAGAATGTGGACAAGGCTTTTACTTACACACAACCTACAGAATGCTGGAAGATACCAGCGGGTCACTGGAGCATAAGCACATAATGGACAGCTCTAGAACTCACTTCCTTCCATTTCAAAACTCTGGCCTGTCTAGTTGGGGCCTGGATGTCATCAATTGACACAGTGAAGTGAGTGTGTGGCTGTTTGTGGATGTCTTTGTACCTATGTGTAAAGACAGATGGAGGATGTTTCCCAAAACTCCTACTACTGCTATTTATAGCGATACCAGATGCACGCAGCGCTGTATATTAAACATAGAACAGAAGGTCCCTGCTCAGAAGAGCTTACAGTCTAATTATGAAAGACACACTGGACAAAAACGGGGCTACCGCTTGGGCAAAGGAGCAAGTGAATCTGATTTTGTGTATGGTCAGTCACTCCTGTATCTCCATTTACTCTGCTGCATTGGTCACGAAATATTATAGTAATAATTTGTGGGATTTAGGAACAATGGGAATGCATTACACTGGGAATCTGTATTCTCTTATCTTATTTTTCCCTTGTTTTGGTCCCCTCTCTTGATTTCCCGTCTAGGCCCTCCACCCCCTCCCCAGTTGTGTGTTTTTGCCTGGGCTTCATGACGGTGTGAGGGGTGGAGAAGGATGCTTGAGCTAGGGCATGCTTTTCTCTTGTGTATAATCAATAATAATAAAACGCTAGAGCACGCATGCGCTCTCGAAAATTCGTGAGGTGTGGTGCCATGAGGTGTGCTTCTGTGGCAACATTTTAACCTCACGGCGCATGCGGGGGCTGAAGGCGCGCGACTGTGCTCTCTCCCTGTCCTCGGCGCGTCACCGCCCGCCCTCACTCGCCACTGCCTCTCACTCGCTGCCTGCCCACGTCCTCGCTGTGTCACCTCAATCGCCGCCGCCGCCGCTGATCCTCCTCTTCAGAGCAGCCTGCGATCGTGGCCGGCTTTAAAGAACCTCGCAGGCCGCTCTCCATCCTCAGTAGCACGCTCCCTCTGACGCACGGGATCGCGTCAGAGGGAACATGCTACCGAGTTGGAGAGCGGCCTGCTAGGTTCCCTAAAGCCGGCCACCAAGATCGCAGGCTGCTTTGAAGAGGAGCAGGCCAGAAGACGCCGGGATGGAGGGGAGGGTAAGAAGGGGATCAATACCGGGAGCCAGGGGGAGAGGGAAAGGGAAAGGGGGCTGCTTTGGGGGGAGGGGTGTTCTGGGGGGAGACAGAAGGGGCCATGGAGAGGGAGAGGGAAAGGGGGCTGCTTTGGGGGGGAGGTGTGCTGGGGCCAGCTTTGCTCTGGGAGGAGACAGAAGGGGCCATGGAGAGACAGGGAGAGGGAAAGGGGGCTGCTTTGGGGGGGTGTCCTGGGGGCAGACAGCTGTGCTCAGGGGGGGGGAGACAAGACAGAAGGATACAGACAGCGGCCAAGGAGAGAGAGCTAAAGAAACACAGACAGACAGACAGACACATCTATTCTAGCACCCGTTAATGTAACGGGCTTAAAGACTAGTTCTCATAATAATAGCAACGTGGGTTCTTCCGTCATCTCTTTTGTAGACAGTGGGGGTAGGGTTACCATATTTTACAAACCCTAGACACATAACCCCGCCTTGTTCCGCCTCCAGTCCCGCCCCAATCTGCCCCAGCCCCGCCAGATTCCGTCTCCAGCCCCGCCCAGTCCCGCTCCCAGCCCCGCCCCCAGCAAGCCTCCTCTCTTCTACGATGAGCGCCGGTCGCGTCTGGAGGACCTGGAGCACGTGTGTGATGTCACCTTCGCATGCTTCGCATATATGGCTGGAACATGTGCTGGTTTTCCCAAACGTCTGGTAACCCTAAGTGGGCGCCAAGTGCGAGCAGCATTCACGGTTTTAACCTGCTAAACTGTAAAATGTTTTGGAACCTCACAGTTTTGTAAAAATCCAGATTGTCCTAACCATGCATTGAGCCATCAAATGCTACCAGACATAAAATGATACCTTTGGATACATCTTTGTAACCATAATTAAATCTGCTGTCCAGGCGAATGTTCTCCTGCGCAGCTCCTTCATCTCAGGGTTGATCTGTTTACTTGTTCAGTCTTTCCTGTGGTATCAATCATTTCATATTGGGAGCAGGGCAAGGCGCCAGCGCCTGCGTCAGGGGACATAAATACCACTTTTTCCCTGGGGTGGGGATGTGCTCTAACGAAAGAAGTTTGCCAGCATCCTGGAGTGAAGGGGGGGAGGGAGGTGAGGAGCAGGCCCTGAATGACTGCAGGATTTGGCTTATTTTAGCCACAATGACAGTCAGAAAGAGGGCAGGCCTGAGGCCTACAACCTTAGAATGATCCCCCCCCCCAACCTTCTTTGCAAACCTCCTCAGGCTGCCATTGATGCCAATGTTACGGCACACTCCAAAGGCTGCAATTGTGGAAAGGAGAAAGCAAATAGCATTTAAAAGCCCCTGCTGTCAGGGCAGAGAGGTGGCAGAAAGCAGCTGTTCAACACCTCCGTGCAAAGAGCTTTCAGCTTCTTTCACTGCCAGATGAACGGCCTCTGGGGCTCTACCTCAGAAAGGTGTCCTTCCTCCACCTAGGAGAAGCCGCTGAGGCCTGACAAAAAAGGAAGAAGTCAGATTTAGATAACTTTATCAGCATGACCATCTTATTAAAATTTGATATTCCGCCAAATCTAGCAATAGTTCTTGATGGTTTACGTAAAAATATACAGAAAACAGAAAAGAACTCTGTAATATATCGAAAAACATCTATGCTATACATCATTTACAAAATACATACAAATAGGGTTACCAGATGTCTGGATTTTCCGGGCATGTCTTCGTTTTGAGGACACGTCCGACCGTCCGGATGGCTTTTCCAAAACCCGGCAGGCCAGGTTTTCAGGATATCCAGAATGAATATGCATGAGGGAGATTTACATACCAAGAAGGCAGTGTAGGCAAATCTCTCTCATGCATGGTCATAGTGGATATCCTGAAAACCTAGTCTGCCGGTAGATCTCAAGGACCAAACTTGGGCAGCCCTGCCTATATGTCCTTTTCCAAAATACTGAGTTTCAAACAAAAAAAAAAAAAATCCTCTCTAACTCATTTAGTTACAAAGTTGTAACCAGTTCTGAAAAGTGCACCCAGAGTGTATCGGAACAGATATGAATTATAGAGCAGTGAAAGAGCCATTTAGCTAACTCTTCCACCCGGCTCTTTCTTTACTCGGTGGCTCGTGCAGCCTCATTTGTCAGCAGGATGAATCTTCTTCCAGCCCTGTCTTTGGAAGTCCTCTAGATTTATGACACCTCCAAAAATCTTTAGCATTCTTAATTTGCACAGAGAGCGGGGAGGGGGAGTGGAAAGCAGGGGAAAAAAGGTCCCTGGGAAGGAGGGGCTAATTATTATAACCAGGCAGAACCAGTAGCAGAGCTGCAGTGGACGAGAAGACATTTGAAATAAATCTTTCCGGCCACTAAGTCAAAAAGAACAGTGAGATTTGGCCATGGCAGAAGGACTTTGATAACTTGAAGTCTGCAGAAGGTTTTTATTTATTTTCTCTACCGTTCTCCCAATTAATATGAGTTTATTCAGGTACTCAAGCATTTTCCCTGTCTGTTCCAGCAGGCTCACAATCTGTCTAATGTACCTGGGGCAATGGGGGGATTAAGTGACTTGCCCAGGGTCACAAGGAACAGCATGGGATTTGAACCCACCACCTCAGGGGGCTGAGGCTGGAGCTCTAACCACTGCGCCACTCTAGAAATCAAAATGTAGCAAAAGTGAGGCAAGTGTAGGACAATGAAGCCATTGTGACACCACTGATGAGGTTGGCTCTTATTGGTGGAATGAGGCATTATGATGTCACAAGACCAGCTCTGGTTATCAGAGCCTGAAACCTTTCACACTATTTCTATACTGTTGTCCCAGGGAGCTCAGAGTGGTTTACATGAATTTATTCAGGTAGTTGAGCATGTTCCACTCTCTGTCCCACAATCTACCTAATGTACCTGGGGCAATGGGGGGATTAAGTAACTCACCCAAGGTCACAAGGAGCAGCGTGGGATTGAACCCACAACCTCAGGGGGCTGAGGCTGGAGCTCTAACCACTGCGCCACTCTAGAAATCAAAATGTAGCAAAAGTGAGGCAAGTGTAGGACAATGAAGCCATTGTGACACCACTGATGAGGTTGGCTCTTATTGGTGGAATGAGGCATTATGATGTCACAAGACCAGCTCTGGTTATCAGAGCCTGAAACCTTTCACACTATTTCTATACTGTTGTCCCAGGGAGCTCAGAATGGTTTACATGAATTTATTCAGGTAGTTGAGCATGTTCCACTCTCTGTCCCACAATCTACCTAATGTACCTGGGGCAATGGGGGGATTAAGTAACTCACCCAAGGTCACAAGGAGCAGCGTGGGATTGAACCCACAACCTCAGGGGGCTGAGGCTGGAGCTCTAACCACTGCGCCACTCTAGAAATCAAAATGTAGCAAAAGTGAGGCAAGTGTAGGACAATGAAGCCATTGTGACACCACTGATGAGGTTGGCTCTTATTGGTGGAATGAGGCATTATGATGTCACAAGACCAGCTCTGGTTATCAGAGCCTGAAACCTTTCACACTATTTCTATACTGTTGTCCCAGGGAGCTCAGAGTGGTTTACTTGAATTTATTCAGGTAGTTGAGCATGTTCCATTCTCTGTCCCACAATCTACCTAATGTACCTGGGGCAATGGGGGGATTAAGTAACTCACCCAAGGTCACAAGGAGCAGCGTGGGATTTGAACCCACCACCTCAGGGTGCTGAGGCTGTAGTTTTCACCACTGCACCACACTCAGGTGGGCTGCATCCTGAACAGGCGGAACGAAGCCCTGATTTTGTGTGAGGAGGCAACTTCTGAGTAGTCCCGAATATCAAGACATCTACAATGCAAAAACCAGAGGAAGGAATGGGAAGAGGAGGTTTTCTAGTAGACACAATTGGGTGCTTCTCCCATTGGTCAGTTCGTGACAGAAGCATCAGAGGCATGCATTGTACTGAGGTGGAGTGGCGTAGTGAGTGGGGGAGGTGTATGTTGGTGGGGTTGCCGGCACCCCTCCCCCCTCCTCTCCATTGTCACGTGTGTGTCTCCCCTTCCCTTCCCCCATACTCTGGCTGTTGACCGCCACGAGCAACAACTTCAGTGTTAGCTGACGTTGCTTCTGGGTGCTGCGCATGGCAAGTGACAGAGGGGGAGCCGACAGGGTCTCGAGGAGCATGTTGGAGCTCTTACAAGCATGGGGGAAGGGAAGGGGGTGTGCGGGGGGCAGGGGGAGCGGAGGTGGAGATGAGGTCAGGGAGGGGCGCCTTTCACCCTCGCTATGCCACTGCTGAGGTGCAAGCCCTTACCCAGCCATGCCTAGTGCAGAACATACACACGTGGGTGTGAGGCCCATCCTGGTTTCCTTCATGTGCACGCCCACCTTGTAAATACACCTATGAGATCCTCTGCTAAAATGTGGCTTTAGTACACTTTTAGATGCAGTGGTGTAGTAAGTGGGGAGGGGGAGACTGCACTGGGTGCCATCTTGGTGGGGGCATCAGCACCTCTCCTCTCTGCCCCATACCTCTTTGGTTCTTCGCTGGCATGAGCACCATCTCTAACCTGCTGCCTGCACTGGCCTCAGAGCTCCCTTTGATGTCACTTCCTGGTTGCAGGAAGTGATGTCAGAGGGAAGACCGAGGACAGTGATAACCCTAGTTTGGCCGAGGCCAGTGCAAGCAGCAGGTTGGAGATGCTGCTTGTGCCAGTGAAAAGTTAGTTACGGGGGAAGGGTAGGCTCGCATACAACGGGGGATGGGGAAGGAGCAGGGGGGCACCACCATCCCTCATTACCCACCTGTCTACCACCCAGTAGCCTTTATGCCTGCAGGTGACACCTATATGGCAGTACAGTAGGGTCTGGGGAGGTTTTGGTGGCCTCACATTTTTCACTATGAATGCGGTGGTTAGAGTCTTCTAAAGTTCACTAGCCCACCCCCAGACTACTTATGCCACCTCTGTGTAGAGTTGCCAGATTTTACTATAGCAAAATCCGGAATCCCTAGATCTGCCCAAAAGCCCTCCCAGTTCCACCCACCCCTACCCTGTTATGCCCCACCCCCGCTGCCTGCTCTCTTCGAGCAGGAGGAAATCCGCACATGCGCTGTTATAGGGGAAAACACCCTCCAGGGACTCAAGACAAAGTAGATAAAGACTGACTGTTCACACTCTCCAAGGTAGAGAGAATGAGAGGACACTCTCTAAAATTAAAAGGGAATAGATTCTGTACGAACGTAAGGAAGTTCTTCTTCACCCAGAGAGTGGTAGAAAACTGGAACGCTCTTCTGGAGGCTGTTATAGGGAAAAAACCCTCCAGGGACTCAAGACAAAGTAGATAAAGGCTGACTGTTCACACTCTCCAAGGTAGAGAGAACGAGAGGACACTCTCTAAAGTTAAAAGGGAATAGATTCCGTACGAACGTAAGGAAGTTCTTCTTCACCCAGAGAGTGGTGGAAAACTGGAACGCTCTTCTGGAGGCTGTTATAGGGGAAAACACCCTCCAGGGACTCAAGACAAAGTAGATAAAGACTGACTGTTCACACTCTCCAAGGTAGAGAGAACGAGAGGACACTCTCTAAAGTTAAAAGGGAATAGATTCCGTACGAACGTAAGGAAGTTCTTCTTCACCTAGAGAGTGGTAGAAATCTGGAACGCTCTTCTGGAGGCTGTTATAGGGGAAAACACCCTCCAGGGACTCAAGACAAAGTAGATAAAGACTGACTGTTCACACTCTCCAAGGTAGAGAGAACGAGAGGACACTCTCTAAAGTTAAAAGGGAATAGATTCCGTACGAACGTAAGGAAGTTCTTCTTCACCCAGAGAGTGGTAGAAAACTGGAACGCTCTTCTGGAGGCTGTTATAGGGAAAAACACCCTCCACTGACTCAAGATAAAGTAGATAAAGACTGACTGTTCACACTCTCCAAGGTAGAGAGAACGAGAGGGCACTCTCTAAAGTTAAAAGGGAATAGATTCCGTACAAATGTAAGGAAGTTCTTCTTCACCCAGAGAGTGGTGGAAAACTGGAACGCTCTTCTGGAGGCTGTTATAGGGGGAAACACCCTCCAGGGATTCAAGACAAAGTAGATAAAGACTGACTGTTCACACTCTCCAAGGTAGAGAGAACGAGAGGACACTCTCTAAATTTAAAAAGGGAATAGATTCCGTACGAATGTAAGGAAGTTCTTCTTCACCCAGAGAGTGGTGGCAAACTGGAACGCTCTTCTGGAGGCTGTTATAGGGGAAAACACCCTCCAGGGACTCAAGACAAAGTTAGACAAGTTCCTGCTGAACTGGAACGTTCGCAGGTGAGGCTGGACTCATTTAGAGCACTGGTCTTTGACCTGGGGGCCACCGTGTGAGCGGACTGCTGGGCACGATGGACCACTGGTCTGACCCAGCAGCGGCAGTTCTTATGTTCTTATGTTCTACCTCTGGGCAGCTCTACTGGGCTTTCCTATGCCAGGTGCTGATGTTCAGGAGGCAGGTATGTACCTTTTTATTCCGATTTTTATGGTGATATGGGGGGGGCAAGTGATCACTGGGGGAGTGTGTGGGGGTCGGGAGTCTGTGCTTTGTGTCTGCAGTGGTTCTCTGGTCACTTAGACCTGTTTTTACATTGCCTAAGTCACAACGTGTAAGTTCCTTCTAGGCAGTCTCGGAAAAATTTCGATTATCGCTGCAGGTTGGCCAATATCCCACCCACCTCTCGCCCTAACCACTCCTCAAAAACCATCCCTTTTCGCTCTGGGCACACAGTGGCAGTCAAAAGGCTTAAGCTGCCGCTAGATCTGTCTAAAACCCATTTCAATTATCGGCACTTGGACGGCCTGTCTTTTAGGCGGGTTTTTAGACATATTTTCGTATCGATTATGAACCTCTTTGCTTATAACAATAAAGCTGTATGAGCTCACATTGCAGATGTAAAGAGCCTTAGCCTATAGCAGGGGTGTCAAAGTCCCTCCTCGAGGGCCGCAATCCAGTCGGGGTTTCAGGATTTCCCCAATGAATATGCATGAGATCTATTTGCATGCACTGCTTTCAATGCATATTCATTGGGGAAATCCTGAAAACCCCGACTGGATTGCGGCCCTCGAGGAGGGACTTTGACAGCCCTGGCCTATAGGGAGAGGAGGAGATAGTGGATGCAGACTGGATGGGCCATTTGGCCTTTATCTGCCGTTGTTTCAGCGGTAATAGCACAGTACAGGAGTCTCCCCAGGAGAAAGGAAACGGTGTATCACCACAAGACTTTGCTACTTCAATCCAAGCTTTTCCCAGGGCATTGAACCCTTGGAATTTCGACCACTCCAGTGAAGCCCTTTACAGACCTCTGCAAAGTCTGATTCATACAGGGTATCTGAAACCAACCATTTGATCATTTCTAACCAGGCATCAGCTACTAATGCCAACTAAAAGCGAATGTTTATATGCAAAATACTTTTGTTCAAGTAGTCGTCTCTCTTTGTAACATATGGTCTGGAAGATAACATATGTGTTTGTTATAAAGAGGTTTTCTTCTAGCTAAACTCAGTTGCTGTGACATCCATTGTTTAGATGGAGAATGTGACTCTGGGCTTTTTATAAAGAGGATTCACGGCATTTAGTAGAAAATGGATGTGCCGTATGCAACCGTAGAAAGAGCTCTTAGACTCGCTTTGCTTTTTACTTCCTCTCTGCCCTCTGTTCATGGCTGTGACCTTCACGGTTCATCCACGACATTTTCACGGCTTGGCAGAGGCGCGTTCAAGCATCGAACTCAACATTTTCTTGTGAAGATTTGCCCTCCAGTTATGTATTGAAGATAGTTTAAAAATCAAATAATAAAATCACTCCCCCCCCCCCAACGCAAGTCATTCAGAAACAAGAGGCTCATGCGATCTATTACTCGCCAACTGTTAACAGAAGTTTTGGAGTCCATTTGTCACTGATCTAATCTCGTCTTTGATTTTTTTTTATACCGATTCTTCCCAACAGGAGGGCTCGACTCGGCTAACAAAATATTAATAAAATTATACAACTATGGGCTCCTTTTACGAAGCTGCGGTAGCGGCATTAACGCGCGCGACTTTTAATCACGTGCTAACCCCCGCGCTAGCTGAAAAACTACCGCCTGCTCAAGAGGAGGCGTTAGTGGCTAGCGCATGGGGCATTTCAGCGCGCGCTGTTCCACGCGTTAGGGCCCTAACGCGCCTTCGTAAAAGGAGCCCTAATAATAATAATAATAAATTTATTTTTCTATACCGCCATAGTCAAACTGACTTCTAGGCGGTTCACATAGAAAGAAGGCTGGACAATCAGCGAATTACAAAATACAAGAAAAAGGAAGTTACATCATAAATTGGAGAAACAAGGGGAAAGAATACCTGAGAGAAGAAAGATGTTACATAATACATTGGGGTTATAAGGGGAAAAGAATACCTAAGAACATAAGAAGTTGCCTCCGCTGGGTCAGACCAGAGGTCCATCGCGCCCAGCAGTCCTCACCCACGGCGGCCCATCAGGTCCATGACCTGTTAGGTGGTCCCTGACTTTTCCTATAACCCATCTCTACTTCTATCTGTACCCCTCAATCCCCTTATCCTTCAGGAATTTATCTAAACCTTCCTTGAACCCCCGTAGCGTGCCCTGCCCTATCATAACCTCTGGGAGCGCGTTCCATGTGTCCACCACCCTCTGAGTAAAGAAGAACTTCCTAGCATTGGTTCTAAACCTGTCCCCTTTCAATTTCTCCGAGTGCCCCCTTGTATTTGTGGTTCCCCAAAGTCTGAAGAATCTGTCCCTGTCTACCTTCTCTATGGCTTTCAGGATTTTAAAGGTTTCTATCGTGTCTCCTCTAAGTCTCCGCTTTTCCAGAGAGAATAGCCTCAGCTTTTCCAACCTGTCAGCGTATGAAAAGTTTTCCATACCTCTTACCAATTTAGTTGCTCTTCTCTGGCCTCCCTCAAGTATCGCCATGTCTTTTTTGAGGTACGGCGACCAGTACTGGACGCAGTACTCCAGATGCGGGCGCACCATTGCACGATACAGCGGCATGATGACTTCCTTCGTCCTGGTCGTGATACCCTTTTTGATGATACCCAACATTCTGTTTGCTTTCTTTGAGGCTGTGGCACATTGTGCCGATGCTTTCATTGTTGTATCCACCAACACACCCAGGTCTGAGAGAGGTCATCTGATTAAGCAAGGGATTTGTCAAATAGAGCGGTTTTAATTGATTTTCAGAATGTCTTGTGGGTCTGTCTGGCTTTATTTATGTGGTTTCCCAGCCAGGATTGCTGTCTGTTTGCTTGGAACATGAAGGTTCTGTCTAGGAAGGATTTGTATTTGCAGCCTGTGATCTTCGGGTATGCAAAGATGTTTTTGTTTCTGGTTGTACATGTGGGGTTGTGTAGAGTGAAGTGTGTTTGCAGGTAGGAAGGTGCTAGGCCCCAGACTTGTTTGAAGCAGATACAAGCCAGTGTAATTTCTTGTAATAGGTAGCCAGTGTAGGTAGCCAGTGTAATTTCTTGTAATAGGGGCTAATGTGGTCTTTATATCTCAGTCCGAAGATCAAGCGAACTGCAATGTTTTGCACTAATCTTAATTTTTGTACTGTTGTTTTTTTTTTGGGATACCCACGTAGGCGATGTTGCAGTAATCTAGGGTAGATAGGATCAGCGACTGCGCCAGTAATCTGAATGATGTTGTGTCAAAGTATTTTTTAATAGTCCTTAGCTTCCACAGCATGTAAAAGCATTTCTTCACCAGTAGGTTTGTGTGGTCAGTCATGGTTAAGTGAGTATCTAGAGTGATGCCCTGTATTTTTATGGTTTTGGCGATTGGATATTCATGGCCGTTTATTTTTAACAATGTTTTCGTTAGTTTGTCGTTGGGGCTTGCCAAAAAGACTTTTGTTTTCTCTGTGTTTAGTTTTAGTTTGAAGCTGGTGGTCCATTTTTCAATTTCTATCATTGTGCACGAGAGGTTATCTATAGTTTCATTTGTGATGTCGTTTAAGGGGATTAGAATGGATATATCGTCTGCGTATATATAGTGTTTTAAGTTTAATTTTTGTAGTAGGTGTAGTAGTAGTTGAATAATGTGGGAGATAGAGGGGAGCCTTGGGGCACCCCTGATGGATTTTTCCATGGGTTGGAGTAATTTCCGTTGCTGGTTACTCGGTAGGATCTGTTTGTTAGGAATTCTTGGAACCATTTCATTACCTATCCTGAGATTCCTATTGCGTCAAGGCATAGTAGCATGATTTCGTGGTCTACTAGGTCGAATGCACTGCTGAGGTCAAGTTGCAGAATCAATGCGCTTTTGCCTTTGCTGAAAAGATCATAGAGGTGGTTTAGTATGGAAGCCATGACGGTTTCTGTGCTGTATCCTTTCCTGAAACCTGATTGGTGTTCACTGAGGGTGTTAAATTTGTCTAGGTAGTCTGTTAGTTGTAGGTTGACCAATCCTTCCTGTAGCTTTGTGAAAAGGGGAATGCTTGCTATGGGTCTGTAATTGGTTGTTAGTGCTGTTGAGGTTTTTTGATCTTTGGGAATCGGAGTAATTAGTATGTGTCCCATATCCTTGTTTAAGGTTCCGTTTGTAAGGGAAGTTGTTAACCACGTGAATAGTTCCATTTTGATGTTAGGGGGGGGGGCAACTGTCATGATTTTAGGGGAGCATTCATCGAGAAGGCAGTTAGATTTGGAGTAGTTGTTGAATAAACTTAGGAACTGGTGCCAGTTTGGGAATTCGAAGTGATCCCAATTCATGTCTGCTCTGGGAACCTGATCATGGGGTTCAAGGTATTGAAGTGTATTGGTTGTGGGTGTGGGTAGAGTAGTTCTTAGGTCAGTGATTTTATTTTTTAAAAGTTAGCTAGGGTTTGAGCGGATGGAGTGCTCTCATTGTGCTTTTTCAGGATTCATGTCGTGTCTGTTAATGTTTTTACTAGTTTGAATAATTCTTTACTGTTTATTTTTGTTGAACCAATTTTTTGTGCGTAGTGCTTTATGCGTTTTTCTTTGATCAGATTTTTGTATATTTTCATTTTTTGTTTCTAGTTTGTCTTGTCTATTTCTTTGCTTGTTTTTTTGCCAGATTCTTTCCAATTTTCTTAGTTCCTGTTTGTTGGTTAGTAGTTCTGAGTCGAACCATTCGTTTGGTGGTCTATCTTTCTTTTTGTATGTTTGGTATGGGGCTATTTGGTCTAAGAGGTCTTTACTGAACTTTTCCCATCTTGTTGGGAATTTCTGTATTTTGTGTATGTTGTTGGTTGTGGGACGTAGGTCATAGTGAGCCCAAAATTCTGTTGGGTTTATGGTATCACGACTGGTTATTGTTTTGTGTTTTTACTTTTGTATTTCGGTTGAGAGCTCTTTTTTTGCCAATGTAGGTTGAAATTGCCAATATAGTAGTCTGACCAGATGCATTTTTTTCCAGGTCCCTGTGTAGTATTGTATTCTTGGATCAAGGGTTTCTTTTTGAGAGAAAGTAACTATGTCTAGTTTGTGTCCTTTTTCATGGGTTATCTCTGTGTCTGGAATTGGAAAATTGAGTGACATTAGGAAGTTGGCAATTTCGGTTACTTCTGGCTTTCCCTTTTCTAGGTGTATGTTTCTAGGTGTATGTTTATGTCCCCCAGAATTTTTGTTCTAGGTGTATGTTTATGTCCCCCTGAATTTTATCTTTTATGATTGATTCTTTGAAAAAGAAGCATCATTAGTAAATTTCTGAAATAAATATGTCTTCAGCACTTCACGAACAGTGGGTGGATGAGAGAGAATTCTAATTATAGAAGGAAGCTCATTCCAAACTTCTACGAATAAAAAAGAAAATGATCGACAAAAATTGGCCATAGTTTTTATTCTTTTAACAGTGGGAAAGCCAAGTTATCATCCAAGTTATCAACCATAGAGTGGCAGAATTAAATGCAAGTCATTTTGTTTAAATTAAAGTAATCAGCTTTTTTTAATTAAAATTTTGTAATGTTGTCCATTTAAATATGTAACTGTTGACTGGAAGGGGAAAGGTTTCACCCGCCTATCAGTCCCTAGTCGGGACCGGATATGACATCATAGGATTCACTATTTCAAACCAGGGCAGAACGCCAAGGCCATCTTTCTGATAGCCGGCGGCTTGTGAAGGAGATGAATAGTTATAGTAGGTAAGAGATCTCCTCCATGATTTGGTTTCTTGGAGAGGATATGTTTAAGAACATAAGAACATAAGAAATGCCTCCGCTGGGTCAGACCTGAGGTCCATCGCGCCCAGCAGTCCGCTCACGCGGCGGCCCATCAGGTCCAGGACCTGTGCAGTAATCTTTTATCTATACCCCTCTATCCCCTTTTCCAGCAGGAAATTGTCCAATCCTTTCTTAAACCCCAGTACCGTTCGCTGCCCTATACCGTCCTCTGGAAGCGCATTCCAGGTGTCCACCACACGTTGGGTAAAGAAGAACTTCCTAGCATTCGTTTTGAATCTGTCCCCTTTCAACTTTTCCGAATGCCCTCTTGTTTTTTTATTTTTTGAAAGTTTGAAGAATCTGTCCCTCTCTACTCTCTCTATGCCCTTCATGATCTTGTAAGTCTCTATCATATCCCCTCTAAGTCTTCTCTTCTCCAGGGAAAAGAGACCCAGTTTCTCCAATCTCTCAGCGTATGAAAGGTTTTCCATCCCCTTAATCAGTCTTGTCGCTCTCCTCTGAACTCTCTCGAGTAACACCATATCCTTCTTAAGGTATGGTGACCAATACTGGACGCAGTACTCAAGATGCGGACGCACCATTGCCCGGTACAGCGGCAGGATAACTTCTTTCGTTCTTGTTGCAATAACCTTCTTGATTATCCCCAGCATTTTATTCGCTCTCTTGGCAGCCACTGCGCACTGTGCTGTCGGCTTCATTGTCATGTCCACCATTACCCCCAAGTCCCTTTCTTGGGTACTCTCATTCAATAACATCCCTCCCATCGTATAGCTGTGCCTCGGGTTTCTGATTCCCACATGCAATACTTTACATTTCTCAACATTGAACTTCATCTGCCATCTCTCTGCCCATTCCCCCAATTTGTCCAAGTCCCTTTGCAATTTTTCACAGTCCTCCTTTGTCCGAGCTCCTCTAAATAGTTTGGTGTCGTCCGCAAATTTTATTATCTCACTCTTTGTTCCTGTTTCTAGATCATTTATGAATATATTAAATAGCAGCGGCCCGAGCACTGAGCCCTGCGGAACACCACTCGTGACCTTCCTCCAGTCTGAGTAGTGTCCCTTCACCCCTACCCTCTGTTTCCTACCCGCTAACCAGTTTCTGATCCATCTATGCACGTCTCCGTCCACCCCATGGTTCTTCAGTTTCCGGAGTAGACGTTCATGAAGCACCTTGTCAAAGGCTTTCTGAAAATCTAGGTATATGATGTCTATGGGGTCTCCTTTGTCCATCTGTTTGTTAATTCCCTCGAAGAAGTGCAATAAGTTGGTCAGACACGATCTCCCCCTGCAGAAACCATGTTGGCTGGTTATCAGAAGTTCATGTTTTTCAAAATGTTCATCAATTTTTTCTTTTATTAGTGCTTCCGGCATTTTCCCCGGAACAGAGGTCAGACTCACCGGTCTGTAGTTTCCCGGGTCTCCTCTTGATCCCTTTTTAAAGATGGGCGTAACGTTGGCTATCTTCCAATCCTCCGGAATCACACCTGTTTTCAGAGATAGGTTGCAAATTTGCTGTAGTAGTTCCGCTATTTCCTCCTTTAGTTCCTTCAGCACCCTTGGATGGATTCCATCCGGACCTGGGGATTTGTCAGTTTTTAGTTTTTCTATCTGTCTGCGCACATCATCAAGGCTCACTTCTATGGATGTTAACTTTTGTGCTTGATTTCCATTGAAGAATTGCTCAGATTCCGGTATGTTGGTTGTGTCTTCGTTTGTGAATACAGATGAAAAGAACATGTTAAGTCTTTCTGCGACCTCTTTCTCTTCCTTCACCGCTCCCTTCCTGTCTCCGTCATCCAGTGGTCCCACCTCCTCCCTAGCCGGCTGTTTCCCTTTAACATATCTAAAGAACGGTTTGAAATTTCGTGCTTCCCTGGCTAGTCTCTCTTCATACTCTCTTTTGGCTTTTCGAACCACACGATGACATTCTTTTTGATACTTCCTGTGCTCTCTCCAGTTTACCTCAGTTTTGTCTCTTTTCCATTTTCTGAATGAATTTTTCTTATTGCTTATCGCTTCCTTCACTATTTTAGTTATCCACGCATTTATGATTTAGTATGTTTTGTTTTGTTTTTAGTTCCCCAGCCTTCAAAAAGAAATGAATGAAACGCATTGGTAAAGGGGATGAATGATTTATAAACTGAAAAGCTAAGTTATTTAAATTATCTTAAGCTATGAAATGAAATGAAATGTGCTGAAATGGATAAATTATTTAAATTATTAAGAAATTATTAAGAAATTGAAAAAAGAAAAAAGATAAAGTACAAAAACAATAAGAAAAAATATATCTATAAAAAAGATAACTAAAATGGGGGAGTCCCTGGACGTCGTGTACTTGGGCTTCAGCAAAGCATTTGATAGCGTCCCACACCGCAGGTTATTGAGCAAGATGAGTTCGATGGGATTAGGGGAAACATTAACTGCATGGGTTAAGGACTGGCTGAGAGGTAAACTTCAGAGGGTGGTGGTAAATGGTACCCTCTCCGAAACAACGGAGATGATCAGCGGAGTGCCACAGGGCTCGGTCTTGGTCCCGATCCTATTTAACATCTTCGTAAGAGACTTGGATGAGGGGCTTCGAGGTAAAATTACATTATTCGCCGGATGACGTCAAACTATGCAACATAGTAGGCAAAAGCCGACAGTATGATGCAGGACCTACTCTTACTGGAGCATTGGTCAAAGACTTGGCAACTAAGTTTCAATGCCAAAAAATGTAAGGTCATGCACCTTGGCAGCAGAAATCCATGCAGAACTTACACCCTAAATGGTGAGACCCTGGCAAGGACTGCAGCAGAACGAGACTTGGGAGTGATCATTAGTGAAGACATGAACACTGCCAATCAAGAGGAGAAAGCTTCATCCAAGGCTAGACAAATCATGGGTTGTATCCGTAGAAGCCCGAGGTCATAATACCGTTGTACAGATCCATGGTGAGAGCTCATCTGGAATACTGTGTACAATTCTGGAGGCCACATTACCAAAAAGATGTGCTGAGAGTTGAATCGGTTCAGAGAATGGCCACCAGGATGGTCTCAGGACTCAAAGATCTTCCGTATGAGGAACGGCTGGGTAAGTTGCAGCTATACTCACTCGAGGAATGCAGAGAGAGGGGAGACATGATTGAGACGTTCAAGTATGTCACGGGCCGTATCGAGGTGGAAGAAGACATATTTGATCTTATAGGACCCACGGCAACAAGAGGGCATCCGTTGAAAATCAGGGGTGGGAAATTTCATGACGATACCAGAAAATATTTCTTCACCAAAAGGGTGGTTGATCACTGGAATAATCTTCCACTACAGGTAATTGAGGCCAGCAGCGTGTCAGATTTTAAGAAAAAATGGGATAGGTATGTGGGATCTCTTCATGGAGGAAGTTAGGGGGTGGTTCATTAGAGTGGGCAGACTAAGATGGGCAGAGGCCCTTTTCTGCTATCATTTTCTATGTTTCTATGTAAAATAGTATTGCCAGATTGGGATGCATGAGGAATGGATCTCCCAAGGAATTAGAAAATTCTAGGGGAAGTCTGATATCCCTCGGCAATACCATTATAGAAATTGATATTCTGTCACGAGTTTAAATGTGAAGTTTTGAAATTCTTTAGATCCTGACAACTTTGCTGTGGATTCCCTCTATCAGTATGCTTGTGGATCAGTAAATAATAATATTATAGTATATTCCATCTCCCGGCTGCAGCTCTGCACTGATGAAGAGCCAACGCAGCCTGTATTTTAGGCCTGCAAATTTGGAACTTCACAGCAGTCTTGATCAGTCTTGCCGGGTGATTGATGTTCCCATTAACAAAGCACCACTGCTTACGTGTAACAGATGTTTTGTGTAGACAGCAGGATTGATTAGGCGCATAAGTGGGTGACGGCATCCTTCAGTATAGGGATGTAACTGTGCTCGCAGAGCTCTGAATATACGTGACCTTTCCTCAGCTACTCGGTTAGTTCCAAAGTTTAAAGAATTAGGCAGCTCTCGGGGAGGTGGGAGGGACTTCGTGTCTGATCAATCCTGAGGGTCTATAGTGACAGGTGAGCGACCTTGCCTTTACTGTTGACATGCAGGATTGATTCAGGCACCCAAGTGGACCACTCCCAAGAAGAGGGCTGGCTCCAACCCCTCGTACCATTCAAATTTCAGAAGCAACCCACACTGACAGAAAACAAAGGTTAGTCATTCAAAGGGGATAGATTGGCCGGAACAGGTTGACCGAAAGTGCCATCTGCTACCGAAACTTCCAGGCGGTCATGAGGACCATGTGGCTGCTTTGCAGATAATAATAATAATTTTATTTCTTGTATACCGCCCTACCAGTAGTTCTAGGCGGTTCACAACAGTGTCATAAAAAAAAAACATTTCAATTAACGAATACAATCACACACACTTCTATGAGCAAATTTATACATCACGGTTAAAATACAATTTCAAACATTCAGCTATTAAAAGCTCAATTAATACGACCTAGTTAGAGGGAAAGGTTACAAGCACAACCTAACAGAAAAATATCTTTAAAAACTTATAATAAAATTCAACATTCTTGTTTATCAGTTTTTAATATTTTCCTAAATATAGGGTAAGAATGAGCCTAAGCAATCAGTGGCTTATCCAGGAATTCACTTTCCCCCGCCTGGTATTCTAGAGTCCTGTCAAAGAATGTTTTATAGCGACGGTTAGGACGCTGGTCTTTGACCAAGGGCCGCCGCGTGAGCGGACTCCTGGGCATGATGGACCACTGGTCTGACCCAACAGCGGCAATTCTTATGTTCTTATGCCTTTGGGGTAGGCAAGATAAACATGCCTGAATTTAAAAAACGCTCTGGCCCCAAACGGCCAGATGGTAATGAATGAGGCAGAGTTGGTAACAGAATTGGATGCAGACAGCTAGGCAGTTGGCCACATTTCATTTTTGCAACAGGTTGAAGTTGGGGGTTTATTTTTCAATGTTTCTCTCTGTTTTTAATATAGTGCCTTGCAATAAATAGAGCAAGAAGGTGAACAATCAAATAAAAGACTCCATTTGCCAAGATGGGCCAGGAGAAAAGTTGGCAAAGAAGGGAAAGATGCAGTCGTGTTGGGTAGACGTGATCAACTCAGTTCTTTTAAGCTAGTATTTCTGATCTGAAGAAGAATGGGTCACCTTCAAAAGCTAATCATAACTGCGAACGCGGTTATTAGCGCAGGGAGCCGTGGTGAATGCTCCGCACTGCTCCCGATGCACTTGGGAACTCTATGAGCATGGGGAGCAGCACGGAGCATTCAGCATGGATCCCTGCGTTAATAACCACTACCGAGGTTTAGTAAAATGAGGGGGGGGGGGGGGAATGCATTAGGTTAGGTATTACTTTATTTCCTTCGTGCTTTTATCTTATTTCTATATACTTGTATTACCTTGAAAAGTGGACTAACACATAGAAACATGATGGCAGATAAAGGCCAAACAGCCCATCCACAGCATCCACTATCTCCTCCTCTCCCTATTGGCTAAGGCTCTTAACATTTGCATCTCCTCTTCCTATAGGCTAAGGCTCTGTGCACCTGCATTGTGAGGTCATAGAGCTGCCTATCCGCAGTAACCATTATCGCTTTCTCTCCCTATTGGCTAAGGCTCTTAACATTTGCATCTCCTCTTCCTATAGGCTAAGACTCTTTACACCTGCATTGTGAGGTCATAGAGCTTTATAGTTATAGAAACATGATGGCAGATAAAGGCCAAATGGCCCATCCGCAGCATTCACTATCTCCTCCTCTCCCTATAGGCTAAGGCTCTTAACATTTGCATCTCCTCTTCCTATTGGCTAAGGCTCCTTACACCTGCATTGTGAGGTCACAGAGCTTTATGGTTATAGAAACATAGAAGGAAGAAGGAAGGAACAGAAATGGGTATTTAGATTGAAGACCTATATCCCTTATGGTTTAAACATCAGAGTTGAATGGCGCGCGTTTTTTTGATAGTCAACCCGGAAGTAACAGTGATTGGCCATTGGTATGCATGTCTGTGTTTGATTGGCTGAATAGAATGATTTTTAATCCCAGTAAGACGCCGGGCCGCCTTAGTTGTTGAAAGGAAATCATTGAAGCAGTGGCTCTTTCTTGAAAGTAAGTAGCGATATGAGTGTGTTGGTTAGATGATAGAAAAGTTATATGTTTTTTATGAATGGTATCGTTTGTTTTGCAGATAAATCCCCTGATGCAGCCGTAGGGCGAAACAGGGCCTGTTGGGATATGTTTTGATTAAGAAAAGCGATACTATTCGCCAGCGGGTGTTGGATACCGCTAGAACTGCAACTGCAGTGATTTTGAGCCTCCAGAAGGCTATGAGATAAGTGCTCTTTTTCCCTATGAAACTTAGCTGGAGAGAATAAAAAATATAAAATAGAAAATACAATAAAATTAAATTTTGGTAAGGGTAATTGAAAAGAGTATATTTCCTGAGAGGGTTGTTAAACTATGTCAATGTTATTACTGGCATAGTGGTTTAAGGCTTGAAAAGATACTATGTCAATGTTATTACTGGCATAGTGATTCACAGGCTTTTCCTGTGAATAATATAGGCCTTATTTACATTTTTCAAATGTCCTTAGGTGTGTTGTTACCCTTACAGTGTGATCGTTTGATTGAATGTTAGCACTGGTCTTCTGGAAGCATTTATATATATGAATATCATTAGTGTGGTTATGTAATTGAAAAAAGATATTCAGCTTGTAGTTTGTGAAGTTATAGAAACATAGAAACATGACGGCAGATAAAGTCCAAATGGCCCATCCGCAGCATCCACTATCTCCTCCTCTCCCTATTGGCTAAGGCTCTTAACATTTGCATCTCCTTTTCCTATAGGCTAAGGCTCTGTGCACCTGCATTCTGAGGTCATAGAGCTGCCTATCCGCAGTAACCATTATCTCTTTCTCTCCCTATTGGCTAAGGCTCTTAACATTTGCATCTCCTCTTCCTATAGGCTAAGGATCTTTACACCTGCATTGTGAGGTCATAGAGCTTTATGGTTATGGAAACATAGAAACATGATGGCAGATAAAGGCCAAATGGCCCATCTAGTCTGCCCATCCACAGTAACCATTATCTCTTCTCTCTAAGAGATCCCATGTGCCTAGGGTTACCAGACATCTGGATTTACCCGGACATGTCCTCTTTTTAGAGGACATGTCCGGATGTCTGGTAGGCTTTTCAAAACCTGGCACTTTATCAGGGTTTTCAAAAACTTCCACCTTCGGACCGCGTCAGGACGGCATCTGCACATGTGCGGATGCAACATGGTGACATCACATGCATGCATGCATGGGTGCGACATCTTCGCATTGCATCTGCGCATGCACAGATGCCCTTCCGACGCGGTGGCGAGGACGAGAGCAGGTTGAGAGGGGCAGGGCTGGGGTGGAACAGAGCGTGATTTGGGTGTAATGGGGCGGGGTGGGCCTGGGGATGGGCCTATGGTTCAGATTTTACAGGAGTAGAATCTGGTAACCCTATACATGCCTATCCCATGCCTTCTTGAATTCAGACACAGTCTCTGCCTCCACCACTTCCTCTGCGATACGACCATTTTGCTCAACATAGTATGTGAAGAGTCTTTATGTGGTTTGGGGGAAAGGTAGGAAGAATTATTTCCTCCTTAATTTGGCAAGAACTAAGGGTAGGTTCAGAACAGGGCCAAAGCCAGTGGGGAGCCTGGGCCTCCCACTTTGGGCTCAGCTCAATGGTAGCACTGTGGCTAGTGGGATCCCCAAGCTTCACTAGTAAAGAGGTCTTCTTCCAGCAGCCAGAAATGCTCCAATGCTACCGGTTGCTGGCACTCTCCATGGGTCACTACCACGCTGCCCCCTCATGCTCATTTTTCATGCATATTTACGAGGTTGGTTTGAAAAGTTGGATCAAAGAGCAAGTTAAACAATGTAGTCTCCATTTAGGGCTATACATTTACCCCCTCTTCTATCTATATATATAAAATCAGATGTATGTATGTGTGTTTGTATGTGTGTGTGTATGTGCAGCGATCACGCAAAAACGGCTTGACCGATTTAAACGAAACTTGGTATGCAGATCCTTAACTACCTGGGGTGATATGTTCTGGGGGTCTCGCGGCCCACCTGCACACGTGGGCGGAGCTACAAACAGAAAATCAGATTTCACCCATTCATGTCAATGGAACAAATGTAAAAAGCTGCCATTCTCACAGTAATTCAAAAACGGCTTGACCGATTTGAACGAAACTTGGTATGCTGAACCCTCACTACCTGGGGTGATATGTTCTTGGGGTCTCGCGGCCCACCTGCACACGTGGGCGGAGCTACAAACAGAAAATCAGATTTCACCCATTCATGTCAATGGAAAAAAATGTAAAAAGCTGCCATTCTCACAGTAATTCAAAAACGGCTTGACCGATTTGAACAAAACTTGGTATGCTGAACCCTCACTACCTGGGGTAATATGTTCTTGGGGTCTCGCAGCCCACCTGCCCACGTGGGCGGAGCTACAAACAGAAAATCAGATTTCACCCATTCAAGTCAATGGAGAAAATGTAAAAAGCTGTGGGACCGATTTGAACGAAACTTGGTATGCAGATCCCTCACTACCTGGGGTGATATGTTCTGGGGGTCTCGCGGCCCACCTGCACACGTGGGCGGAGCTACAAACAGAAAATCAGATTTCACCCATTCATGTCAATGGAAAAAATGTAAAAAGCTGCCATTCTCACAGTAATTCAACAACGGCTTGACCGATTTGAACGAAACTTGGTATGCAGATCCCTCACTACCTGGGGTGATATGTTCTGGGGGTCTCGCGGCCCACCTGCACACATGGGCGGAGCTATAAACAGAAAATCAGATTTCACCCATTCATGTCAATGGAAAAAATAAAAAGCTGCCATTCTCACAGTAATTCAAAAACGGCTTGACCGATTTTACCGAAACTTGGTATGCAGATCCCTCACTACCTGGGGTGATATGTTCTGGGGGTCTCGCGGCCCACCTACACACGTGTGCGGAGCTACAAACAGAAAATCAGATTTCACCCATTCAAGTCAATGGAGAAAATGTAAAAAGCTGTGGGTCCGATTTGAACGAAACTTGGTATGCAGATCCCTCACTACCTGGGGTGATAGGTTCTGGGGGTCTCGCGGCCCACCTGCACACGTGGGAAGGGTGGGTTCACCCAATAATGTATATGTTCTTGCTCCTGGAGGTGAAACTAAAAATGTTGTTTATAATCAAGTTTTGTGTTAGTTGTATTAGAACATAAGAACATAAGAACATAAGAACTGCCTTCTCCGGATCAGACCTTCGGTCCATCAAGTCCGGCGATCCGCACACGCGGAGGCCCTGCCAGGTGTACACCTGGCTTAATTTATAGTCCACCATATCCTTATATGCCTCTCTTAAGGAGATATGCATCTAGTTTGTTCTTGAAGCCTAGGACGGTCGATTCCGCAATAATCTCCTCTGGGAGGGCATTCCAGGTGTCAACCACTCTCTGAGTGAAGCAGAACTTCCTGACATTAGTCCTGAACCTGTCCCCCCTTAGCTTCATTTCATGTCCTCTTGTCCGTGTCAAATTGGACAATGTAAATAATCTTCTCTGCTCTATTTTGTCGATTCCTTTCAGTATTTTGAAGGTCTCGATCATATCCCCACGCAGTCTCCTTTTCTCAAGGGAGAACAATCCTAGTGTTATAAGTCTGTCCTCGTATTCCAGTTTCTCCATACCCTTCACCAGTTTTGTTGCTCGTCTCTGCACCCTCTCCAGCAGTTTTATATCCTTCTTTAGGTAGGGAGACCAATGTTGGACGCAGTATTCCAAGTGTGGTCTGACCATTGCCCTATAAAGCGGCATTATAACTTTCTCCGATCTACTCGAGATTCCTTTCTTTATCATGCCCAACATTCTATTTGCCTTCTTTGCCGCTGCCGCGCATTGTGCCGACGGCTTCAGGGTCCTATCTATCAGTACACCCAGGTCCTTTTCTTGTTCACTCTTCCCCAGAGTTGCACCTGACATTGTATACTCATATTCCTTATTTTTATTGCCTAAATGCATTACCTTGCATTTCTCCACATTGAACTTCATCTGCCATTTCTCCGCCCATGTTTCTAACCGACACAAGTCGCTCTGGAGTTTCTCTCTATCATCCTGCGATCTGATCGCCCGGCATAGTTTTGTATCGTCTGCAAACTTGATGATCTCACTGGATGTTCCTTCCTCCAGGTCATTGATATAAATATTAAAAAGGATCGGCCCAAGTACCGAGCCCTGGGGTACACCACTAGTCACTTTCTCCCAGTCGGAGAACTTCCCATTTATGCCCACTCTCTGCTTTCGGTTTTCCAGCCATTTGCCTATCCACCTTTGTATATCCCCCTCTATGCCATGGCTTTGTAGTTTCCTGAGAAGTCTTTCGTGTGGAACTTTGTCGAACGCTTTCTGGAAGTCCAAGTATATTATGTCCACCGGCTTCCCACTATCAATTTGCTCGTTCACGGTCTCAAAAAATTGGAGTAAATTCGTCAAACATGATTTCCCTTTCCTGAATCCATGTTGACTGGGTTTCATCAAGTCATGTGCGTCCAAGTGCCGGACTATGCTATCCTTGATCAGTGCTTCAACCATCTTGCCAGGGACAGACGTATTGTATTCATTTTGTCAAATATTTCACATTATAATTTGAATATTGTACTTTTTATAAAGTAAAAAAATATTTTCATTCACCACTATAAAGTATCTTTATTTGAATCCATTTACAGTGTTATTGCTATAATTAAATACCCGTGCAACGCCGGGCCATCAGCTAGTAAAAGATAAAGAAGGGGATCACGAACAGATCGGAGAAGGTTATCAAGCCGCTGTACCGGGCCATGGTGCACCCTCACTGGAATACTGCATCCAGCACTGGTCGCCGTACATGAAGAAGGACACGGTACTACTCAAAAGGGTCCAGAGAAGAGCGACTAAGATGATTAAGGGGTTGGAGAAGCTGCCGTATAGCGAAAGATTAGAGAAACTGGGCCTCTTCTCCCTCGAACAGAGAAGATTGAGAGGGGACATGATTGAAACATTCAAGGTACTGAAGGGAATAGACTTAGTAGATAAGGGCAGGTTGTTCACCCTCTCCAAGGTAGAGAGAATGACAAGGCACCCTCTAAAATTGAAAGGGGATAGATTCCGTACGAACGTAAGGAAGTTCTTCTTCACCCAGAGAGTGGTAGAAAACTTGAACGCTCTTCCGGAGTCTGTCATACGGGAAAACACCCTCCAGGGATTCAAGATGAAGTTAGACAAGTTCCTGCTGAACCAGAACGTACGCTGATAGGGTTAGTCTCAGTTAGGGCGCTGGTCTTTGACCAGAGGACTGCTGCGTGAGTGGACTGCTGGGCATGATGGACTACAGGTCTGACCCAGCAGCGGCAAACCTTATGCTCTTATAAACTGCACTAGTGGATTTTAGCGCAAAGAGCCACGCTGAATGGCCTGCGCTGCTTCCGACGCTCATAGAGTTTCTATGAGCGTCGGGAGCAGCGCGAGCCATTCAGCACGGCTCTCTGCACTAAAAACTGCGAGCTTGGTTTCGCAGAAGAGGGGTTTAGTCCAGCGAGTTTCCAGTTTTTCGTAAGTTATTTTTCCAATAATATGACAAAAACTGGAAACTCACTGGACTGAGTGCATAGCTAACGTGACCATACGTCCCGTTTTGAACGGGATCATCCTGTTTTTAGGTAGCCAATCATGTTGTCCCCAAGCAGCTTCAGGATGCCGAAATGTCCCGTTTTCAGAAAGAGAGCAACCCGCTGTAACAATTTTAAAAAAAAGGCGCTGTCCATGGGTCAATTCTGACATTGGGGAGGAAGTTCCAGGCCAGCCAATTGCTGCCTGGCTGGCCTGTAACTTCGGAGGGGGGGGGGAGGTTTATGGGCCAGCCACTTGTAAAGTCACTGCATGCACTTGGTTTGTTGCTGCATTGGCATTGGGGAAGCAGGAAGAAATTGGCGACGGTGGCTTGGAGAAATCTGCGGTGGTGGGGAGGTGGGGCAGGGAGAAAGAAAGAAATTAAGGGGGTCAGGGAGAGAGAAAGACAGAAAGAAAGAAAGAACGAAAGGTGACAGGGAGAGAGAGAGAAATAAAGGGAAGGGGAGTGGGCAGGGAGAGAGAGAAAGACAGAAAGAAAGGGGGGCAGGGAGAGAGAGAGAAAGAAAGAAAGAAAGAAAGGGAAGGGAAGGGGAGGGGGCAGGGAGAGAGAAAGAAAGAAAGACAGACATCTACAATGTTATTACCTAAAAATTAGTAGATGTCTTGTTTTGAGGGGGAAAAAAATAAATGGTCACGTTATGTATAGCCCTAGATAGAGACTATATTGTTTATCTTGCTTTTCTACCAAAATTTTCAAACCACTCTCGTACTTACTACTTTAAAATTCTAGAAAGGCTAGGAATCTACTTTCCATTATACTAGGCTCCCCGTCGTAGAATACCCTCATAACGCCCATTACTCCCAAAGATCTGGCTCATTTTCGCTGCACAAGCTCTCTAGGCCTCTTTGGCGTAGGCTAGCTTCCATCTTCTCACTGCCTCACTAGCAGACTCCCTCTAAGCCCCTTCCTTCCTTCCCATTTCCTTGGTTTCCTTTCTGGTACTTTGATGTTTGTTATTAATTTAGCTTTGTTTCTGTGACCTGCCTTGGTCTTCCTTTGCCATTCCCTGCCTGTCTCTTTCTCTCTCAGTCTCCTTCCCAATACGTCCAGCTGCCTACCAAGCTTCCCTTGCCAAGGCAAAGGAAACCAGATCGTGTGCTGATAACTGTGAGGCTGAACTATTGCAATGATATCCATAATCTGAAAAAGCAAAGCAAATTAAAGCAGTGCTTTGATTCACAGATCTGACAATTCCTCTCTTTGTATAGCACTGGGGTAGGGTTACCAGACATCTGGGAAAACCCGGACATGTCCTCTTCTTAAAGGACAGACCAGGTGCCCAAAAGGATTTCCAAAACCCAGCAGTTTGGGTTTTGGAAGGCCACGAGCTCGTCTGGAGGGCCTCTGTGCATGTGTAGATGTGGACGAGATGTGAGCATTCAAATGACATCATCGTGGCAACATCCACACATGGACTAAGTCAAAAATAATGAGGTGAGGAAAAAGCTCTCAAAAATATGCAAAAGTGAGAGGTCAAAATCAATGACGAAAATATAACTAGAACCAAGACTTCTCAATGAATGAATAAATAGTGAAACCTAAATATGAATGTTGAAAATGCAAAATAAACCAATTTTTCACATACACTCAGATTTGTGTAATCCGATCAAGAGCCGTGGCTGTTATAGGGGAAAACACAAAGTTAGACAAGTTCCTGCTGGACCAGGACGTATGCAGGTAAGGCTAGACTCAAATAGGGCACTGGTCTTTGATCTAAGGGCCGCCACGGGAGCGGACTGCAGGGCATGATGGACCAATGGTCTGACCCAGCAGTGGCAATTCTTATGTTCTTAAGACTCTCTTGCTTGTACAAAAGAGATGAGTGGACAGGGGAGATATGATTCAGACGTTCAAATACTTGAAAGGTATTAACGTAGAACAAAATCTTTTCCAGAGAAAGGAAAATGGTAAAACCAGAGGACATAATTTGAGGTTGAGGGGTGGTAAACTCAAGAGCAATGTAAGGAAATTCTTCTTTACGGAGAGGGTGGTAGATGCCTGGAATGCGCTCCTGAGAAAGGTGGTGGAGATGAAAACGGTGATGGAGTTCAAAAAAGCGTGGGATGAACACAGAGGATCTAGAATCAGAAAATAATAGTAAATATTGAAGAACTAAGGCCAGTACTGGGCGGACTTGCAGGGTCTGTGTCTGTATATGGCTGTTTGGGGAAGGATGGGCTGGGGAGGGCTTCAATGGCTGGGATGGTGTAGATGAACTGGAGTGAGTTTTGATGGAGACTTTAGTAGTTGGAACCTAAGAACAGTACCGGTCAGAGCTTTAGATTCTTGCCCAGAAATAGCTAAGGTGAAGAAGAAGAAAAAAATAACAGCAACAAATTTTTAGATTGAATCAGGTTGGGTAGACTAGATGGACCATTCGGATCTTTATCTGCCGTCATCCACTATGTTACTATGAGTGATTTTCATAGATGATTGAAAGGTGAGAGGTTCAATTGTATATGTTGCATTTTGAGATCGAATCTGTTTTTGTGTGTATTGTAAAATCTTGTTATGGTGAACATCATAAGTACTTTTCATGGTTGCAGTTTATACAAGAAGTAAGTAAAAATATATATTAATAAATTAAAAGAGACAAAAGACAAGGGAGAAAACTGAGATTGCAAGTTGTAGCAGTGATGACAAATTTGGCAAGACGATCTCCCTGGCTAATACATCTGCTTTAAGTTCAGGCAGCATCTGGACGGCCTTAGTCTCTGTAGAAAAATCAATTTCTTCACTGATGGTAATCACATCAGAAATATACACAAAGGCTCAGGCTTGGGAAGTAATGGCTGAAAACCAGGGCCAGAAGGCTGATCATTTAAATCGATGTTTATATCAGATTTCCCCAGTTCAGGTTGGTCTGCTGCAAGACAAGGTTGACGTACACCAACAATGAGGAAATCAGGGAAATTCCACAAAAACTCTCAACCTGTATCTGTGGAATTTTCCTAATGTTCCCCTTACCATCCCTTTGGCTACCTTCAAGAGGTGGAGATCCTTGAATAAATTGTCCTGCGGAAAGCGAAGTTTGTTTGCACCGTCTGGAAAATGAGTTAGCTGACAGGGTGAGAAGCCTGACGGAGACTTGATTGGGGATAGCTTGGACTTCATTATGATGATATTATTTATTTAAAACATTTCTAATCCGCCTTTCTCCAAGGTGGCTCACAAATTTCCATACATAATAAAATATACATTAGGTAGCGGAAAGCACAGCCTCGCGAGATTATGTCATCACATCTTCAACAGGACTACGTCTAAGCAATTGTCAAGTAACATCATTCTTCAATATAGTGCATAGCTTTCCAGTAATAACTCAAAACACAAGAAAGCTTGAACAAACAGATGGGTTTTTAAGCAACTTCCTAAATTGCAGAAGATTTCCACAAAAACACATTCCGGACAAAACATTCCACATCGATGGTCTGGCTATAGAGAAACAAGAACTCTTTGTACATAATGAATATTATTCTCTCTTTTTTGTGCCTGAGATCTCAGCTTCCACGGTGGAACATACAATAGTAAGCATTTTTTCAAATAGTCTGGCAGACAATCATAGATACCCTGATGTACGAGTTTCAGAACTTTAAATTAAATGTGAAACACTATGGGCAACCAATGCAATTGGGCAGCAGAATTTTGTATAATTTGCAAAGCTTTGATACACACCAATGGTAAACCCAAGTAGATACCATTACAGTAATCTACCTGCGATAATACCAAGAGCTATCTAAGGAAGAGACTGGAAGGGCTCTCTTTCATACTACCTTTTATTTTCCAATAATACATATCCCCTGAGCTGTGTATGGACAGGAAGTGGTTACTATGTTAGTACAATGCAGTCAGCTTTCTCAGTGATTGGTCCGGCTTTGTGGAATGCCTTGCCAGGCCATTTGTGTTTATGGTCAATGGTCTGATCTTTATGAAATTGTTGAAAACCTATTTTTTTGTGACGGTGTTCTGTTAAAGGGAGGCAGAAGGTGGTCCAGAGATGTGGGTTTTTTAAGACAAAACTCTGGCTTTTCATGCGGGGAAAATGAACTCTTGGATGTGTTCTCTAATTGCCCAATCCCAATCTTACTATGACTTCAGAAAATCTATGAAAACCTATTTGTTTGGTAAATTTAATGTACTGTATTCCACCGAATTCTACTGTATTATATGTCTTCGCTGATATGTCTCAGTTCTCTTGCTGTGAGCCGCCTGGAACTTCTGGTTGGGCGGTATACATGAAAATAAATTACTATTCTTATTATTTATATGCTGCTAGCTGCTATCATTGTCTTGTAGAGTGATTCAATTATGTTATATGTATCATTTTATGTGATTAAGGATTTTTTTAATTGTAAACCACTTAGGTATCAAGCAGGTAATAAGTTCTAGAAATAAAATAAATAAATAAATGCTCAAGTCTAGGTGCCTGTTACCGGTGGCGCAGTATGGGGGTGGGGTGGGGGCAGACCGCCCTGGGTGCTGTCTTTGTGGGTGGTACCTAACCCACTGACCTGAACAGAGAATGAAACTGGGCAGAGGCGGTGTTTCGCTTTCTCTCCAGGCCCTGTTAGGGTATAGACCTGTGAATTTTGTTGTAAGCTCTAATGTGATTATGCTGCTAATTGCCTGAGACTTTAAAGCTGTTGCTCTGTCTTCGGTTCCTCCCCCTTTTTGCCTTGTCTGCCTGTTGGCCTGTTCGGTTCCTGAGGAAGGGGCTATTGCCCTGAAACCCCGCTGGGTCGAGCTGTGTTGAAAGAGGACTGCACCTTACCTTTGGTCTTTGATCCAAAAAAAGCTAGACGCTCCTTGCTACTATTTGACTACAGCACCTTTATTCAGCTATGAGAGGGACAAGTGACTAATTTTTTCATTCTCTGTTCAGGTCAGTGGGTTAGGCATTCGGGACATTGCAGGACAGTGAACTTTTTGTCTTCCACACTGTTTGCACTTGACTTGCACTTTAAAGCACAGAGGAGCACCCAGCTGATGGTGTGCGACTGGCAGTGAGTGGTAATCTCTGCTCAGTGTTTGCTGGCTTTCCTATTCTAAGCACCAGAGCTGCTCTTTGAGTCGCTCTTTAAAGCTGAGGGTGCTCTTTATCTTAAAAATTTAGATTTGAGGTTTATATATTTTTGGTGGAGTCTAGGGAGTTAACTTTCCTGCAATGTCCTAGGGCATGCCCAACTTCTATTTTGGTGTCTTTTAAGGATATTTTGTCTTGGGGTTTTTGCTATAGTAAGCTTCTTTTTACAGTGGCATGTAAATTTATTCAAATAAATAAAAACAAATTGTAGACTTGGAGTTAATGCCATTTCCATTGGCTATGATAAAGAATTAGAACAAAAGATAAGTTACTCTAATTTGTCATGTTAATGCTCAATACACATTTTTGAAAATGAAAAGAAAAAAGAGAAGTGGACAGAAGACTGACCCTGCTGTCCAGCTACAATGATTTATGGAAAAATAGAGCCAAGACAGCTGAGTCATGAGAAGGAATTTATGGTTAAGAAAAAGAGAAAGTATTTATTAGACATGGAGAGCAGAACAGCGTGCAGAATATTTATTAGTGTCTGTAAACATCTCCTGAGTATAGACCAGGTACTAGGGGCCTGGATTGGCCACCATGAGAATGGGCTACTGGGCTTGATGGACCATTGGTTTGACCCAGTAAGGCTATTCTTATGTTCTTATGACAATTCCCTTTTTCTGCTACAACTCATGAGGAAAGTTATTCCTCAAAGCAGGAATTCTCATTGGAAAAGTACAGGCCAGTCATGGGTTGTTGCTAAGCATAAAAGCTCTTCTCAAGGTACTTCCAAGAAATTTGCCCCCTGGGAGCACAAAGAGCATACTGGGACATATTATCATAGCTTATCCCTCAAAGGTTTCAACCTAATTGTCTGAGATTGGTTGCAATCCAGCAAAGATCACAATTCCAAGGGGGTGAACTTCCTAATTCACCAACTGGATTTGTTGGAAATATGGCGGATTTCTTACCCTTCTGATCGGTAATACACCTTCTTTTCTAATCTACATAGGGTGCAGGCTCAATTGGACTATTACTATCTGCTAGATCTTTCCTATAGATGGTGGATGATGTACAAATTTTAAATGCCACCCTTTCAGACCCTCCCCCTCCCCCTCCACTGTGGTTCTCTTTCTACAGATAACATTGGAACCGGCTGAAAAAGTTTGGTACTTCATCTGCTATCTCCACGGAGATCTAGAGCTCCATAAGTATTTAATGTGCCATTAAGCAAACTTTCAACCCTTATAACATCAGCAATGCATGAAATAAAACAACAAATTCAGAATATGAACATCAAAGGTAGTACTCTTGAAACAATCCCCCCGTTAATCCTAAAACATTACTTCAAAATCTTTGGACCATATATTCATGGTATGATTAAAATTAGCCTAGAGACAGGTGCAATCCCAGACATGGAAATTTGCAATAATATATCCAAAAATTAAAGATCATAAAGCCCCCAAAACCGAATGCTCCAATTACTGCCCAATATCCAATCTCCCATTTCTATTCTTAACTTCCTCGACCAAAGAAAAACCATCCTATTAATCTCACTAGACTTCTCAGATGCCTTCGATACTGTAGACCACCAACTTCTGCTCAATAGACTAACATCCATGGGAGTAACCGACACTGCCCTTGAATGGTTTACATCCTTTTTCTCTAATCAAGCTTCCAAAGTGCATACTAATCAAACCTCATCTGAGTACTTCAAACTAGATTATGGCTTACTACAAGGATCCATTCTGTCTCTCCTCTTCGTAATATCTTCACCTCTCCGCTACTTACTATTGCTCAATCAATCCAACTAATACACCCAATTGATCCAAATGACCCAACAGATATTCAGAACATCAACAACAAACTAGAAAAAATTACTCATTGGCTTACTACAAACATGCTATTCTTAAACCCATCCAAATCAAATGGAATGATCTTCTTGGGGAATAATAATAAAAACCTAGGGCTCCTTTTACTAAGCTTTGATAGCGTTTTTAGCACATGCAGAATTGCCGCACCCACTAAACCCGCGCTACACGGCTAGAACTAACGCCAGCTCAATGCTGGCATTAGCATCTAGTGCGCGCTATAACCACTATCACAGCGTAGTAAAAGGAGCCCCTAGTCTCCCCCATTTATCTTACATCAACACCTCTTCACATCTTTAACTCTGTTAAGATCCTTGGAGTTACTATCAATGATGAATTAATTTTCCATCAACAGATAAGCTCAGTTGTAAGAAAAAGCTTCTACAAATTAAGAATGATCAGATCGCAAAATTAGTCCACTTGACGTCTCGAATTATCGCCCAATTGCAAATATTCCATTTTTGGCAAAACTTGTCGAGAAAATTGTTTTTCGTCAAATTTCAGACTTCATTGAACAAACAAATGCCCTCCACCCAAACCAGACTGGATTCCGCCAACACCATTCAACTGAACTTTCACTTATCGGGCTAACTACTAAAATTATTTATCATTTAGACCATTATCAGTCAGTATTACTTATCTCATTAGATTTCTCATCAGCCTTCGACACCATTGACCATAAACTTCTCCTATCACGATTACATGACGTTGGTATTACAGATCAAGTCCTTGACTGGTTTTCTTCTTTCTTTACAGATCGGATTTCTAAGGTTGTATTTAATTCAACATCTTCAGACTCTTTCACAACTGATTATGGCATTCCGCAAGGTTCAATTCTATCCCCTCTGCTTTTCAATATTTTTTTAGCTTCTCTATTAACTTTAGGCCAATCCATCAGTTTTACAACTTTTGCCTAAGCGGATGACGTCCAATTAGTACATCCAATAGACTTAAACAACCCAAATGAAATTACCATTATTAATGAAAAATTTGAAAAGATTAATTTTTGGCTTGATGCACATATGCTCTCCTTGAATATAAATAAATCAAAATTAATGATTTTCCTTTCAAAGGCGGCCTCTCATTACTAAACTCAAAAATCTCCCTTTCAAAGTGGTACCCTCTTTAAAATTACTAGGAGTCACTTTTGATTGCAAATTTACCTATCACCAACATATTAGCACAGTGGTCCAATGTTGCTTTCATCGGCTACGCACGATTAAAGCTTTAGAAAAACTGTTAGAGCCTGCGTCCTTGAATATTTTAATCCATTCACTTATCTCTTGCTTAGATTACTGCAATGCCCTTCTTAAGGGCATTACAAAAAAGGAAATAAAAAGACTTCAAATGGTTCAAAATACTGCAGTAAAAATTTTATTTAACGCAAAAAAATATGATCATGTCACGCCTCTTTTACACAAAGCTCATTGGCTGCCTATAGAGCATAGGATCACCTACAAATTTCACTACTAACCTTTAAAACGAAAGTGAATAGCCAGCTAGAATTTATTAATAATTTGCTTATCCCCTATAATCAAACTAGGACCCTACGATCTACCGCGCATAATCTCCTTACTGGTCCCTCATTGAAACATATCAGTACAATGAGGAACACAATTTTTTCTGTTAATGCTCCTTTTCTCTGGAACAGCATCCCTAACTACTTGCGGGAAATACAACACTTATCAATTTTAAGGTGAAGCTAAAGACATTCCTTTTCCGCGATGCCTTTGTAACCTAAAACAGGACGACTTAGTTTTAAGTAACATCTCCATTTTCATTTCCCCAACCTTTTGTTCTTCCCCTTAAGTGTTTTCTTTTCTTTTTCTTTCTATTCATTGTAGTTCCAATCCCCTCTTCCCTTTTGTTCCCGTTCGTCTTTGTCCTTAAATTGTATTTTCCCTTGGTTTGTTTTTGATTAAATTACATTTGAATTGGTATATTATGGCATTTTTGTACACCACCTAGAAGGCTTGAGTGGGCGGTATAATAAACTTGAAACTTGATCTCTTAACATTCTATTATACTTCCTCGTGATTTCACAAATTGATTACTGCAATTCCCTATATCAACAAATAACCCAAAAAGAACTTATAAGATTACAAATTATCCAAAACACAGCAGTCAAATTAATCTACAATGCAAAAAAGTCTGATCACGTTACTCCACTTCTAATAAAATCCCACTGGTTACCAATCACACATAGAATCATACAGAATCCCAAAGCTTACCTTCAAGACTAAACTAACACCCCCCAGGATTTATAGACAAGACTACTCATCTATCTAGAACAGTGGTCTCAAACTCAAACTCTTTGCAGGGCCACATTTTGGATTTGTAGGTACTTGGAGGGCCTCAGAAAAAATAGTTAATGTCTTATTAAAGAAATGCCAATTTTGCATGATGTAAAACTCTTTATAGTTTATAAATCTTTCCTTTTGGCTAAGTCAATAATAATATTGTCATTTATAGCTAAAGTGACATATGATGAAGAAACTGTTTTATTTTACTTTTGTGATTATGCTAAACATACCGAGGGCCGTGGGCCGCATGTGGCCCCTTGGCTGCGAGTTTGAGACCACTGATCTTCAACACTCCGATCCATCAACCAACATCTCTTTAATATCCCTTCTCTAAGCAATCTCTTCTACGACACCACTAGCAAAAAAGTTTTCTCTGTTACAGCCCCTACACTCTGGAACTCTCTACCCCCACGCCTTCGGGAAGAAACACCTATGACCAAATTTAAAGTAAGTCTAAAGACCTTTCTATTTAAGGATGCTTACGATAAGTAATCCGCAAACCTCCAAAAGAAGGAAGAGCATATCCCCTACCTACTGTATTGACCTTTATTGTTCTTCTATTGTTACATTACATTACATTACACTAGGGATTTCTATTCCGCCATTACCTTGCGGTTCAAGGCGGATTACAAAAAGGTTAGTTTAAGGACAGAATTACAATGAATAAAGAATTACAGAGTTACAGAATAACAGAATTATATGAATTGTAGAGAATAGCTAGAGAGGTAATATGAAGGTATTGAGGGCTTTTAGTGGTCGTGTTGTTATTTCTGTTTTAGGAATTTCTTGAAAAGTGTGGTTTTTATTTCTTTTCTGAACGTCTTATAGTCTGGGGTGGTCATCAGAAGGTTGGAGATTTGGTTATCTAGTCTTGCAGCTTGTGTGGCCAGGAGGCCGTCATGTAGTTTTGTTCTTTTCACTTCTTTGGATGGGGGGGGTATGAATGGGGAGTGCGTTTTTCTGTGTCTGGTGCTGGTTGCTTGGATGAGGCGATTGTTCAGGTATGATGGACTGTCTCCGTGTAGTGTTTTAAATAATATGCAGTAAAATTTAAATTGGATTCTTTCTTGGATTGGGAGCCAGTGTGAGTTGATGTAGGCTTCAGTGATGTGGTCGTGTTTTTTCAATGAATAGACGAGTCTTAAGGCTGTATTTTGGATTGTTTGGAGTTGTCTTGTCGTATTTGCCGGACATGGGAGGAAGAGAATGTTACAGTAGTCCAGTATTCCTAGTATTAGGGATTGTACTATAAGTAGGAATTGTGTGCTTTCAAAGAATTTTCGGACTTGTCTCAGGTTTCTCATGATTGCGAATGATTTTTGAGTTGTTTTGTTTATTTGTGGCTGCATTGTGCAGCATCTGTCTATGGTCATGCCTAGTAGTTTTATGGTTGTTTGGATGGGATATTTGGTTGCGTTTATGTCAAGGATGGATGTGGTTTGGATCTTGTCGTTTTCTAGGAGGATGAATTTGGTTTTGTCTTGGTTGAGTTTAAGTTTGTGATTTCCCATCCAGGTTGTGACTGCTTCCATTGTTTGGTGAAGTTCCTCTGTCATGGTAGGTTTGGAATGATCGTATGGGATGAGGATGGTGATGTCATCCGCGTAGCTATAGGATGTTAGGCCTAGATTATTTAGATGGGTTCCTAGAGAGGCAGTGTATAGATTGAAGAGGGTGGGGGATAGTGGAGATCCTTGTGGTACGCCGCATGGGTTTGACCAGGATTCTGATTTTTCTTTGTTTGATTTTACTCTGTAGGTTCTGAGTTTTAGGAATCCTTTGAACCAGGAGTATACTTTGTCTGAGATGCCTATTGCATCTAGTATCTGTAGAAGGATGTTGTGGTCTACTAGGTCGAATGCTGCCGATAGGTCCAGTTGTATGAGTAGCATTTTTTTCCCTATACTAAGTTGTTGTCTGATGGTATCCATGAGGGAGCCTAGTAATGTTTCTGTGCTGAAATTTGTTCTGAATCCTGATTGCGTGGGGTGTAGTAGGTTGTGATCCTCTATGTATTGTAAATTGTATTTCTCCCCTATCCCTCATGTTTCAATATGTCATTTAAGATGGTTGCTGTCTATGTCTCCCTAAGATTTTATCTGTTTATGACTGTACACCGCTTAGACAATTTTTTAAGCGTTAGATCAAATTTTAAATAAAACTTGGATACTACGCCGATTAAACCAATTACAAAAATTAAGTTTGGCATTGATCCCAAACCTAGGTGTTGCTAGGCGGTTGCAGTTAGGTTGCCTAGCAGCACTTAGTAATAAGATGCCGTTTATAGAATCTGGCTGTAAGAGACTAAAACTGAACAAAGCTCCTGGACCGGATGGATATGGCCCTAAATATTATAATATATTAGTGAATCTGGTGCCAGCCTCAATGTGTGCTACATAATAGGATGGGAGAAGATAAGGATTTGGGGAGCCAGAACTTAGCATATGTATTATTATTGCCTAAGCCAGGAAAAGATCCCGCCCAAGTGGGATCCTACCGCCACATATCCTTAATCAAGATGCTAAATTGTTAGCTGCCATTTTGCCTATTTTGTGGGCAGTCTGGGGACGGAGTCAGTGGTCTGGGGGGGTGGAGTTAACCAGTGGTGTACTGTACTAAGCACAGGGCAGTGGCTGGGGTCTGCCCTAGGTGCAAGCAGTAAAGAAGTGCACAGAGAAGCCGTGGAGCTGCAGGCCACAAGCTACCAGCCCCCGCCCCCTTTAACGTCAACTTCCTGTTCTGGGACAGGGGACCAGCAGAGCTGGCAGCTGCACGCACACAGACCATGGCTGCATGGCCACTTCACACACCCCCACCCTGCCTGAAGGAGGCATGCCAGGTACGTCCAGAAGTCAGCACTTGTGCAGTCTTCATTGGAGTGCTTTGAGACATCAACTCCGAGGCCACTGCTGGTGGTGCGTGCATCAATGCAGGAGACTTATGCAGACTTTGTGTTGACTTAGGGTCCTGGACTCTGTGCTGATCGCTTTATTATTAATTCTTGTTGATATGCCAGGTTTGCAAATTATAGTCATTGTTGGTAGGGGTTGCTAAAGTGAACTTTCTCACCGCAGATGTTTAGTTTTAGTGAAAACATTGCCCTTTCAGGCTCATATCATTACTACCCTTTCCTCTTCAATCAAATGTGCATTATCAATGCTTGCTCTGTGAAGAATAGAAAAGGCCCACTGACCCAACAAGACTGCCCACTCTAAGGACCCTCCCCCCTAAGCACTTCCATGAAGTGAACCCACATGCTTATCCCATTTTTTTCTTAAAATCGAGCACATTGCTTGCCTCAATTACCTGAAGTGGAAGATCATTCCAACGATCAACCACCCTTTCGGTGAAGAAATACTTCCTAGTGTTGCTATGAAATCTCTCACCCCTGAGTATTTTATCTAGTTAGGGGCAATGCCCTGGATTTGTTATGCATTACAAAGGCTTGACTTTCTTCACAAGAGATTGTCATTGTTCATTTCTTTTGTCCTCCTGGTTCATTTATTTATATTATTTCTTGAAAACATTTCTAATCTGCCTTTGTCCAAGGTGGCTCACAGTATCACATACACAATTCAAGTCTGAACATCTTAAAAGTCACATACATCAGTAAAAAATATGTTTTTAATCGGACACACATTGGGAAGAAGGTAGGTGGAGTTCTCTTAATCATTAAGGAGATATTAAATTTGTAAAGTTAGAAGTTCCTTCATTCGAAGGAATAGAGATGTTGTTTTTATCCTCTGCCTTTTTAAATTTAATATTATGTTACTATGCTCCAGATACTTTTTTTTTATTTTGTAAATCTGTTTATTACGGGATTTCCAACAGTTCATCCAAAAATCAGAAATTACAAAGCATACAAAGCACAGGTATGCATCAAATACAAAAGCAATCAAACAAGCCAAAACAGCAGAGAACAAGATAAGGAACTCCTCAGTTTTGCTTTGTTTTATATTAGAGAATGACACGGGGGGAAAAATTTGTCTCTGTCCCCGTGAATTTTGTCGCTGTCCCTGCCCCATTCCTATAAGCTCTGCCATAGCCTTGAACACTTATGATTTTAAAGCGTTTGAGGCTTGTGCAGATGAAGACGGAGCTTGCGGGAATGGGGCAGGGACAGGAAAAGAACTCAACAGGACGGGATGGGAAAATGAGTTCCCGCAGGGACGGGTAAAAATTTGTCCCCGTGTCATTCTCTATTTTGTATAGCGAAAAGAAAGCAAACCGTAAGGCCCCACCACCCACCACCATCACCAGCACCCCTTCCCTCTTGCCCCCAGGTCCAGGGCTCAAAGGCCTAGAAAGATCCAGGTAAGACTTGTGTCCTGTTGTCCCAGAATGTTGCAGTCGCCTACATTCCCAGTCTCCCACGTGGGCCATTAACGCCACCCAGTGCGTGAAAGAGGGCAAAATGTCTCCCCTCCAGTTTTTGAAAAATTGAAACCAAAACGTACTAAAATAGAACAATAATGCAGGAGATGTCATCAGTGTTATTCTTTACTCATTCTCAGTTAAGTTCAACACAGAGAGAACTTCATGGGAATTCAGATTTCCACCCCTATCACACCATTCTTCACCATTCCTAGTATCTCATCTGTTTTTTCAGATGTACGCGTCTACTTCTTGTTATCTACTTTTTAATTATTTATTTTCTGTTACTCGAAAAGTGAGGTTTTCCTCTTGATATATACTAATAATACAGGAAGATGTCCCCTCCAGTTTGGCAGACACTTTTTTGCTATGGCTCTTGCTTTGGCCAAAAAAGCTATTTTGCTCATAGAAACATAGAAGGTGACGGCAGATAAGGGCCAAGGCCCATCAAGTCTGCCCACATCAATGACCCTCCCCTACCTCCCTTTGCGAAGAGATCCCACCTTTCGATCCCATTTAGCTTTAAAATCAGGCACACTGCTGGCCTCAATCACCTGCATCGGAAGACCATTCCATCGATCCACCACCCTCTCGGTGAAGAAGTATTTCCTGGTGTCACCATGTAATGTCCCTCCCCTGATTTTCCATGGATGCCCTCGTGTTGACGTGGGTTCCTTGAAGAAGAAGATATCCTCCCCCACCTCGATACGGCGCGTGAGGTACTTGAATGTCTCGATCATGTCCCCCCTCTCCCTGCGTTCCTCTAGGGAGTAGAGCTGCAGTTTATTCAGCCGTTCCTCATATGCTCCTGGTACTTTTAATCAGATCCAAACTGATTTTGTTGAATGGTTGGCTGCCTCTGATATACGCAATCGTGCCTCCTTGAGTATGGAGATTTTGATGTGGATAGGAGAAATGATAAATCCTTTTGTAGGCACGTTGGAAGCATTGTATTGATGTTAATACTGGATTTACTTTTTGTTAATACAAGTTTTGCCTCCGTCTCAGTCAGACTGGGCTCTCATCTTCTGTAAAAATGTTTTATTTTTGTAGGGGGGACAATTTGAAATCTCTGCTTCAGAGCAACCTAGTTCCTGCGGAACACCACTTGTGACCTTCCTCCAGTCCGAGTAGTGGCCCTTCACTCCTACCCTTTGCTTCCTTTCAGCCAACCAATTTTTGATCCATCTATGTACGTCTCCTTCCACCCCATGGTTCTTCAGTTTCCGTAATAGGTGTTCATGGAGTACATTGTCAAAGGCTTTTTAGAAATCTAAGTATACGATGTCTGTGGGGTCCCCTTTGTCCATTTGTTTGTTAATTCCTTCGAAGAAGTGTAATAAGTTCGTTAGGCATGATCTTCCCTTGCAGAAGCCATGTTGGCTTGTTTTCATCAGTTTCTTTCTTTCTAGATGCTCATCGATGCTGTCTTTTGGGAGAAGTGGTAAGAGGGCGTGTCGTAGAATGTCATGTGACTAGTCAGGCAAGCCAGCTCACCTTGCAGGAAGTGATGTAATTTGCTTTGGAGATATTTAATAAATAGTGTTTTAAAAAATAAAAGTGCGGAAACATTTTGGGAAGATCCTTCATGTAAAGGAAAGTGTGCTCCAACCACTGTTCCCTCATAGCAGAGCGGGAGTCCTCCACCTACAGTCCTGCCATTAGGGGGTGCTGTTTTACTATCATACTTGCAGTAGTGAGAGATGGTTAACAAGACTAAGAATGTTATATTGCCCCGTATCACTCCATGGTAGGAGCTCACCTGGAGTATTGTGTTCAATTCTGGTCTCCTTATCTCAAGAAAGATATAGCAGCGCTAGAAAAGGTTCAAAGAAGAGCGACCAAGATGGTAAAGGGGATGGAACTCCTCTCGTATAAGAAAAGACTAAAAAGGTTAGGGCTCTTCAGCTTGGAAAAGAGACGGCTGAGGGGGAGATAGGATTGAAGTCTACAAAATCCTGAGTGGATCGATTTTTCATTCTGACAAAAATTAGAAAGATAAATTCCTTGACAAAAAAGTGTTTTTTTAGTCTGCGCATGTTGAGGAAGGTCAGATCACTATTCCATCAAGAACATTTCTCAGTATTGGTACAATCCACTGGGCTTTCTCAGCTAGATTATTGTAACTCAGTTTATCTGGGCATTAAGCAGAGCAGTCTAACACGACTTCAGTTAATACAGAATACTGCAGCTAAGCTCATTTTTGGGAAACGAAAGTATGATCATGTTTCCCCTTTGTTGATAAAGCTTCACTGACTCCCAGTTCGCTTTAGGATCCAGTTTAAATGCGCATGCATAATCTTCAAGCTTCTCTATGGAATATTTGATCCTTTTGTCCCCTTATGTTGGAATATCCTTAGACTTTGCCATTTGAGAAACGCACAAAGATATAAGTTAGCCTTCCCTTCCTTTAAGGGAATTAAATCTGCTGGGAAGCTCAGTCGATCTTTTGTTTTCAAGTCTATAGAGATCTGGAATGAACTTCCCGACTCCATTAGGCTTTTAGGCTAGCTGCAATTATTTTGTAAATTCCTGAAAACTTTGTTATTCTCGTAATTGTTAAATGGTTTAACTACAGCCTCAACAAAATGATAATATTATAGTTATTTTTCTTATGTATTTTAGTTTTTAATTAGTTCTTCCTTCTCCTATGTTTTCTGCTATGTACTCTAGTCTTAATTATATGTGAACCGAGTCGAGCTCCACTGGGAGATGACCCGGTCTATAAACCAAAGATTAGATTAGACTAGACTAGGGGACACTCGATGAAGTTACAGAGAAATACTTTAAAAATCAATAGGAAGAAATATAGTTAAGCTTTGGAATGCCTTGCCAGAGGTTGTGGTAAGAGCAGATAGCGTAGCTGGTTTTAAGAAAGGTTTGGACAAGTTCTTGGAAGAAAAGTCCATAGTCTGTTATTGAGAAAGACATGGGGGAAGCCACTGCTTGCCCTGAATCAGTAGCATGGAATGTTGCTACTCATTGGGAATTCCAAATGGAATATTGCTATTCTTTGGGATTCTAGAATCTTGTTACTCTTTGGGATTCCGGAATCTTGTTACTCTTTGAAATTCTGTAATGTTGCTACTCCTTGGGTTTTAGCCGGGTACTAGTGACCTGGGATTGGCCACCATAAGAATGGGCTACTGGGCTTGATGGATCATTGGTCTGACCCAGCATGGCTGTTCTTATGTTCTTACTTGAACCAAGTATAGGACAATCAAGCCATTGTGATATCACTGATGAGTTTGGTTCTGAGGCATTGGTGGAATGAGGCATTATGACATCACAATCTCTGGAATGTTGTTCTCATTGGGGTTCTGGAATTTTGCTATTCTTTGAGATGCTGGAATGTTGCTACTCTATGGGTTTTGGCCAGGTACTAGGGACCTTGATTGGCCACCATGAGAATGGACTACTGGGCTTGATGGACTATTGGTCTGACCCAGTAAGGCTAGTCTTATGTTCTTAGCAAATCCAGGGAACATGCCTGTCCCTAGGGATTGAAAACACAATATTGAAACACTGCCTTTTAGTGCTGCCCGATTCAGCCTATTGAATCGATTTTTTGATTCAATTCGATTCGATTTTCCTGCCCAATTGGGTTTTTTTCTAAACATCCTGGTGGGTTTATTTTATAGCCTCTTCACCCCCTGTGCCCTCTCCTACCTACACTGGTCCTGTGGTGTAAACAAAATAAACAAACAAAAAAGACATTTCCTCTCTCTGTTAAATCCTAGCTCACGTTTGCAGTCTAATACCAGCTCTGGCAGAATACAAATTTCAAATCTGACACATTATAATCAAAAAACAGAAAATTAAATTATTTTTTTATCTTTTGTTGTCTGATCATTTTTCAAATCACGTTGGTTCCAGGCTCTACAACAAATGTCTTCTGATAACTTGCTTACCAGGGTCTCTTGCCCATTTGTTGTTTTCTTCTTTCTCTGTGGTAACCATCCAGCTTCCATTTCTCTCCTCCCCTTCCCTCCCGTGGAGGTCTGGCATCTTTCCTTTTTTCCGCCTCTATTCCTGTAGCTGCAATGGACCACACCATACCCAGATCCACCATCTCTGCTTTTGTCAACTACCCTTTCATGCAGCATCTCTCCCTCCTTCCCCCCCCCCCTTCTCTTTCTAACTACCCTCCTATCCAGTATCTCTATCCCCCCACACACACACACCATCCCTTGTCCAACTTCTCTCCTTTTCTGTTCCTTCCCTCCCTAAATCCCATTGTCCACCATCTCTCTCCCTCTCCTGTTTTTAGATCCATTATTTCTTCTATCCCTCCCCAATCTCCCCTCTTCATGATCTCCCCCAAGTCCATCTCCCCTCTTCACCATCCATCTTCCCTCCTCCACCAAGTTTATTTCTCCCATTCATCTTCTCCCCATCTCTCCTCCAGTCCACCAACTCCCCCAAGTCCATCTCCCCTCTCCCACCATCTACCTTTATTTTGACGTTACAACGTGTTGCCGGTGACGGTAGTTATTTAGCGATCCACTCCTTGCGTCTTCTCTCCTCTGCGGCCCGCCCTCAGTGAAAACTTCCTGTTTCCGCTTGGGCGGCCTAATGGAGAGAAGACGCCCGGAGTAGTGGCAGGGTAGTGAATTGCATTTGCTACCGCTGCTTTTGCCTGGCCAGGGAGGAGAAATACTGTAAAATCTATAATTACATATTAAGGGCATGTATGTATTCAGAAGACAAATGCTGAGCCCAGAAATACCTTCATATAAGGCTATTTCTCTTTAAAGTAAAAATGATTTTACATTTGGAACTGAAATCTCAGATCCCTTATCACGTTCAATACATGCCTCCCTTCATCTTGTTTAGAGGACAGCTCTGAGTGGACTCCACCATGTGTGGGCGAAGAAAGTGCAGTTAACCCACTCTGTGCCGGTCTGCTAGTCTTAGAGGCTCTGCGGAGGTCGGAGGGAGCTGTGTGTGTGTGTGGGGGGGGGGGGGGCAGTCTTGATCCACTGTGCAGCTGGTGGACGTTTGAATATCCCTGGTCCTGCCTGTTCTCGGCTCCTTTCTGCATCGAGCCCTGATGATCTGCTTGTTGTTCCTTCCTGTTCCTCCATCAGACTGGAATGAAGCTTGGGCGGGAAGGAAAGCGCCTTGCTGCCGCCGATCTGCACGCTGAGACCCGTTCGGGATTTCTCTCTGCCACCGGAGTCCTTGCTTCGATGTAACTTCCGGTTTTGCATCAGAAGCAAGGACTCCGGTGGCAGAGAGAAAGCCCGAACGGGTCTCAGCGTGCAGATCGGGGCAGCAAGGCCCTCTCCTCTCCTTCCTGGCCAGGCAAAAGCGGCGGTAGCAAGGGGGCCAACGAATCGGTAAGTCCGATTTTCTTTAATAGTAAACCGATTCGAATCGATTCTCCCAAAGTGAATCGGAGAATCGATTCGAATGGCGAATCGGGCAGCACTATTGCCTCCCATTGGCAGTAATGCATTTGAGGACTCCTGCTCAGCTTAGAGGAAGTAGTATTTCCAACCAGGTGCTCCTTCATAGAATGACCTTTCACTTGACCCCTGGATCACGTAGGTAACTCAGGGATTTTATTTGCAGATACTACAGGGAGTGAACATGGAAGCTGTTTCCTAATGCTAGTCCCCCAGGAAATTATAACAGTTTTAAATTGGTAGAAGTGTAAAACTAAATGGTTTCTCCTAGTGTAAGATTTACATATAATCATGTCGCATTTCCCAAAATCAAATTATGGCAACTGTATAGCCTGGTTTCTAAAACGAGGGTCTTTTTCTTTTTTTTTTTTTATAAGTGCAAGAAAATAAATTCTCTGGCAACTGAGCAATAAAAACTGAGCACTTGATGAGCAAAGCAATTTCTGGACGATAGCAGGAGAATGAGAAATGCATCCATGGAAAATATGTGAGGCTGCCAAGGAATACGAAGCCAAGACAGAGAACGGCCAAGTCAGCCGAAAGGCGGGCCAAGTCTAAAGCCAGCTCGTCAGGAATTCTGCTTAGATTTGGTGCAAAGCCCTTCGTCTGCGTGGATGCCATGCCTCATGCGGTCAAGGCAGGGCAGTTTGGTTTCAACAGCATCTGAGAAGGATGCATTTCGGTAGTCTGGCGGCTGCAGCTCCTCTGTTTATTAACAGATATGTAAGTATGATCTGCTCACACACAAAAGCTGCATAACAAATCCAGTGCTCCGATAGGCTCAGCTGAAGGAAATACCTGACAGTAGACTTAGGGTTACCAGATTTTACATTTGGCAAATCTGGACCCCCCTAGGCCCGCCCCAAGGCCCACCCATCCCTGCTCCGTCACGCCCCCAACCCCGCCCCCACTACCTGCTCTCACCGAGTAAGACATCCGCGCATGCGCAGATGCCCTCTTGCCCAACGCACTGTGAAGGAAAGCTTTTCAAAACCGTGACTCAGTGCCGGGTTTTGAAAAGCCGTCCGGATCCCCTCAAAAGGAGGAAATCCGGACGTCTGGTAAACCTAAGCGTACTGCCACACCTTAAGAGGATGTATAATATTCAAACGGTAAATCCAACGCTGTTCCATCCTGCAAAGCACTCTGGACAAATCCAGAAAAATGACAGCAGAAAAGGGCCACAGTCCATCAAGTCTGCCCACTCTAATGACCCCCCCCTCGACTTTACCCCCCTAGAGATTCCACATGCGTGTCCCATTTACTTTTAAAATCTGGCATGCTGCTGGCCTAAATTACCTGTTGCGGTCAACCACCCTTTCGGTGAAGAAATACTTCCTGCTGTCGCCATGAAATTTCCCGCCCCTGATTTTCAGCGGATGCCCTCTTGTGGAAGAGGGTCCTTTAAAAAAGAAGATATCATCTTCCACCTTGATACGGCCTGTGATATATTTAAACGTCTCAATCATGTCTCCCCTCTCTCTACGTTCCTCGAGTGAGTATAGCTGCAATTTATTCAGCCTTTCCTCATACGGGAGATCTTTGAGTCCCGAGACCATCCTGGTGGCCATTCGTTGTACCGACTCAACTCTCAGCACATCTTTTTGGTAATGTGGCCTCTAGAATTGTACACAATATTCCAGATGAGGTCTCACCATGGATCTGTACAACGGTATGATGACTTCGGGTTTCTGGCTGACAAAGCTTCTACGGATACAACCCATCATTTGTCTAGCCTTTGATGAAGCCATCTCCACTTGATTGGCAGTTTTCATGTCTTCACTAATTATCACTCCTAAATCACGTTCTGCTTTAGTCTTAGCTAAGGTTTCCCCATTTAGTGTGTAAGTTCTGCACGGATTTCTGCTGCCAAGGTGCATGACCTTACATTTTTTAGCATTGAAGCTTAGCTGCCAAGTCGAGGACCAATGTTCCAATAGAAGTAGGTCCTGCGTCATACTGTCGTGCAAAGTGCTTTCACTTACTATGTTGCAGAGTTTGGCGTCATCAGCGAACAATGTTATTTTACCTTTAAGCCCTTGAGTCAGGTCCCCAACGAATATGTTGAATAGGATCGGGCCCAAGACCGAGCCCTGCAGCACTCCACTGGTCACCTCCGACTGGAGGCTGGAGGCAAGAACAATTCTCCCCATTCAGCCTGCAGGGATTAGTGTTTTTTAAACGCTGTATAACCCAGATATTCATCTCCACTGAATACTGGTGTCTAGCAAGACCAGCACCTGGACAAGTAGCCAGAGAAACTTTTTCTGAGCAGTTGTCCTGTTAGCGGGCTGAATATTGATGCTAACCAACTCCACCCAGTCTCTTTCCCTGCACCGCACAGACACTACTCGTACCTGGCTAGTGCTGAGGTGTTCGTTCTGGATTTTCAGTGGCCCGATCAAATAACGCTACTGAAAACCTGGGTATGGACCGGGGGAACAGGATAGTCTTGCTGAATATCAACACTAATATTTCTCTCAATGCGTTGAACAGGCTACAGATTCAATCATGCAACTGCTCAAGAAAGTAGACTACCTACTGCAGTGGGCTCTGACGTGTGGCCTTTGAGCCAACTTAAGTCCCAGCAGATCTCCGTTGCAGCCCTCAATCATAGAGGCAGATAAAGACCAAATGGCCCATCCAGTCTGCCCATCCATAGCATCCACTATCTCCTCCTATCCCTATAGGCTAATGCTCTTTACACCAGCATTGTGAGATCATAGAGCATAATTGCTATAAGCTAAGGGGTTCATAATCGAAAAAGAAATACGTCTAAAAACCAGCCTAGGGAAGGGGACTTAGGGCAGGTGTTTGAGGCATCTCTGTGGGAAAATATCTCGTCTAGGATACACCATTTAGCCGTGGCCCCTATGTTGGTGGAGAATGCGCTTAAAATGCTGGTGCGCTGGTACCTCACCCCAGTGATCCTGAGTAAGATGTCCGCTAAGGTCACGGACTTATGTTGGAGGGGATGTGGGCAGCGGGGAACATTTTTTCACATGTGGTGGAGCTGCCCCTCCATTCAAGACTTCTGGAGACAGGTGTTTAAGTATGTGGGGGCTCTCCTTCAAGTGCCCCTCACGGAAAGGGCGGAGGTGGCTTTGTTGGGGTTTCCCTCTGGAGGGGCAGATGACACCCAGGATAGACTGGTACGATTGGCCTTCACAGTGGCTAGGCTGACTGTGGCTCACCACTGGCGCAGTACCACTACACCTACTTTGGCTCTAGTGCGAGAGAAATTGGGCTGGGTGTGTGAGAAATACCGGCTCTCGGCCTTGTTGACTAGAAAATGGCAGCAATATTATGATATTTGGGGGAGATACCTGGCAGTGGAGGGAATGGATGTGAATAGTTCTGTTGTCAGATGAAGTACTGGTTCCGGCCAGGATTGGATCTTTGGGGGTTTGTCTTATTGGGGTTCTGTGATCTTTTGTCCCCTTCTTTTCTGATTTTTCTTCTTTTCCTCTCCTTGGGGTGCTACCGTGCCTACTGGTGGTGCTCTAGGGTTTCCGGGAGGTGCAGGGTGCTGTTTGCTGTCACTGGGGGGAGGGGAGGAATTGGGAGGGGGAGGGAGGTGGCATCAGGGGTTTTGTTGTTCTGCAGATTGCCGGCCTGTACTGTTGTTGGATTTTCCTGATGTTTTGCTGTGCTGTTTTTTCTTGTCAAATAAACAATTGCAAAAAAATAAAAACCAGCCTAAATCGACACTTGGATGTACAGTAACACAAGTCAAACAAGTGCTGATAATGAAAACAGGTTTTTAGATGAATTCAGAGACTTTTTAGGCCTCTGAATGCTGATGTGCGCCCAGAGGTGAAAGGGGCGTTTTTGAAGGAGTGGTGAGGGGCAGGATTTGGGTGGGAGGTGGGCAAAATCTAAACAGAATTCCTGATGAGCTGGCTTTACACTTGGCCCGCCATTCGGCTGACTTGGCAGTTCTACAGGGATAATCGAAAGTTTTAAAAGGCTGCCTGGACAGAACTTATACGTTGTGACTTAGCCGATGTAAAACCAGGGCCAGATTCCGTATAGCTTGGGTTGCCGCTGAGCTGATCGTGGCAAGGGAATCTCCCTGCCGCGAGCAATTTAGCAGTTGTGGCAGGGAACCCATCCCCCCCCCAGTGAAGACTACCGGCAGTCCCTCCTGCTAGAACCCCTGAAGCCACCCCACCCCTGAATGTCTGCGGCAGGAGGAGTGCCAAATTCCTCCTTATGCCACCTCACCAAGACATCCATCTGGCAGGCTACCGAATATCCAGGGATAACCGGTGGTGACCAGAGGGACCAGCGGAGGCAGGAACGATCTTTGGCACCCAGAGAGACCAGGGAAGTGTTTGGAGGAACCTGGTCATGATTTTAGAAGTGTGTCAGTGAAGTGTGGAGAAGAAGCTGGCGGAAGACCAAAAAGTAAACCAGATGTGCCTGGTGGTGGTGAAGTGACCGGTGATGACCTGGTCTTGTATCTTACTTTAGGAATTGTCCAATTAGAATATTTCTTGTTTTATTCTATTCTGTTCTTTGAAGTGTAGGAAAAGCCTCAGATATCGGAGCAATATATTTCATCTAGAGAAACACCAATTATTGTATAATGGATGATCAGATGCCAGCTCTAATCCTTGGCATAAAAACCTCACCCTCCAATCAAATTAGATAATCTTCTTATCTTCATATGAATAATTAATCCTTTACTTAAAATAGATTAATCTCCAACTTGGTGCAATTAACTCATCTTCTTTCTCATAATGGATTAATCTCCTTTCATTTGAACACTTTTCGATCGATCTCATAAAGAGTCAATCTCCTTTCATTAACTAATCGTGTTCATTTAATCTCCTCTCACGCAATCAATTATGTTCATTTGATTAATAGTATTCCCAGTAATTTTCTTCTATACACATATTCATCCACCTCAAGTATATCATAACAAAGCAGATTAAGTCACCAGCGTGCAGGACTTATCTGAAAACATTGGCATCCATAGTGGTTGGTCCAGCTGTCCTGTTCAGGTAAATATCCACAAATTCAACCCAGAAACTGTCACTTAAACAGGAGCTGTCGCTTTTTTTCAAATCCGACGTGGCCAGCGTTTTGCGGTGTTTCTCAGCCGCCACATCAGGGATTTATGTTTGAGCAGCACATCCCGCCTCTTACAGGCTGCTATTCAGTGGTTTTCCACCCACGCTGACAGTGTTACACAAAACAGGCGCCATTTTGTATTCCACCCCCCATGTACATCTACTAATGTTATCTACAAAATGCAGTGTCCTTGTGGTCTTTTATATATTGGACAAATGATAAAGAACCATTACTGCATCAAATTGGGGAGAATTGAGGCTCCTTTAGTTCGTCACTATTCATATCATTCTTTAAAGAGAGAGGGAAGAATCAGAGTATGGATGGCCACAACCACTGACTCACAAGCTTTGCTTTGAAGAATGTTGGTGTAGAAGGACTGAAGTTGAAATACAATAGATCAAATTCATGGGTCATTACGGAGGGATGATATAGAGTAGGGTTACCAGATGTTCGGGAGATCATCTGCGCATGCGTGGATGCAACACAGTGATGTCACGTGCATGTGCGCATGCGTGTGACATCATCGAGTTGCACCCCTCCCCCCCAAGTACTGCACCCAGCACCCTTCCTTCCCATCCTTCCCTCTGCCCTCGTCAGGCTTTGCACCCAGCACTCTTCCCTCCCTCCCCTGTCAGGCACTACACCCAGCACCCTTCCTTCCCTCCCTCCCTCTGCCCCATCATGCTCTGCACTCAGCACTCTTCCTTCCCTCCCATGTCAGGCACTGCACCCAGCACTCTTCCTTCCCTCCCTCCCTCCCTCCACCCCCATCATGCTCTGCACCTAGCACTCTTCCCTCCCTCCCCTGTCAGGCACTGCACCCAGCACCCTTCCTTCCTTCCCTCCCTCTGCCCCATCATTCTTTGCACTCAGCACTCTTCCCTCCCTCCCCTGTCAGGCACTGCACCCAGCACCCTTCCTTCCTTCCCTCCCTCTGCCCCATCATTCTTTGCACTCAGCACTCTTCCCTCCCTCCCCTGTCAGGGACTGCACCCAGCACCCTTCCTTCCCTCCCTCCCTCCGCCCCATCATGCTCTGCACCCAGCACTCTTTCTTCCCTCCCATGTCAGGCACTGCACCCAGCACTCTTCTTTCCCTCCCTCCCTCCGCCCCCCATCATGCTTTGCACCTAGCACTCTTCCCTCCCTCCCCTGTCAGGCACTGCACCCAGCACTCTTCCTTCTCTCTCTCCCATCAGGTGCTGAACCTAGCACCCTTCCTCCTTCCCCTGTCAGACTGTGCACCGTCCCTCCCAGGCTCTGCCTTCTGTCCCTCCCTCCCTGCTCTATCCTTATATCGCTGCCGATCCCTGGTGGAGGTGCAGCGGATTATCAGTGGAGCAGGAGTTCGGAAAGCTTGCTCCTGCCTCCACCAGGGATCAGCAGAGTAACATAGTAAAATAGTAGATGACAGCAGATAAAGACCCGAATGGTCCATCTAGTCTGCCCAAACTGATACAATCTAAAAATTTGTTGGGCTTTTCTTCTTCTTCTTCTCCTTAGCTATTTTTGGGCAAGAATCCAAAGCTCTACCCAGTATTGTGCTTGGGTTCCAACTGCTGAAGTCTCCGTCAAAACTCACTCCAGCCCATCTACACCCTCCCAGCCATTGAAGCCCTCCCCAGCCTAAGTCACAATGTATAAATTCTGTCTAGGAAGTCTCGTTGAACTTTTGATTATCGCTACAGGACGATTAAGCCTAGGTCGGCCCACATCTCGCCTTCCTCCCGCCCTAACCACTCCTTCCAAAATGCCCCTTTTCACTCTGGGTGTAGAGCAGCACTAAAAAGGCCTAAGCTGTTTTTATATACGTCTAAAACCTGCTTTGATTATCGGTACTTGGACGACCTGTCTTTTTGATCGTCCAAGTGCCGATTTAGGTAGAGTTTTAGAAGTATTTCTGTTTCGATTATGTACCTCATAGGCTTTAAATGTTTATTTGCAATGCCCTAGGCTCATAAAGTTGCATAAAATCATGTTTCTGGTTTGAGCGGGGTGATATGGAAAAAAAATTCAGACATGGAGGGGTTGAAAATGGGGATGAATTTTTATCGCCGTGTCACTCTGTAGACCAGACATTAGAGCATCTTTTGGAAGGGTTATAGAAACTTCAGATGTTCCAAGTGTGTTGAATTTAGGGGTGAATATGTGGAATAACTTGTGCATTTCATGGCTCTTCATGGTTGGGCTGAGAACTTTTCAGCGGCCCCCGGTATTGTGATGTCATAATGCCTCATTCCACCAATGCCTAAGAGCCAACCTCATCGGTGATGTCACAATGGCTTGGTTTCCCTAGACTTGAGCCCATTTACGAGATGCATTTGCATCATTGAAACAAAGCGTCAAGAAAAGTGTGGAATAACTTGCAAGTTTCGTGGTTCCACATCTTTCTCTTCTTGGTTGGGCTAAGAACTTTTCAGGACTTATATTTACACTTGTATTTTTGTATTTACACTTCTCGTAATTGAGAAGATGTTTCATGTTTATTAAAATTTGATGCAAATGCTTATAACTTGGTTTCAAAGCTAATTCAACTTTCTGTCCCCCGGGGCGTTTCTTTTTCTCCTTAATGAAAATATAACTGCAGCTCTAAGGCCCAGTCAAGATGTTATTTTAATCCAGATTTGGAAATGAATCCATTGGTGTTTCACATGTCACCAGCCTTGCTTTTTCCCCTTATAGTCTGGTGGTTTAACTGAATCCTTTCATCTGCAGAAACTGGCACCCACCGTGCCATTCAGAGCATCCAACCTCTGCATCCCATCGCCACCGTTTCATCCGCACCCATTCAGAAAGAAAACAGGACCCCACCGAATCACTTTATCTGAAAGGAAACGGCACGGGTGTATTTATAGAATGTGTTTATGCTAACCAAATGTTGCCCTCAATTTAAAAGTGAGGCCAGCGAAGCCAAAATAATCTACTCTGGTGGGATGTTTCCCAGTTTAGAAGAGAAAGCACGTTCTATAAATGCACTTATTCTGCGAGCCAGAAGTTGCGTAAAAACCACGCCTGCAAAACCTTCCTTTTGTGATAGCACTGCTGATGTCTTGTCGGTTCGCTTGGGTACACAGGAATGAAGGTTAGCATCGAGGCCATAGCTGAGGCCAGTAAATTCAGCTCTCTTAATATATTTCTGATCAGAGAGGAAGAGCCACGCTCACTTTGGTCTGATTAAGGGAATGTAGCTCTGAAAAACTACTCAGAAGTGAGTGGGGTGCATGTGTGGGATTTATAGGCCGCACTAATTTGCAGGAAGCAAATTAGTATACTAGAAAGATAGAGCAAGTTCCCGATATCTCAAAGTCTTTTATTCTATTTAAACCACCTCCTAGCCTCACAGAGGTCACCCAATAGTGTATACAGTACTCCCCCGATATTCGCGGGGGTTCCTGGAACGCAACCCCCGCGAATCTTGAAAAACCGCGAATACGGTTTTTCATGGGGGAGGCTGAAGAGGGCAGCGGGAGAGCCGCAAGTGCAGGAAATCACTCGTAATATGCTCCGACCGCCTCTTCCTGCACTGAGTCAGGCCTTATCCAATCAGGAGCTGCGTGTCAAAGCAGCTCCTGATTGGATAAGGCCCGACTTAGTGCAGGAAGAGACGGTCGGAGCATACCGCGAGTGATTTGCTGCACTCGCCGGTGCTCGGGCTGCTCTCTCCTGCCCTCTCCTTGTCGGCGGTTCGTGGTCGGAAAATACCGCGAACGACCAGAGGAACACTGTACATAAACAATTAAATAAAATATACCGATCGGAATAAACTAGGGTTACCAGATTTCCTCTTTAAAAAAAAAAGAAGATATCTAGCCCCACCCTGTTCTGCACCAGCCCCGCCCCCACATGAACTTCATGTTAGGGTTACCAGATTTTCCAAACGGAATATCCAGACCCCCTAGCTCCGCCCCAAGGCCCACTCAGTTCTGCCCATCCCCACCCCATTACGTCCCGATCCCCCCCCCAACCCTGCCCATGCTCCTCCCCCCTCCCCACCCCCAAGCCTGCTCTCGTCTGGCAGGAAGGTATCCGTGCATGCCCGACAGCGATTTGTTAGAAGCTTTTCAAAACCTGGACATGTTCGGGGAAATCTGGACGTCATGTCTCTTTCGCTGAGTCTGGGGCCGTGTCTGGGGAACGCCCACACATGTGTGGACGTTGGATCAAGCTCAGAGCCTTCCAAAACCCAGACAAACTGCTGGGTTCGGGGAAATCCCTCCGGACAGCCGGACAGTCCTCTACACAGAGGACTTGTACGAGATTTCCCAGACGTTTGGTAACCATTGAAAGATCTTTAGTACCTTTTTGCTTTGCTCTTTGGGTTCATGACAGAAGGTTTCTGAATTGTGGCTTCTGGCCACGTGGACTTTGCCTCTTATTTCCTCCTGCAACGCCATTCTGTCCCCGGTCATGATTTGGCCAATCTTTTGACCTCCGCAAAAAAGCGCTCTGGACGATGACTTTATTACCAGCCCCACTAGCTGGGAATCTGAGTTTCGCCCATTAATACATCTGTTTCGTATTTTCCTTTTTAGAAAGTTACGGAAGGCTTGGGGCTTCTTTTACGAAGGCGCCTTAGCGGTTCTAACGCGCGTGACTTTTCATCACGCGCTAACCCCCGCGCTAGCCGAAAAACTACCGCCTGCTCAAGAGGAGGCGGTAGCGGCTAGCGGTTTTGCACGTGCTATTACGTGCGTTAAACCGCTAACGCGCCTTCGGAAAAGGAGCTCTTAATTCTGCTGGATTTGTTTGACATGAGACACTGGTTGAATTGGCTTATAATCAAAATACACCCTGTTTATTAACTGTGATATGTACAACTGGTCTATTTCATGTTTGAGTTATTTTTGGTCTATTTGTCTATTTATTTTTCTTAAAAAACAAAAATTTTCTTGGGAAGTAATGATGGTTGGTTGATATGTTTTGTTCTATTGATTACGATTTTGTAGCTCACCTGTTTGCGCAGCTTTTTCTTATTTTGTTATCCACATAGAACTGGAATATTTTGTGGAATAAAAATAAAGCATTAGGATAGGTTATGTTAAGTATTACAACGAGAGATAGAAACATAGAAGATGAAAAGGGCTACAGCCCATCAAGTCTGCCCACTCTGCTTACTGTCACAACCCTAGCCCTAAAGCTCGGCTTGTGCCAGGAAAAGCTATTCCTAATCCCAGCCTGGCCTTGAATAGGGCCAACCAGTGTGACAGAGTAAACCCCAATAGAAAGGTAGGCTCTGAATTGCCACTTAAAACCCAGCTTACAAAACCCTGGGGAGGTGAGGACTATGAGGGGAACAGCCTGGATCAGCCTCAGAACAATTCCTCTAGCTCAGCTAACTCCCAGCTGCAGGGCTTAATTAGAAGTCCTGGGAAATCTAAGGAGAAGCTGCAGGTTGCCCTGCCCCCTCATAGAACAGGGCGTGGTCGCCTCAGTGCTCTTGAGGCAGCACTGAGGAAGAATCAGGCAGTCTGCCCTGGGTCAGCCCAGGAAGGAGGTTTGCAGGACTGCTCTCCTGAACCTCACCACTTTCATGATATTGAGATGGTGGATACAGCCCCTGTCTCTGAAGCCAACCAGCTAGCTGAACCGGAGCCCATGGACTTTATGGAAACTATCATGGATACAGAAACTTGTGCCATGGAGGAAAGTTAAGTACAATTCCTATGTTTTTGTTGTGCTTAAGTTTGTGTACTTTTTGGGTTTTTTATTGGAACCTGTTTGCACCTGTGTGAAGCCGTGAGCAGTGCTGGGCTCACTGCAAGGTGCCTGAAGCTGGAAACCTTGTTCCAGGTTTATTTTTGCTGGACTGTTTGGTTTGTGTTTGCCTTTTGAAAGTTAAGAGAAAATACAATTTGGCCTTTGTGCAGGGGTGTTAGATTTGGGGAGAATCCACATAAGATCCTTGGTTGGGATTGTGGGGCCATTTGTGGCATTCTGTTTAAAAACAGAGTTAATTTAGTGGATTCAACTACTCTCCTCCCCCACCAACTACTGCTGAGTTGGTTGGGGCCAGGCCTGCTTCAATCTAGGCCTGGGTACAGCACTTTCTTTCTTCAAAGGAAGTGTTATAGTTTATTTCTGCCTGTTTGCTAAAGGCAGAACTATTAAGGCTGAATTCTTACAGTTTAAGGAGCTACTCACCTGTGATACCTGCAAGGAAGGTGTGGGTTGTGTGTTTTTGCAACTCAGTTTTACTTTTTCATGTTTTCTTGTGTTCATGGAAAGAATGGACTGAACCTGTTCAGGATTTGTAACCACAATAAAGTGGGACTTTATTTTTACTTTGAACTTATTGTTTTTGACCTATTTCTGCTTCTTTATTGACTGAGAAACCAGCAGGACTTCCAGCCTCTTCTGGAAGCACGTGAGACGCAGGCTATTTTGGGCGCTGACCGGAGCCAAGCATATAGGCCGGCACCGGCAGAGTCACATTACCCTCCCCCTGTCTATGCCCTAATGACCCCATTTTCTTATCTTGACCCTCGTAGGGATCCCACATGGGTATCCCATTTCTTCTTCAAGTCTGGCACGCTGTCTGCCTCGATCACCTGCACTGGAAGCTTGTTCCAATGATCAACCACTCTCTCTGTGAAGAAATACTTTCTGGTGTCTGCAGCAGCCACTCTCTCCTCCTCTCCCTATTGGCTAAGGCTCTTAACATTTGCATCTCCTCTTCCTATAGGCTAAGGCTCTTTACACCTGCATTGTGATGTCATAGAACTTTCTGATTATAGAAACATAGAAACATGATGGCAGATAAAGGCCAAATGACCCATCATAGAAACATAGAAACATAGAAGATGACGGCAGAAAAGGGCTATAGCCCATCAAGTCTGCCCACTCTGCTTACCCACCCCCTGTCTATGCCCTAATGACCCAATTTCCTTATCTTGACCCTCGTAGGGATCCCACATGGGTATCCCATTTATTCTTAAAGTCTGGCACGCTGTCTGCCTCGATCACCTGCACTGGAAGCTTGTTCCAATGATCAACCACTCTCTCTGTGAAGAAATACTTTCTGGTGTCGCCATGAAATTTTCCACCCCTGAGTTTGAGCGGGTGCCCTCTTGTGGCCGAGGGTCCCTTGAGAAAGAAAATATCAACTTCCACTTCGACACGTCCCGTGAGGTACTTAAATGTTTCGATCATGTCTCCCCTCTTCCTACGTTCCTCAGGAGTGTAGAGCTGCAATTTGTTCAGTCTCTCTTCGTACGAGAGACCCTTGAGCCCCGAGATCATACTGGTGGCCGTCCGCTGAACCGATTCAATTCTGCGCACATCTTTACTGTAATGTGGCCTCCAGAATTGCACACAGTACTCCAGATGAGGTCTCACCATGGCCCTGTACAACGGCATTATGACTTCAGGCTTTCGGCTGACGAAACTTCTATTGATACAACCCAATATCTGCCTTGCCTTAGATGAAGCCTTCTCCACTTGATTGGCAGTTTTCATGTCTGCACTAATGATTACTCCTAAATCTCGTTCTGCTGAAGTCCTAGTTAAAGTTTCTCCGTTCAAGATAGAAGTAAGTGTGAAAGACTGAGATCATATTCCACATACCCTGGCTTAGGCGTGGGGTTCATTATTGTTTTGATAAGCACAAAAATAACCCATTTGGAGACATTACCCTTGAAAAAAATGTTAACTCAATAGCCCCAACTACAGCACAATGATACTTCAAAACACACAAAAAAAATTTTTGCTATAAGGGTAAGCAAGATAGTGGCAAAATTTCCCTGGCACCACATATTTAAGTGCACTAAATATAAAGAAAATAAGAAGATAAGAATAGCCTTACAAGGTCAGACCAATGGTCCATCAAGCCCAGTAGCCCATTCCCATGGTGGCCAATTCAGGTCCCTAGTACCTGGCCAAAACCCAAGGAGTAGCAATATTCCAGCATCTCAAAGAATAGCAAGATTCCGGAACCCCAATGAGAGCAACATTCCGGAGCTGAGATTGTGATGTCATAATGCCTCATTCCACAGTGCCTCAGAGTCAACCTCATCAGTGATGTTACAATGGCTTCATTGTCCTATACTTGGCACACGCAAAAGGATAAGAACAGCCATAATGGATCAAGCCCAGAAACCCGTTCTCACAGTGGCCAATCCAGGTCCCTAGTACCTGGCCAAAACCCAAGGAGCAGCAACATTCCAGCATCTCAAAGAATAGCAAGATTCCGGAACCCCAATGAGAGCATCATTCCGGGCTGAGATTGTGATGTCATAATGCCTCATTCCACAGTGCCTCAGAGCCAACCTCAGCAGTGATGTTACAATGGCTTCATTGTCCTATACCTGCTCACGTAAGAACATAAGAATAGCCTTACTGGGTCAGTAGTCCATTTCCATGGTGGCCATTCCAGGTCCCTAGTACCTGGCCAAAACCCAAGGATTAGCAACATTCCATTATCTCAGAGTAAGCAAGATTTCACAACCCCAAAGTGTAACAAGATTCTAGAATCCCAAAGAACAACAAAATTCCAAGCTTCCGATCCAGAACAAGCAGAGGCTTCCCCCATGTATATCTCAATAACGGACTATGGACTTTTCCTCCAGGAACTTGTCCAAACCTTTCTTAAAACCAGATATGCTATCCGCTCTTACCACAACCTATGGCAATGCGTTCCAGAGCTTAAATATTCTCTGAGTGAAAAAAAATTTCCTCCAATTGGTTTTAAAAGTATTTCCCTGTAACTTCATCGAGTGTCCCCTAGTCTTTGTAATTTTACTTAAATAAATAGTGAAAGCAGGGCCCTCAGTGTGGGGCGATAAGCTTTGCAAAATGGGTCAAAAAGCCCCATTCAGTGGCTTAAAAAACTCTGTGTTTTCAGCTGCACACCATCATAGGAGCCCTGCTTGTGTGCTGCAAAATGTGATCGCCTTGTGATATAATAAGGAAATAATATTATTTTAATAATTTCAATAAAGACAGAAGGAAATTTTTTACCTCCACCTGTAAGCCCGACGGAAGGAACAACAAGCGAAAGTCTGAGAGAAAAGTAAAAAATCATCCATCAAAGTACAGCTGCAAAATCGTCCCTCCAATCCAATACAGTGTTCACAAGCCGTAGATTCAAAGTGACTAAACAGGTCCAACCAGGCTCGGTTTCAAGGCATAACACCCTCTTTATCGGGGACCGCCGAACTTCAGCCAACTACAGCTGAAGGGCATAGAGAGAGTAGAGAGGGACAAATTCTTCAAACTTTCGAATAAAAGAACAAGAGGGCATTCGGAAAAGTTGAAAGGGGACAGATTCAAAACGAATGCTAGGAAGTTCTTCTTTACCCAACGTGTGGTGGACACCTGGAATGCGCTTCCAGAGGGCGTAATAGGGCAGAGTACGGTACTGGGGTTCAAGAAAGGATTGGACAATTTCCTGCTGGAAAAAGGGATAGAGGGGTATAGATAGAGGATTACTGCACAGGTACTGCGTGAGCGGACTGCTGGGCACGATGGACCTCAGATCTGACCCAGCAGAGGCATTGCTTATGTTTTTATGCTTATGTTCTTATGAGACCGTTGGGCTACAGAAAGGGGGAGGAGCCAAAGTGGCCACGGGAACTTTAAACTAAGAACAGAACGTAAAACTTGCACACGGCTGGGGAGAAACGTCACTAAATTACTAACCCCAGCCTTCACATGTTGATGCCAACGTGTAGAACGCAAAACAATAAAATCGCAAAGACTAATATCAAAATCGGGAGGAGATCTGAAGAGTCTTATAAAAACAAAAATGGGATTCATATATAAAAAATGTGACAGATGAATATAGAAATATTTCCCATTGTTTTGTCTGCCACCGGCTTGATTTAAAAGGATTCTTCTAAACTTCAGAGGAACGCTCTCTTTGGCACGATGCAAGTGGCAGTAAATTTGAGAGACGGAGATCCTACTGCACATTCCCTGGCTTCGGAGTGGGGTTCATTCCTGCCTTGGTAGTTGCAAAGCTAACAATAGAACCACTTCTGCCTCTTCTGAGAATCACATTGCACAAAAAAGGAGAATGGGGACCACAGAGATCAAGGTTACTTATGTAAATATTAACAGGCTCATTGGGCCAAGATTCAGGGAGGATTCTGTTAATAGCACTTAACATTGCACACGCAGATTTGGGCATGCACTTAATTTGCATGAGCAATTTAATTAAATGAGCCAATTAATTCCAATAATTAGCCATTAATAAGCAATATTGGAACATGACAGGATAAACACAGGAAAACTCAAGTAGAATATATGATGAATACACAGAGAATAGAATTATAATGTATATACTTAGGTCCTGTATATACTAAGGTGCGCTAACCGATAAGCACGCTAATTTGATTAGCACGCACTAATTGGTTAGTGCACCTTAGTAAAACAGGGGGTTAAAATGCTCGGGTATCGAAACATCATCATAAAAACCCATAAAATATAGCTCATGTATTGTATCACCATAATTGATGCTCTGAAGCTCAAGTATTATAGCATCATTACAGCAGCTCATAAATTGTACCTCATGTATAACACCATTACTGCAGCTCATGCATGGAAATACCATTTTAGGATCTCATGTAAACAGCTCAGAATTGACTATTGAGTCATTAGTAGCAGTACAGAAACATTCAACAAACAATAATTGGTAATAATCTGCATTTCTGCATGCATCTTCTTTGTCAGTATTTTATAAAGATGCATACGTAAATATTTAAGGGCTCCTTTTACAAAGCACTGTAGAGTCCATAATATTTTGAAAATAAAAGAGTCTTTAACTGTTTCCAAAATATATAGCATGATAGTCCACAAAACTCTGATAAAACAGTTTTCCCAGGGTACTAAAAGAACTCAAACATGAAATTGCTGACCTGCTGTTAGTGGTCTGTAACCTGTCGCTAAAATCGTCTGTAGTACCTGATGATTGGAGGGTGGCCAATGTTACACCACCTTTTAAAAAGGGTTCCAGGAGAGATCCGGAAAATTGCAGACTGGTAAAACTCATTTTGGTGCCGGGCAAAATGGTAGAAACGATTATAAAAAATAAAATTGTGGAACACGTAGACAAACATGATTTAATGAGACGGAGTCAGCATGGGTTCAGCCGAGGGAGATCTTGCCTCACAAATCTGCTTGACTTCTTTGAAGGTGTGAATAAACATTTGGATAAAGGTGAGACGGTTGATATAGTGTATCTAGATTTTCAGAAAGCTTTTGCTAAAGTTCTTCACGAGAGGCTCCTGAGAAAATTAAAGAGTCATGGGATAAATGGCAAAGTTCAGTTGTGGATTAGGAATTGGTTATCAGATAGAAAACAGAGGGTAGGGCTAAATGGTCATTTTTCTCAATGGAGGAGAGTAAACAGTGGAGTGCCACAGGGGTCTGTACTGGGACCGGTGCTATTTAACTTATTTATAAATGATCTGAAAATTGGAACGAGTGAGGTGATTAAATTTGCAGATGACACTAAACTATTCAAAGTTGTTAAAACGCATGCGGATTGTGAAACATTGCAGGCGGACCGTAGGAAATTGGAAGACTGGGCGTCCAAGTGGCAGATGAAATTTAATGTGGACAAATGCAAAGTGATGCACATTGGGAAGAATAATCTGAATCACAGGTACTAGATGCTAGGGTCCATCTTGGGGATTAGTGCACAAGAAAAGGATCTGGATATCGTTGAAGACAATCCGATGAAACCTTCCGCCCAATGTGCGGCGGCGGCGGCCAAAAAAGCAAAGAGGATGCTGGGAATTATTTAAAAAAGGATGGTTAATAAGACTAAGAATGTCATAATGCCCCTGTATCGCTCCATGGTGCGACCTCATTTGGAGTATTGCATTCAGTTCCGGTCTCCTTATCTCAAGAAAGATATAGTGGTGCTAGAAAAGGTTCAAAGAAGAGCCACCAAGATGGTAAAGGGGATGGAACTCCTCTCGTATGAGGAAAGACTAAAACGGTTAGGGCTCTTCAGCTTGGAAAAGAGAAGGCTGAGGGGAGAAATGATTGAAGTGGAGTAGAACGGGTACAAGTGGATTGATTTTTTACTCCGTCAAAAATGACAAAGACTAGGGGACACTCGATGAAGTTACAGGGAAATACTTTTAAAAGCAATAGGAGGAAATTCTTTTTCACTCAGAGAATAGTTAAGCTCTGGAAAGCATTTCCAGAGGATGTGGTAAGAGTGGATAATGTAGCTGGTTTTAAGAAAGGTTTAGACAAGTTCCTGGAGGAAAAGTCCATAGTCTGTTATTGAGAAAGAGGAGGAAGCCACTGCTTGCCCTGTATTGGTAGCATGGAATATTGCTACAACTTGGGTTTTGGCGAGGTACTATGGACCTGGATTGGGCACCATTAGAACGGGCTACTGGGCTTGATGGACCATGGTCTGACCCAGTAAGGCTATTCTTATGTTCTTATGACCTACTTAGGAAAATGCTCTTTTCCTAGTCAACTCTAACAATTTCTCTTAGTCCTGGAACTCTAAACTCTCAGAGACCTAACTGAAGAATATTTTGAAAGTTTTCTCCATAGGTACTCTGGACCTGAAAAAGGGGGTGTGGCCATGGGATAGGCATGGGGGTCGGGGGCGGTCCTAGAATTTTCATGCAGTGTTACAGAATAAACTAGATCTGTGCCTATTTACTCTAGATTTCCGTTGGTGTCAATCCTTGCACCCCCAAACTGTGTATGAAGCCCCAATGCTAAATGCAAGTCTTGAAGCAGAACCCAATTCAGAGAGCCATTTATTGAACAGTGTTTTGAGCTCATTTTTGGGTACCATTTACTGAATTTTGCCCATAGAACTTTATAAATATTTATTTATTAGGGATTTATTAACCAGCTTTATGAAGAGATTCACCCAACGCAGTGCACAGCTGTATATATTCAAATTTTCATTTCATTTAATTTTAAAAATCAGGTACACTAAGTACAATGGGAACCAAAACAAAAAAGACACACCAAAACGATGCTTTTAAAGACGTTTTAATTTCGGATCACCATGAATTATCCTAACCACAGTTGTCTGGCTTATTCCTTCTTTTCCTGCCATTTGGTGTGTTTGCAGCACATCCTTCTGGCTCAGTACCGTTAATGTGCTCTTGTGTGCGAATCGAGCGCAGTTGTCCACTGTCTGGCTTATGATCCATAGTGCCCGTTGCTCAGATCTTATCTAGAAGCACATCGAGGCCGTTTTTGGCCCAACCTTTTGTGGGAACTCTTTCAACAATCGTTGACTGCTGTAACCTTTTAGCAGTACCAAGTTCTTTATCAGAATTTGGTCTTCTACTGTGCGCGTATCCTACAAAGAAACATAGAAACATAGAAGATGACGGCAGAAAAGGGCTCCAGCCCATCAAGTCTGCCCACTCTGCTTACCCACCCCCTGTCTATGCCCTAATGACCCTCGTAGGGATCCCACATGGGTATCCCATTTCTTCTTCAAGTCTGGCACGCTGTCTGCCTCGATCACCTGCACTGGAAGCTTGTTCCAATTATCAACCACTCTCTCTGTGAAGAAATACTTTCTGGTGTCTGCAGCAGCCACTCTCTCCTCCTCTCCCTATTGGCTAAGGCTCTTAACATTTGCATCTCCTCTTCCTATAGGCTAAGGCTCTTTACACCTGCATTGTGATGTCATAGAACTTTCTGATTATAGAAACATAGAAACATGATGGCAGATAAAGGCCAAATGACCCATCATAGAAACATAGAAGATGACGGCAGAAAAGGGCTCCAGCCCATCAAGTCTGCCCACTCTGCTTACCCACCCCCTGTCTATGCCCTAATGACCCAATTTCCTTATCTTGACCCTCGTAGGGATCCCACATGGGCATCCCATTTCTTCTTAAAGTCTGGCACGCTGTCTGCCTCGATCACCTGCACTGGAAGCTTGTTCCAATGATCAACCACTCTCTCTGTGAAGAAATACTTTCTGGTGTCGCCATGAAATTTTCCGCCCCTGAGTTTGAGCGGGTGCCCTCTTGTGGCCGAGGGTCCCTTGAGAAAGAAAATATCATCTTAGAATCAGCTCCGATCCCCATAGGGAGGAGCGATGGCAAATCGGCCGAAAGCCGTTGCCAAGAGTAGCCAGGGGGAGGGGGGGGCGGAGAAAGGGGGGGTAGATAAAAGAGGAGTGGGAGGGAGGCCACCCCCTTTTCAGCATGGCAAGAGCTTGGAGAAGGAGGCAGCATTGTTTTGGCCGGCTCTACCCCTTCTCACAGCTCCACCGCAACCCTCCTGCTTCCTTTCGCCGCTATTGGCCTTCGGAGCCCATCACCACCCTCCTGCTTCGCTTTATAGCAAGCCGAAAATAAACGTAAGTTCACCTACCGGGTCGGTCGCCTGGTGGGGGTAACGGCTTCTGCCACTCGGCGTCCGCGGTCCAATGCCAGCGGCGGCCGCGCGGTGCCCCCCCACCCCCCCTATCCGATTGTCGTCTGCACCTCTTCGCCGTGGTCCGCCGATAGTGCCCCATGCGGTGGCTGGCCACGTGCGCCGTTGCGGCCGCCGCCTTCCTCCCCCGATAAGCGCCTCCGTTTTTTCTGCTGCCCGGCCGCATTCTACCCCCCTTCGTCCGTCGGAAGGTGATTCGAGGGGGCGGACCGCCCCCCCCCCCCCCCCCCGGCTGTAATCCGTTTGCCTTCCTGCCCTGACCGATCGTGTTGAAGCCCCTCGCACGGCTCCAGGCGCTTCTGCACCTTCATAACTCAAAAAAAAAAAAAAAAAACGTAACCAAAACTTTTATTTAAACCGGAACACAGGGCCCTGAGCCCTCAGTTTGTCCGCCGGCGGCCCTCTGCCGTTGAAGGGAGGGAGCCGATACTGAATAGGGGGTGGGGGGTGGTGGCGCTGTTCTCTGGGGTGGGGGCGCTGATCTCTTCCTGGGGTCGTCGCTCGGCGGCCATGTGAGGGATTGGACCATGCCCAGTGCTGCACATGGTTTCCACAGCTCGGAAAGTCCGAGAGAGAGTGTGGACCACCCACGTGGCCCCTCTCTGCACGAGCTGTACCGTCTGAGGTATGCTTTCTATCTACCTGAAATATCTTGCTATTATGGCCATTACATGCTTTATATGCTTAAGTGCTGCTATATGCGATGCTATCTCATATTATATGCTATTTATATGCTAATTATTATATGCTATGGAATGCTATCCACTTCGACACATCCCGTGAGGTACTTAAATGTTCCGATCATGTCTCCCCTCTCCCTACGTTCCTCGAGAGTGTAGAGCTGCAATTTGTTCAGTCTCTCTTCGTCTCTCCTATAGCAAACAATTCATTTTCACAAGGTAGTGTTGGGGTGCGCTGGGAAATATTTACAACATTTTACATCAACTTCATTCAGGACTAAATTTCGTAAGAATCAGCCGAGTTCTGTGGAAGATACAGCTGAAAACATTTCTGTGTGGGGTTTTTTTCGGTTCACAGTGTACATTTAAGAATAGATGAACATTTAAGATAGAACTTTACGGAGAGGGTGGTGGATGCCTGGAATGCGCTCCCGAGAGAGGTGGTGGAGAGTAAAACTGTGACTGAGTTCAAAGAAGCGTGGGATGAACACAGAAGATTTAGAATCAGAAAATAATATTAAAGATTGAACTAGGCCAGTTACTGGGCAGACTTGTACGGTCTGTGTCTGTGTATGGCCGTTTGGAGGAGGATGGGCAGGGGAGGGCTTCAATGGCGGGGAGGGTGTAGATGGGCTGGAGTAAGTCTTAACAGAGATTTCGGCAGTTGGAACCCAAGCACAGTACCGGGTAAAGCTTTGGATTCTCGCCCAGAAATAGCTAAGAAGAAAAAAAAAAAAAAAAAAAAAATTTTAAATTGAATCAGGTTGGGCAGACTGGATGGACCATTCAGGTCTTTATCTGCCGTCATCTACTATGTTACTATGTTAGATGATGACATGAAAGGACAATATATAGGGAAGCATGATTTCAGCTCTTCTGGGAGGATAACATAAGAACATAAGAATTGCCGCTGCTGGGTCAGACCAGTGGTCCATCGTGTCCAGCAGTCCACTCACGCGGCGGCCCCAAGGTCAAAAACCAGTGTCCTAACTGAGACTAGCCTTACCTGCGTACATCCTTGTTCAGCAGGAGCTTGTCCAACTTTGTCTTGAATCCCTGGAGGGTGTTTTCCCCTATAACAGCCTCCAGAAGAGCGTTCCAGTTTTCTACCACTCTCTGGGTGAAGAAGAACTTCCTTACGTTTGTACGGAATCTATCCCCTTTCAACTTTAGAGAGTGCCCTCTCGTTCTCTCTACCTTAAAGAGGGTGAACAAACCTGTCTTTATCCACTAAGTCTATTCCCTTCATTATCTTGAATGTTTCGATCATGTCCCCTCTCAGTCTCCTCTTTTCAAGGGAGAAGCGGCCCAGTTTCTCTAATCTCTCGCTGTACGGCAACTCTTTCAGCCCCTTAACCATCTTAGTCGCTCTTCTCTGGACCCTTTCGAGTAGTACCGTGTCCTTCTTCATGTATGGCCACCATGGCCCAGTACAGCGGCATGATAACCTTCTCCGATCTGTTCATGATATAAATACAAATAAATAAATATTTTCCCGATCAGTCAAACTCTAACTACGGTACCTGGCGCAATGGAGGGTTACAAGCAGCAGCGCTGGGATCAAACCCACAACCACAGGGTGCTGAGGCCGCAGCTGTAACCCTATTGTTTCAATGTATTTAATTCTAATTCTAAAAATATCGAGCAGTATCAAAGTACTTATCTTAATACAACCAGTGGAGGTTTTTAGAAAAATTATTCTTATATAAGCAGTGCAAATATGAAATACCCTTTCTTTTTTATGTTAAAAAAAAAATCCCAAGTTGCTCCTATTTATTCGTTTCTAAAAATCTTTAAACTGTTCTATTTCAGAAGATTTTCAACTAATATCTAACTTGTCTTTTGTATGTTTTTATAATTTACTATAAATCACTTTGGGCCCAATTTTTTGGGACTAGGCAGTATAGAAATGTCAAGATTAGATTAGCGTAGATTCGGTTTGTTTTGCTGCATCAAGAAAAAGCTACTTTCCGTGGCCTTAAATTGCAAATAGTGGTGATCATCACATGCCCAAATCAGGGTAAAATGGTGCACAACATTTTTTTACAAACTTTTGGAATACAAAAAGAGCCAATCTGGAGACATTGCCCTTGGAAACCGCAGTGGGATTTGAACCCAGGTTCTCTAACCTGTAGGCTCTACCATTAGAATATTTTGCCTCTTATGAGTTCTTGGTTTTTTTTCAAAATAAAAGTCCTAGGACGGATTTTAGAAGCCTCTTATTTTGCATGAAACAAAATATATTTGTGTACTGCAACCAACGCAAGAGGTTAAAGAGAAAATCAAAGTAAGTGGAAAAGCAGGAAAAAAAAAAAAAGTGTTGACAGAATCTTAGAAATATCTGAGAAATAAAACCTAAGTGTTGTACTTCTTCTAACAGCTCATCATGAATATACAGCAAAGGCAGTCATGAGATGCTTTTCTCATAAACAACAAAGTAGTTTCCACTTACGAAATGTTATCTCAAGGCTAGAAAATGAACAAAGTGTATTCAGATAGAAAACGGGACGGAAAGATTACAGAATGGATAGTTTTGTCTAGAGATGTTATAGGAACATTCTTATCAGCTTGTCTTGAAACAATAAGAGTGTGAAAGTTACTTCTTTAATTTGCATAATTCAAGATGGATTCTGAATTATTGTCAAATGAAAACATTGCTCTGTGTGTGTGGGTGCGTGGTGTGTGGGGTGTGTAGTGTGTGTGGGGTGTGGGATGTGGTGTGTGTGGGGTGGGGTGTGTGTGTGTGGTGTGTGGTGTGTGTAGTGTGTGTGGGGTGTGTGTGTGTGGTGTGTGTGTGACCTATATGTTCGGCACATAAATATAAAGTTTACACTAGTATTCAAAAACTTAACCTACCACCTATAAATAGGGTTACCGTATTTCCTCTTAAAAAAAGAGGGCACTTGGCCCTGCCCCATTCCACCCCCAGCCATGCCCCATTCTGCCTCTGACCCCATCTCATTTTGCCCCAACCCCACCCCCTTCTGCCCCCAGTCCTGCTCCCACACGAACCTCGTGCTCTGAGCTGTGTCTAGAGGGCCCCAAGCTCGGGGCCTTCCAGAACTCAAACTGTCGACAAATCTCTTCCTACTTGGGGCCATGACATTCATTCCTACCTGGCCTTGGTCACACGTGCAGAACACATATAAACCCTATGTAAATACAGGACCGCAAACTGAAAGTCCTACTATACGCAAAACCCTAAGATGCCAAGCTCTGCGTGCAGTACAACCCTAGAGAAATAGAAAGAAATATGTTTCTTTCTGAACGGTGCAAAATATAAACAGCAGATGTACATTCTAAAAACATAAGAATATAAGAATTGCCGCTGCTGGGTCAGACAAGTGGTCCATCGCGCCCATCAGTCTGCTCCCGCGGTGGCCTTTAGGTCAAAGACCAGTGCCCTAATTGAGTCTAGCCTTACCTGCGTACGTTCTGGCTCAGCAGGAACTTGTCCAACCTTGTCTTGAATCCCTGGAGGGTGTTTTCCCCTATAACAGCCTCCGGAAGAGCGTTCCAGTTTTCTGCCACTCTCTGGGTGAAGAAGAACTTCCGTACGTTTGTACAGAATCTATCCCCTTTCAACTTTAGAGAGTGGTCTCTCGTTCTCTCTACCTTGGAGAGGGTGAACAACCTGTCCTTATCTACCAAGTCTATTCCCTTTAGTATCTTGAACATACGGCCCTCAGACCGCAGGTTGAACACCCCCGCTCTAAACTCTAGATCACAGTTCTTCAACCGCCGGTCCGCGGACCGGTGCTGGTCTGCAAAAAAATCTTGCTGGTCCGCGAAGGATTCAGGTCCCTGCCACAGCAAAAGGTGCCGGCGTCAGCTGACGTGCAACTTCCTGTTGCCGTCGCTATGCCGGCACTCCTGCCTTCCACCACCGACTCCTGCCGCGTATGTCTCCGCACCCCCAGACAAGCAGGGGCAGCTCTGTGTGCTTTTAACTTCGGCACACAGCTGCCCCTAAGCAGTATTTTAGCATGGTTTCATGAGGCAACCTCAAGGCCTTTGGTAGGACGGCCCACATCGCATCATCGAAGCGGGCCGGCCTACCGAAGGCCCCGAGGCTGCCTCATGAAACCGCGGCTAAAATACTGCTTAGGGGTAGCTGTGTGCCGAAATTAAAAGCACACAGAGCTGCCGCTAGCCTACATAGAGAAAACATTTCCTGGAAAAGGAAGGAGGGAAGGGAGTAGGGGTGCTCCTGGACAAGGGAGGGGAAGGGGCTACTGCTGACAGGGGAGAAGAGAAAGGGAAGGGATGAGAATTACTGTTGGATAAGGGGAGGAGGAAAGGGAGAAGGGGTACTCCTGGACAAGGGAGGCAAAGGGGGTACTGCTGACAGGGGAGAAGGGAAATGGAAGGGACAAGAGTTACTGTTGGATAAGAGAAGGAGGAAAGGGAGAAGGGGTATTCCTGGACAAGGGAGGGGAAGGGTATACTGCTGACAGGGGAGAAGGGAATGGGAAGGGACGAGAGTTACTGTTGGATAAGAGGAGGAGGAAAGGGAGAAGGTGTACTCCTGGACAAGGGAGGGGAAGGAGCTACTGCTGACAGGGGAGAAGGGGAAGGGACGAGAATTACTGTTGGATAAGGGGAGGAAGAAAGGGAGAAGGTACTGCTGGACAGGGGAGGAGGAACATTGGAAGGAAACAGCTGGCAGGGAGATTAGAGGAGGGGAAGGAGTCAGGATGGAATGGAGAGATCAGATGAGGGAAAGGGGAGATACAGAGGAATGACAAAGTAGAGAGGGCTTGATGCTGGGAAGGGGGGGTCAGATGAAAAATAAGGAAAGAGGGACAAAGATGCTAGATCTGGTGTAGGAGAGAGGGGCATAGAAAGAACGCAGATACCATATGGGAGGGGGAGGGTTAGAGGGCAGACAATGAATGGAAGAGGCAGATGCTGGATTGAAGAGACAGAGGGCAGATGCTGGATGAAAGAGAGTGAAAAGACGATGAAAGCAGAAACCAGAGACGACAAAAGGTAGAAAAAAATAATTTTATTTCTATCTTGTGATTAGAATATATCAGATTTAAAATATGTATCCTGCTAGAGCTGATGTTAGACATAACTGGGGAGTGCAAAGCCCAGGCAGTGCGTCTTTAGCTTCCAGTTGGCTTAGGGCTCTCTCTGACCAGGAGGCAGTTGCCCTAGTTGCACTTTTCCTAACACCATTCCTGCCATGTGTGACTGCAGTACACTTCTCCCTCGTCATTCGCGGGGGATACGGGCAGAGCCGGACCGCGAATACCAAAAAACCGCGATTATCCGGCTCTGACCCACCCCCACCTCCCTGGCCTTACCTGGTGGTCTAGAGGGCTTTTGGGGCAGGAGCGATCTTCCTACGCTCCTGCCCCGTGCAGATCGCCATCAGGAAATGGCTGTAGGGAGTTCCCGACGTAGTCTCGAGAGACTACGGGAACTCCCAGCAGCCATTTCCTCATGGCGTTCTGCATGGGGCAGGAGCGTAGGAAGATCGCTCCTGCCCCGAAAGCCTTCTAGACCACCAAGTAAGGCCGGGAAGGCGGCAGGGAGGAAAAAAAGATGGATTTTTTTACATTGAGACTGGTTTTTTTATTTTCCCCCTCCCCAGAAAAAAATCGCGATTATATGAAACTGCGAGTGCAGGAACCGCGAATGGGGAGGGGGAAGTGTATTCTGTTAGCATGATATTTCTGTGTAGCATTCTGTAATAATTTGGCTTATTCAGTTTTCTTGATAGTGGAGGGGATATATGTGAAGGGAAGGGGAGACGGGGGTTTTGTTGATCCTTGCCCTGTATTATTTATATTTATAAAATGACAATTGTACAGAATATTGTTTCTTTTTATACTTTAATAAAATATGTTCAATATAAAATCATAACTATTTGAGGCTTGTGTGGATGGGATCAGATGGTTAACGGGACCGAGCTCGCAGGGACGGGGCGGCAATGGGATTTTTAAAAATTTCAGTCTTATTAGTTTGCCGGTCCACAAAATAATTATTTTATTTCCGCCTGTCCATAGGTGTAAAAAGGTGGAAGAACACTGCTCTAGATGATGTGACTTTTTATCTCTGTGGGAGGGCTATTGAAGGGGAAGTGTTGTAGTGAATGAAAGTGCAAAGGAATGGATCTAGTAATCAGCGCTGTTCCTTGTGACCTTGGGCAAGTCACTACTTCATCCTCCATTGCCCCAGGAACAAAATAAGTACCTGTATATATGTAAACTGCTTTGAACGTGTAACCACAAAAAGGTGGTATACAAGTCCCAATCCCTTTTCCCTTAATCAGGGAGAGGAAGAAGAGGGGGCAAAAAATGAGAGACAGTGGGCCAAACGCAAAGTCTTTGAGGCATTGGTTTGTTAGGGTTTTGTTGATCTTTGATTCTGTAATAATGTGTGAAAATGTTCAAGCCTGGCATGACGTCTGATCAGGATGTTAGTTGTAAACATGCCTGTGGTTTCTTAAAATTATATAAAAATATGGCAGGCATGGAAATGAGGTTTGTGAGGTCGACAGAAGATGTTTCACAAGATACAAACAGAATTAACCCCGTCTCACTTTCTCGCTTGGATGCCATCTTCAATGCAAAGCAGACAGGGAGCTATTTAAAAAATCTACATTTAAGGAAAGGCAGTGTAGGGGATATAGAAGCGTTTAAATGAATCATAAGTTAAAAACAGAGAAGAGGCAGATCTCTTTCAACAGAAAAGAGATTCTGGAATGAGGGGAGGGGGGGTCGTAGGATGAAAGTAAGAGGGGCTAAACTAGGAGTAATCTAAGGAAATATATGTGGAATGACCTCTCACTGAAAGTGGTGGAAACAAGGACTGTATCCCACTTCACAAGAATAGAAGATCCCAGAGGGAGTGGAAGGGATTGTTGAGATTAGTAGTCGGTGTGGATTGCAGACTGGATAGACCATATGGTCTTTATCTGCCATCAAGGGCTTTGTTTACTGCTTCAAACTTGCGAGAAATGTGGTGGCAGTCAAATGAACATGAGTACATGTAGTGAAGGACGTGAAAATAATTTCTTTGCAATGTTTCACCGGGTCGTCTTTGTGGGTTGTGATAACTTCTTGTTGCACCAAGACAAGAATCCTGCAAAAAAACCTTTCATGCCTGAACTTTCCAAATTCCGATCAAAATCCTGAGTAGTATAGAATTGATTTTTTTTACCGTGTCAAAAATTACAAAGACTTTCAAAACCAATAGGAGGAAATATTTTTCACTCAGAGATTAGTTAAGTTCTGAAATGCATTGCCAGAGGATGTGGTAAGAATGGTTAACGTAGATGGGTTTAAAAAAAGGTTTGGAGAAGTTCCTGGAGGAAAAGTCTATAAACTGCTGTTGAGATAGACATGGGAGAAGCCACTGCTTGCCCTGGATCGGTTGCATGAAATGCTGATACTATTTGGGTTTTTGCCATGTACTTGTGACTTGGATTGGCCTCCATGAAGATGGAATACTGGGCTAGATGGACCATTGGTCTGACCCAGTAAGGCTGTTCTTAGGTTCTTAAGTCCAGGACAATTGAGCCATTGTGACATCACTGCTGAGGTTGGCTCTTAGGTTCTGGTGGAATGAGGCATTATGATGTCACAATCTTAACTCTGGAAGGTTGCTAATTTTTGGGATTCCAGAATCTTGCTGTTCTTTGCGATTCTGCTTGGAACATTGCTACTATCTAGGTTTCTGCCAGGTAGTTGTGACCTGGATTGACCATTGTTCTGGACTAGATGGACCATTGGTTTGACCTAGTATGGCTATTCTTATGCCCTCCAATCTGAACTAAAAATCCCCCAAATTTTTCCCAAATATATACATTAAGTGAATGAAAGTGCTCAAATCTACAGTACAAAATTTTTGGACTTTCGGTTTGAATTGTACTGTGATTAGAAATCCTACTGTTTTTTTTGGCCTCTCATTTTTTTATATTCTTATGCTCTTACATGAACACTACACTACTATTCTGTGACATATGCTTTAAAGAATTCTCTCAGTATGTGGCAGCAGCATGCCTAACTGGAGGGGGGAAGTTATAGAATTTCCTCCTTCAAGAAAAAAAAACCTGGAATACTACGTCCAATATTGGTCGCCGTACCTTAAGAAGGATATGGTGATACTCGAGAGGGTTCAGAGGAGAGCGACACGTCTGATAAAAGGGATGGAAAACCTTCCATACGCTGAGAGATTGGAGAAACTGGGTCTTTTTCCCTGGAGAAGAGGAGACTTAGAGGGGATATGATAGAGACTTATAAGATCATGAAGGGCATAGAGAGAGTAGAGAAGGAAAGGTTCTTCAAACTGTCAAATAATAAAAGAACAAGAGGGCATCTGGAAAAGTTGAAAGGGGACAGATTCAAAACAAATGCTAGGAAGTTCTTTACCCAACGCTTGGTGGACACCTGGAATGCGCTTCCAGAGAATGTAATAGGGCAGAGTACGGTACTGGGATTTAAGAAAGGATTGGACAGTTTCCTGCTGGAAAAGAGGATAGAAGGGTATAAATAGAGGATTTCTGCATAGGTCCTGGACCTGTTGGGCCGCCGCGTGAGCGGACTGCTGGGCATGATGGACCTCAGGTCTGACCCAGCAGAGGCATTGCTTATGTTCTTAGGTGCTTGAGTTCTTGCGACTTGATGAATTACAGATCCAAAAAGAAATCAGTTTTGTGGGAGTCCAGTCAGGTTCTCCACCAACATCCCTATGATTGTTCTCAATATGTCCAGCCATCTGATTGCAAGTTGCCCTCTTCACTTGGTTCCTTTGATCTTTCCAAACATGATGTCCTTCTCCAATGATCTTTCTCTTCTGACAGTATGGCTAAATTAAGACAGTCGTAACTTCATCATTTGGGCTTCTAGTGACATAGCCAGTTTGATCTCTTCCAGAATTGATTTGTTAGTTCTTCTGGAAGTCCACGGCATGCATAAAATTCTTCTCCAACACCAAAGCTCAAATGAGTCAATCTTCTTTCTATCTTGTTTCTGTAGTGTCCAGCTTTCACGTCCATAATCGACCACTGAGAAAATGAGTACGTGGACAAGTCCGATCTTCATTTGGAGCTTATTTCCTTGCCTTTGAATAATTTATCGAGAGCTTTCATTGAAGAGCAACCAAGGGCTATTCTGCAGAGTATTTCTTCCCTGCTAATTGCGTATTGTGTACAAAAGAGGCCAGGAAATTGAAATCCTATACAACTTCTATTCTATCACCTTCAAGTTCAAAATCTTCAAGTTCATGATCTTTGTCTTGCTTATGTTCAGTTCTAATCCCATGTTATGACTTTCGGCTTTGACTTTTCTCCGTAGATACAGCATGTCTTCTTTGCTTCCGGTGATGAGCGTTGTATCATCTGCATAGCGCAGGTTGTTTATATTTCGGCTACCAACTTTGAAACCAACGCTCTCTTCTTCCAAATTAGCTTTTCTGAAGATGGCTTTTGCCATAAAGTTTGAACAGGTATGGCGACAAGATGCATCCTTGGCTGATGCCATGTTTTATTGGAAACCAATCAGTGTTGCCATAGTCTGTTCTCACTGCAGCTTCTTGATTTGATTTTCACATGTTAAAATCTTTTTGTGTGCTTTGATCAAATTTTACATGCATTAGTTGTGAAGTGAATTGAAAAAAAATCTGAAAAAACACTACCCCCCCTCCCTTTTGCAAAAGCATAGCGCGGTTTTTAGTGACAACCACAGCGGTAACTGCTCTAATGCACAATGTTAGCTGTTACCGCCATGGCCGTTGCTAAAAACTGTGCTACGTTTTTGTAAAAAGGGGGGCGGTGGAGGCAATTTACAACAGATCTGAAAATGAACCACAGTCTTTTGTTTGTAGATTTATCTGTTGTTATTAAAAATATATCGCTTTGAATATCAGGTAGTTTAAGTGGTCAAGAGAGATACCTGCCTGCTTAAATCGCTTGCAGCCAGCTAACTGCCAAAATTCAGCAGTACTTAGCCACTGAATATCGGCCCTAAGTGGCCATTTTGGAGCTGGGCCACGCAGGGGCATTACAGCCCCCAAAAACAGTGCTGCCACTGAAATGTTGTGGTTCTGTATTAAGAGGTTCACATGATGGGGCAGGCCATATGTGTAGATCACACCACTGAGCTGATCAAGGCCTGGTTCTTGTGGCCCAGATTGTCTGTCGACGTCAAACAGCATGTTAAGACATGTGGGAAGTGCATTTAGAGAAAGGCATTGCCTACTCGAGCTGCACCTCTAAAGCACATGACTAGCAATGGTCCAATAGACCTACCACGCATCAATTTCATGTTTGGAAAACGACAGCCAAAACATTGGCAATACGCTTCTCCCTCCGTATTCGCGGTCATAGGGGATTAACAGACCCGCGAAGACAGAAAAACCCCGAATAACTTTTTCATGTGTTATTCGTGGTTTTCTATTAAAAACCATTGTGAATAGGGTGAAACCGCGAATAACATGGTGGGAGATCTGGCCTGTTCCTGAAGGAGAGACGAAGAAAGTGCCGGGAATCGGCAATTTTCTCTGTATTTTTCCCTCCTTTATTTGAAAATAATGCAATTAAAAACATCTGGTTTATAAATCATATACAAAACAATACATTAATTAATTATATATATGATTCCATAATAAATACTGAAAATTTCCAGATTATCTATTATATCAAATATATCTCCCCTCCCCCCATCCCGCCCAACCCCGGTGGTAGGATGTGAGCACAAGACTCATAAAATGTGGGAGAAGAGTCATATATTAGGATTCTATTAAATTATCATTTGGGGAGTAAATCCAATTTTCATAAGCATTCCATAAAGTATTATAACTATGCAACTGATTTCTCCAAAGAGCAGTTAATTTAGACATCTGTTGTATATATTGAACTTTTGCCAATAATACTCGTATCCCTGGTAGGTCTGATGGTTTCCAAGCAGACGCCAGAGCAAGTCGACCTGCTGTCATTATCAGATGTATCCATTTCTGATGTTTCAGAGGCAGAGCAGCTGTCCCCTCATTCAAGAGACAGCATTCCATGGTCTTAGGGATCATAATACCTAATACTGCCTCAATAAAGGATACTATTTTATCCCAAGAAGTTTGTACTTTAGTGCAATACCACCAAATATAAGAACATAAGAACTACCATCTCCGGATCAGACCTTCGGTCCATCAAGTCCAGTGACCCGCACACGCGGAGGCCCAGCCAGATGTACATCTGGCGTAATTTTAGCCACCCATATCCCTCTATGCCTCTCGTAAGGAGATGTGCGTCTAGTTTGCTTTTAAATCCTAGAACGGTGGATTCCGCAATAACCTCCTCTGGGAGAGCATTCCAGGTGTCCACCACTCGTTGCGTGAAGCAGAACTTCCTGATATTTGTCCTGGACTTGTCCCCCCTTAGCTTCAGTCCATGTCCTCTTGTCCACGTCACATTGGACATTGTAAATCATTTTTTTTCCTGCTCTATTTTGTCGCTTCCTTTCAGTATTTTGAAAGTCTCGATCATATCCCCTCACAGTCTCCTTTTCTCAAGGGAGAACAATCCTAGTCTCTTTAAGTCGTTCCTCGTATTCCAAGTTCTCCATACCTTTTACTAGCTTCGTTGCTCGTCTCTGCACCCTCTCCAGCAGTTTTATATCTTTCTTTAGGTTGGGAGACCAATGTTGGACAACAGTTATCCGATCCATTCGCATACATGGCTCGCAATCGTACTGGTGTATAGTACTAACAATAAAACATTTTAGATCCATTCTCTATCATATTGCTAGCTATAATACCATATAAAAGAGAATGCAATATTTCAAGCCATTCCTTATCTGTATAGGTTTTACCTACAATCTTTTCCCAACGATGTCTATATTTCAAAGGGGGGTGACGATGCTCCAATTGTGCATTATATAATCTAATATAATTGTGCCTCCTCTGCCACTCTCTTATCATAGCCTTCCCTAGATCCGACTGCTGGACAGTAACTAATTCTTTAAAAAACAGTTTTCTAATAAAACTTTCAATTTGTCTATAATAAAATAAATCACTTGATGTGAGACCATAGTCTTCTCTCAACACTTCAAAGGTGATAAGTTTCCCATCTTCCAACAATTGGCCCAATGTTTTAAGACCTTTCTTTCCCCAAAGATGAAAGGCCACATCAACTTCTCCCGGGGTAAAATTAGGCAAATATATAATAGCTGCCCCCATAAAATAGTTTTTATCCCCATAGCATCGTCTGCATACTTGAATCCACAAATCAAGAGTGTGTCGTAGTATAGGATTAGACATTGTGGTCGATACCTTGGCTCCTACTTGGGCAATTTTCTCTGTAAACACTTGGAATCGGCGATTTCTCTGTGCAAGCTGATGTAATTTTTTTGGGGGGAGAGGAGCCGTCAAGCTAAAAACCGTGAATAATCAAAACCGCGATTGCTAAAAGCGCAAATACAGATGGAAAAGTGTATTTTGGTGGTCACTGATCATTTTACCGGGCATGCCTTATAAACGTCTATAAATGTCAAAATGTCCAGCGTTATATAAGTAATTAGTAGTAACTATAGTAATGCCCAAGCCTATTCCTACTAGAAATCAATGAGCAGATACAGTTACAAAAGTGTTATGGGAGAAATGGCATAGCGAGGATGAGAGGCGCCTGGGGCAATGGCACTCTTCCCCCGCCCTCATCTCCACCCTCTGCTCCTTTCTTGCTCCTGCCTGCCCCCCTCCCTTCCCACATACCTCTAGTTGAAGTTGTTGCTTGCAGCAGTGAACAATGTGCTCCTCGCGACCCCATCGGCTTGTCCTCTGATGTCACTTCCTGTGTGTGGCACCCGGAAGTGACATCAGCGGGAGAGCTGACGGTGGCGTGAAGAGCGCGTAATTGACTACTGCGAGCAACAACTTCAACTAGAGGTGTGGGGGAAGGGAGGGGCATGCAAGGCAGGTGGGATTGGGGAAGTAGCGGGAGGTAAAGATGAGGGAGGAGGAGGGGTGCTAGTGCCCCACCAACATGGCATCCCCCCTTTCTATGCCACTGACACTATGGATTTCCCAACAGAATCCACTCTGACCTAGATTTTCAAAGCTAGTTAATCAGAGAAATGTGCAAAGTTTGTGGCATCAAAAAAGCCACATTCCATACCATACCACCCACAGGGAGATCCACAATCGTAAAGATTCAATAGAAGTTGGATAAACATGTTGAGTACCTTAGACCCAAGGCCGAAACAACAGTGGAGTTGACATGTAAACAGACTGGTACGTGCTTACAACTGCACAAAGAGTGATACCACAGGGTATTCCCCTTATTATCTTATGTTTGATTGAGAAGCTAGCCTACCTGTGGATGTATGTTTTGGGGGTCATACCAGATGGATGTTCTTCAGGAATCCATCTCAAATAGCAACTCAAGCAGCTCAGGAGACAGCTGACAAACAAAATACAGGCAATAAACTCCAGTACGATGCCCAAGTCAATAGTCATGAGTCACAAGCTGGAGACAGAGGACTGATCAAGGCTTTAGGCATCCCAGGCAAGCACAAGCGGTCAAGCCGCTGCTGCAAAGAGCCTCGGGTGGTAGTAATTCAGTTGCCAAACCTGCCAGTGTTCAAGCTGACATCTAAAAGTGGAAAAGGTCCCGAGAAAACTTTACACAGAAATCACCTACTCCCATAGGTCAATCAGTCCGATTGCCACCAATTGGAAATTCTACAACATCCAGGCCAACAGCATCAAACTTGCTCACAGAATGAACAAGAAAGCTGCGAATCAGACCACTCTGCAGACTTTGCAGGGTCTGAGGATTCCACAGGTCGGATGGGATACTGTTTGGACCCACCAGCTTCACGAATGGGTCACTAAGACAGTGACTGAAAGAAATGCTAGAAGTGCAGAGGATCTTAGTGACCCCTCTCTCACACAACATACACAAGACACGTCTCATGTACCTCCTAAACATGGGCTAGAACCAATGCCAAGTGAATCTGAACCTCTACCTGAGCTTAGCAGTTCCACAGTTGATAGCATTCCTTATAAGGGAATATTGGCAGACATTAATGTTCTGGGACCTTTAAGTGGTGTAATTGAGGAAAATACAGCTGATGGGGGACATGATCGAAATGTTCAAAATATTGAAGGGGATAGACTTAGTAGATAAGGACAGGTTGTTCACCCTCTCCAAGGCAGGGAGAACGAGAGGGCACTTTCTAAAATTGAAAGGCGATAGATTCCGTACAAACTAAAGGAAGTTCTTCTTTACCCAGAGGGTGGTGGAAATCTGGAACGCTCTTCCGGAGTCTGTTATAGGGGAAAACACCCTGCAGGGATTCAAGACAAAGTTGGACAAGTTCCTGCTAAACTGGAACGTATGCAGGTGAGGCTGGACTCATTTAGAGCACTGGTCTTTGACCTGGGGGTCGCCACGTGAGCGGACTGCTGGGCACGATGGACCACTGGTCTGACCCAGCAGCGGCAATTTTTATGTTCTCTTCTTCCTTGAAAAGAGGAGACTGAGAGAGGACATGATCGAAACATTCAAGATAATGAAGGGAATAGACTTAGTAGATAAAAACAGATTGTTCACCCTCTCCAAGGTAGGGAGAACGAGAGGGAACTCTCTATAGTTGAAAGGGGATAGATTCCGTACAAACGTAAGGAAGTTCTTCTTCACCCAGAGAGTGGCGGAAATCTGGAACGCTCTTCCGGAGTCTGTTATAGGGGAAAACACCCTCCAGGAATTCAAGACAGTTGGACAAGTTCCTGCTAAACTGGAACGTATGCAGGTGAGGCTGGACTCATTTAGAGCACTGGTCTTTGACCTGGGGGTCGCCACATGAGCGGACTGCTGGGCACGATGGACCACTGGTCTGACCCAGCAGCGGCAATTTTTATGTTCTCTTCTTCCTTGAAAAGAGGAGACTGAGAGAGGACATGATCGAAACATTCAAGATAATGAAGGGAATAGACTTAGTAGATAAAAACAGATTGTTCACCCTCTCCAAGGTAGGGAGAACGAGAGGGAACTCTCTATAGTTGAAAGGGGATAGATTCCGTACAAACGTAAGGAAGTTCTTCTTCACCCAGAGAGTGGCGGAAATCTGGAACGCTCTTCCGGAGTCTGTTATAGGGGAAAACACCCTCCAGGAATTCAAGACAGTTGGACAAGTTCCTGCTAAACTGGAACGTACGCAGGTAAGGCTGGACTCATTTAAAAGCACTAGTCTTTAACCTGAGGGCCGCCGCGTGAGCAGGATGGACCACCGGTCTGACCCAGCAGTGGCAATTCTTATGTTCTTATGTGAAAGTATGCTTGCTATTTTAAATGACATATCTGGTCAGTACACTGATAATACTATATTGGTATGCAGGTCAGACAGGACCCATAAAACTGTCACAAAACTTGTTTATGATGAATTGGATACCCCTTCTAATCCGTCTATTCAAATGTCTTCAAAGACTGTCTTTGCCGATTGGTTGGCAATTCTTGATTGCTTGAGTAAATATGTTCAACTGCCTAGTCAGGATGACTGGCCTTACGTGGGGACCCATCCAATTGTGGCAGGGGGAGAGTCCTGGATTCGTTGAATCTTTCAGAGGTTTCAAGGTGCAGAAATTCAGCAGAGAGCTTCTATTACCTCTAAGTCATTGCAACAGGGAGGCTGTCTGCACTCTGTATGGACTTCTCCCATTGCCAAGAACAGAGAGCTACTACTGGCTTTTTAGAAAGATTCAGAGTTGTTGTTTTTTTAACCTGAGAACAGTAAAAAGGCAGAGAACAGAGTGAAAAGGGGAAGGGAGCAGTTTGGAGTAGGGAAAAGCAAGTTGTCTTTGTGGGAGCTGGCAGAGATTTTCTCCGTACATATAGCTCTGGGGATCAGTGAGCCAGAACCGTGAATATACTAATAAAGGGGGAATTTCTATGTGTCCTATTTGCCCTCTTTTTACCTGATAAGTGTTCTTCTGACCTGCCTCCTGTGTACATAACTAGCCATACAGTACCCTGGCTACTATTAGCCTGCAAATTAAGTGGCCGAGCAGTTAACTCTTTTCCTTGTGCATCACTAGCTTTTCAATTTCAGTGAATATTAACAGTCAACAAAGCTTGAATGTGCTTCCACCCCCCCCCCCCCCTTAAATCTAAACACAAGAAAGCTTGTTTGAATCACTGGAGCTTATCTGCCACTTTAATTTCTCTGCCCAGTTCTATAGGTCAAACTGACTATTCAGCTGGGACCGACGTGAATGCAGAAGACTTCAGACTCCTGACATTTCTGCTTTCTTAGTGCAATTCTAAGTATGTCCATGGAGAACAGGCTGAAGGACCTTTTGTAGCACTAAATGCTCTACTTTTCTTCAGCTGCGGAATATACATTGCATGGATCTAATTATTGCCTGTTTCCAGTGTTTAAAAAAATAGATTCAGACATTGAACCGAGTTTGAAAGTGTGTTCTTTGAGGACGTTCTTACCCATCACGACACAAGGGAACACGTTACACTATTCCTGGTTTCCCCAGTCAGGCCCCATAAATTCCAACTAACCTTTATACAAATGTCACGAGATTACTGTCTCCTGCTTTCGGAAGCACAACCCACCAAAGTTTAATTCAAAGACTCAGGCGCTGATTTGGGGATAAAATAATACCAAACCCAATTCAATCACGTTGACAGAGAAGAGGAAGATTGTTTGAAAGCTGTACTTGGGAGAGGGAAGGTGAGTAGGTGGGAAGTCATGAACCAGTCTGGGGTAGGTAATAATAATAATAACAGTTTATATACCGCAATACCGTTAAGTTCTATGCGGTTAGGGGTTTCCTACTCGCTCAGATATGAAGGTTGTTTTAGTTCACTGGTAGATTTCCATCCTTCTTGTACTGGTTTGAAAAAGGCCATAGAAACATAGAAGATGACGGCAGATAAGGGCCATAGCTCATCAGGTCTGCCCACTCTACTGACCCACCCCCAAGTCTACTATCCTAGGGATCCCACTCCTGGTGACAGGTTCCCTTGGCTTAACCCTCTAAGGGATCCCACTTGGGCATCCCATTTGCTCTTAAATTCTTGCACGCTGTTTGCCTCGATCACCTGCACCGGGAGCTCGTTCCAAGGATCAACCACTCTCTCGGTGAAGAAATATTTCCTGGTGTTGCCATGAAATTTCCCGCCCCTGAGTTTGAGCGGATGCCCTCTTGTGGCTGAGGGTCCTTTGAGAAAGAGAATCTCTTCTTCCATCTTGATACGGCCGGTAATATACTTAAACGTCTCAATCATGTCTCCTCTCTCCCTACGTTCCTAGAGTGAGGTCAGTTACCTAATTCAGTCAGTGGCGTCATTAAGGGGGGGGAGGGGCGGGCTGCCCCAGGCGCCGGCACCCGTCCTCCTCTCTGCCTCCCCCGCTCCTTCCCTGTACCTCTTTAACGTTCAGGACGCAAGTAGCAGCCCCAACCTGCTGCTCGCAACACCGTTGGCTCTTCCTCTGACATCACTTCCTGGACCTGCACCTAGGAAGTGATGTCAGAGGAAGAGTTGACGCTGGTGCGAGCAGCAGGTTGCTGGTTGCTGCTCGTGCCCTGATGATATGCGGGGGGGAAGGAGTGGGTGGAGGTGGAGTGGTGAAGAAGAGGGTGGGGGAGGGGCACCACCGACCCGGATACCTCTCACCCTCGCTACGCCACTGCTTCCTGTTGGTTATGACGTCAAGTTCCGTCTCTTGCCGTATTCAATTGTAGGCTAAAGGCCCACCTTGCTGAGGCTGTTTTTAACTCCTGTTCAGTTCTGTTTTAATCATTTCTGCCATAATTCTCTAATCCTTTATTTGTCTTGTTTGTCTGCCTTGATTAGATTGTAAGCTCTGTGGTGCAGGGACTGTCTCATACAGTTATAGGTCTCTGCCAAACAGAGGCTTTGATGTTAAGGGAGCATTGGTCACACTTTCTCCTGTCTTCTTTATGAGGGAACCAACCTCTATTTGTTCAGAGACAAACCTGTGATCAAAGCCAAGCTAGCTGCAACATCATTTGCACCGGATTGCAAATGTCTTAATTCTCCTGCTGCAGATCTTTTGCACCCTATTCAAATACGATGAGTCACAATCTCTTTAATTACGTTGAGTCAGCAATTGTATACATAAACCCAAGCTAATCACATTTTCCTCCAAAACAGAAGCGGGATATGTAAGGCAGTCCTTAATGCGCACCCAGCTGGTCAGGTTTTCAAGAAATCCAGAAGACATAGGCATGAGACATCTGTTTGCCAAGAAGGCAGGACATGCAAACTTCTCTCGTGCACATGAATTGTGGCTACGTTGAAAACCTGACTGGTAGGGTGTCCCCCTGAGGACTGGATTGAAAAGCACTTATGTAAGGGAATCTACTAATGCACCATACCAGTAGCAAGCATCTCATAGCCGAGGGCAACTGGGCTTTCCCATTTGTGTGGGAAGCGTGTTCAAAGGGATGTTATGAGAGCAGATACAAGGTGCTTCCTGCACCACTCATGCATTTCATAATTCCCTTGTTTAATAGGTGAGGCGCGCAAGGACTTGGTGAAGGGAGAGGCACTCTCCCAAAAAAAAAAAGCCCAAAAATTTATGGGGAAGGTAAAAATCAATCAGGAGTACAAATTAATAAATGTAATATATTTTTGATCTTTGCAATCACATTTCTATAGCGCTGAAAGGCATACGCAGCTCTGTACATTTAACATTCAACAGACGGTCCCTTCTCAGAAGAGCTTACAATCCAATTTGGACAGACAGACAGGACATCTCAGGGCTGGGGAGATTTTGGTAGAAGGAATGATATAATGGGGACAGCAGTGAGTGGGAGTTAAGAGCTGAAAGCTGTCCCCAAAAGGTAGGCTTGTAGCTTAGATTTGAATACTAATATATTGATGCTTGGTTGCTGGAGTTTAATGGTTAATGATATAGGCACTTGTAAGTATGGAGAGGTGAATGATGTTAGGGGCGGACTTACGGTAAACCCACTGCATGGGATAACCACTGGGTGCACCTGGTCAGAGAACAGGTACTCCGAAGCTGAATCGCCTCCCTAAAAAAACATACAACAGATGATTGAAAAGATTTGATGCTATGGCTGCTGTGGATGTCCTAAATAAACAAACAAAAAAATCTGAAAACTAAAACTGCAAAATTGCTAGGGTGCTTTTTTTCCTACTACTGAGGCACAACAGAAATTTCTCTCCAAATTTGAAGGCGAAGATATTTTGTACAAACTCAGCAGATGACGTGCAAAATTCAGCGGTCACCAAGTCAATTTCAGTAAGAGAAGACGTTAATGACAGTGACTCTGATTGTTACAGATACCGTGACACCATTGACTCTGAGCCAGAGAATGAACATTTGAGGATAATCTGAATAATGTAGACTACATAAGTCAGATTTCTGTTTTATCAAGTGGAAAACTATGGTAGCAGAGAAAAGGCAAGCTTGGATAAACTGAGAACAGCAAGGACCTTTCAGATATCAGTGCTGCATTGTATCAGAAGTATTTCTGTGCACGAAAGAAGAGCGAAACCTGCGGGTTATCGTGCCAGATGGTCTCAGGGTGGCAAAACAGGTGGAAAAGGCGACGGTCAAAGCCAGGCGGATGCTTCGGTGCATAACGAGAGGAATGGTCAGTAGGAAAAGGGAGGTGATAATGCCGTTGTATAAGTCTCTGGTGAGGCCCCATTTGGAATTCTATGCGCAGTTTTGGAGACCCCCACCTTCAAAAAGATATAAAGAGGATGGAGTTGGTCCAGAGGGTCTTTGTCGTAAATCTTCTGGGGACAGACTTATTAATATATATGTGTATCAATAAACTTAGCTATCCTATTCAATCTACTATGAAGGTTCTGGGTGTAATACTGGACCAGGGTTTGACTATGAAGGACCAGGTGGACTCTTTGGTTTAAAAAAGGTTTCTTTACTCTTTGGAAGCTTCAGTTCATTAGAGCGTATTTTGATGTTTCATCATTTAGAATTTTGGTACAATCTCTTATATTAAGTCAACTTGATTACTGCAATATTGCCTACTTAGCAATTTCTCAGAAGAATATGCAACGATTGCGAATGGCGCAAAATGCGGCAGTCAGGTTAATTTTCAGGTTGAAGAAATACGATCATGTAACACCTTCCTATCGAGTGCTGCACTGGTTGTCAATGGAGGCACGTGGGAAGTTTAAGTTTGGTTGTTTTTGTTTTAAGGTTTTATTTGGTTTAGCTCCTAAATACATAACTGAGCTTTTTCTCTTTTGCAACCAACAGACATAAGAGAAGCTCACACCTGAATTTTGTTTCCCATCATCAATATCTTTTTTATATCAGGCAGCATTATGGGGCAAAGATCTAGAACTATTGCTTCTGCTTACTGATACTTATGGGGAATTTAGGAAACATCTAAAAACATCTCTGTTTTTGAAGTACTTACCGTATTTTTCGCTCCATAAGATGCACCTGACCATAAGACGCTCCCTAAATTTAGAGGAGGATAACAAGAAAAAAAACCATTCTGAACCAAATTCTCCCTGCCAGGCTCTGCACTGAACCCCACCCTCCTTGCCAGGCTCTTTACCCTGTCCCCCCTCTGGTGGTCTAGTGGTGGGCAGGGACAGGGCACATATGTCAAGGCAGATGACTTTTTAAAATATGCAATGTCACCTCAGTAATGACTATAGAAAAATAGACAAACATATAAACAGCAAATATATATTCTCAAAACTGACACATTTTATAAAATCATTTTTCCTACCTTTATTGTTTGGTGATTTCTTTCTTTCCTTCCTCAGGCCCAACAATTGTCCCTTCCTTCCTTCCTCCTATGTTCCCCTCACTGCCTTCCAGCCTTTGTCCTCTTCCTCTCCCCGTTGTTTGGCGATTTCTTTCTTTCCTTCCTCAGGCCCAACAATTGTCCCTTCCTTCCTTCCTCTTATGTTCCCCTCACTGCCTTCCAGCCTTTGTCCTTTTCCTCTCCCTGTTGTTTGGCGATTTCTTTCTTTCCTTCCTCAGGCCCAACAATTGTCCCTTCCTTCCTTCCTCCTATGTTCCCCTCACTGCCTTCCAGCCTTTGTCCTCTTCCTCTCCCCGTTGTTTGGCGATTTCTTTCTTTCCTTCCTCAGGCCCAACAATTGTCCCTTCCTTCCTTCCTCTTATGTTCCCCTCACTGCCTTCCAGCCTTTGTCCTTTTCCTCTCCCTGTTGTTTGGCGATTTCTTTCTTTCCTTCCTCAGGCCCAACAATTGTCCCTTCCTTCCTTCCTCCTATGTTCCCCTCACTGCCTTCCAGCCTTTGTCCTCTTCCTCTCCCCGTTGTTTGGTGATTCTTTCTTTCCTTCCTCAGGCCCAACAATTGTCCCTTCCTTCCTTCCTCCTATGTTCCCCTCACTGTCTACCAGCCTTGTCCTCTTCCCCCTCCCCCCAACTCAGACCCAACAATTGTCCCTTCCTCCTTACTTCCGGTTCTCCTCACTGCCTTCCAGCCTCTGTCCTCTTCTGCTGCCCCCTCAAGCCTGCCTGCCCGCCTGATTTAATTACCTCCAGCTGTTGCTGCTGCTGCTGCTGTGAGAACACGTTGATGAAGCAGCAGGAGCAGGGAGGGGGACTCCTGGCTCAGTGCGGCACCCGGAACAGAAGATGTTGCTACTTGCTAGGAAGGGCCAGGCTAGTACAGCGATTGCACGCCGGCCCAGAAGCCTTACTCCCGATATCAGAATTGACATCGGGGGTAAGGCTTCTGGGCCGGCAGCGTGCAATCGCTACACCTGCCTGGCCTTTCCCTTCCTCTACTTTCCGCGGCAGTGAGCAACCATCAGCAGTGGCTGCGGGCAAGGGGCGAGCAGCAGCGGTAGTCTAAATAGGTAACGGGAGGGGGGGGATTTGGGTATTCGCTCCATAGGATGCACCCCTTTTTCCACCCACTTTTTTTTGGGGGGGAAGTGCGTAGGTAGCTGATTTGTAAAATTTTATCATGCAATAATCAGATCTTTTTAGGGTTTTTTAGTTTATTGGCTTTTACCTTTTTAGTTTTATTCAATTTGTTGTATTTTTAACTATTGTAAACCACATAGAACTTTACGGCCTTGTGGTATATAAACTGTTATTATTATTAATAAATATCTTTGTGGCATTAATGCCTAGGAGGCGAGTCTTTTTCAAATGAAGGAAAACTCCAGAAGGAGAGGGTGTAGGATGAAGTTAAGAGGTGATAGTCTCAGGAGTAACGTAAGAAAATACTTCTTTACAGAAATGGTGGTAGATGTGTGGAATAGCCTCAGAGTTGCGGTGGTGGAGACAGAGACTGTGCCTGAGTTCATGAAAGTGTGGGACATTGTTTTTTCCAAACGGCGATGGGCCCCTCCAGCATCGATCAGCAACGTGCCCCCATCGACGGAAAGTAAGACAAGCAAGCAACGCAGGTAAGAAAGGCAATGGGAAAGGTAATTTTGCAAGCGGTGCTGCTTGCCCAAAGCTTCCCTCCGACGCAACTTCCTGTTTCCGCCTGGGTGCAGGGTGGGGCAGGGCAGGGGGCCCAGTGTACTTGTGTGCCTAGGGGCCCTCGACGAATTAATCCTTCCCTAAATGTGGCATCTCTTAGGGAGAGGAGTTGATAATGGATGCTGTGGATGGGCAGACTGGATGGGCCATTCGGCCTTTATCTGCTATCATGTTTCTATGTTTCTAGTTACAGGAACAATTAGCAACCATGTTCTGCCTTTATATGTCTATAGGGTTTTGACAATTATATCCTCACCTCAGCTAAGTATTAGCTTTATAATAAGATTATTGGCAAAAGAGTCAGAGCAAAGTTCTTTCTTCACAATAGATTATAAGTGACCCAGTGAGGATCTAATGTGTAAATCCAACCACTTTTGAAACTAAAATGGAGTGGATGGTGGCATTTCTGAGGGTCTGAAGACTAATTTATTTGAGTGGATTCACTGGTGTGGGTTTACAGTATACCATCTCCTTTGTGTATTGAACTGATATTATCCTCTCAAAAACATTTATTTACTATCCTTCCATCAACATATTTTATGGGGTTTTGACAGCATATCAAGTCCCATCTCTTTTCCTTTTCCATGTGGAAGGGACATTTTAAATCTCAGAAGTAAAAAGATGGCACTTTCACTTTTTATTCTAGCTGTGTAAAAGTGGATAGATTCAATGTGTATCATTAGAATCTTTTCCTTTTATTCTGTCACCAAATGAAGTTGATAGGTCACCATGTAACCCAGTGTTCTTCAACTGCCGGACCGCGGTGGGATCGATGCGTTATTAATAAGATTATATTATGTGTATATATGAAAAATGAATGGAAAAAATAGTGTTACAATTAGGACTATGGGGGCAGGGTCTGGGGTGGAGACTTAGCCCAATGTTCTTCAACCGCCGGTCTGCGGACCGATGCCGGTTCCCAAAATAATTCTTTTATTTCTGCCGGTCCTTAGGTGTAAAAAGGTTGAAGAACACTGATGTAACCTATACTGACTCCCGATACAGTATAGAATTCAATTCAAAATATCGACACTGGTTAGCTTTGGCATCTTTAATCATAACAATAGCCTTACTGGGTCAGACCAATGGTCCATCCAAGTCACATGGAGGTCAATCCAAGTCACATGGAGGTCAATCCAAGTCACAAGTACCTTTGTAGAAACCCAAAGAGTAGCAGTATTCCGGAGCTCAGACTGTGATGTCATAATGCCTCATTCCACCAATGCCTAAGAGCCAACCTCATCAGTGATGTAACAGTGGCTCGATTGCCCTATACTTGGTTCACATTAGAAGAGAAGTATTGCCATACTGGGACAGACTGAAGGTCCATCAAGCCCAGTATCTCGTCTTCACAGAGACCAATCCAAGTCGCATATACTGGGCAAAAACCCAAATAGTAGCAGCATCCCATGCCACCGATCCAGGGCAAGCATTGCCTTCTCCCATGTCTGTCTCAACAGCAGACTATGGACTTTTCCTCCAGGAACTTGTCCAAATCTTTTTTTTTTTAATCTTATTTACCTACCTGCACTCTCTGTTCCTTATCAGATCAATAGGCTTGTTATCAGTCGACAAGTTTCACAATCGCCCCAGCCTTATGGAATTCGTAACCATCACATTTGAGATTTAGAATAGTCACTCACTGATTTTCGTGTAGCTTTGAAGACTTCTCTCTTTGAACACTAAAATCAATCAACACGTTGAGATCTAAGAATTTCACTGTCACTTCACCTTCTCTTTGGAATTCGCTGCCTAATCACTTACGCATCGAATCCGTATTAAATCAGTTTCAATCAAAATTAAAAACATTCTTGTTCCAGGATGCTTTTGGACAACTGTCCTTTTTTAATAAATCTTTATTAATTTTCAAATGTTAACAGTGTCATACAATGAATTTAAACATAAACACTAATAATAACTGTCCTTTTAAGGACCAAAACAAAGCTTTATAGCTTTTTATCCTCGTGTATTATTTTTCCCTCTTACTGTGCTCTTTTCTTTAAAGATTGTAGTTCTTGCCCTTTTTTCCCATTTGTGTGAAGTAAGTTTATATGTCTTGTTATGTGTCTTATTAACCTACCCTGGCCTTGTTTAGTATTTCTAATGTTAAGAGTAGTCCGAGACCCCAGTGTCGATGGGCGTAGGATAACACGGGGCTGGCAGGCCTGCGTGTCGCCCATCGGCTGGGGCGGTCGGGGGGGGGGGGCGGTGAATGAGGGTGCGGCGTGATTGGCTAGAGTAGAGCAGGGCTAGTTCAAATTAATTGGAGGAGGTTAGGAGCGCGCGGGGGAGCGAATCTATAAAAGGGGGGAGGCAGTGGAGGACTCAACGATTTGGGTCCTCCTGAGCGGGTTTTTTCCCTCCCACCCACCCCATGTTTTTTCAGGTAGTAGGGTGTAGCTCGGGGGTGGATCTCCCGAGCTACTGGGTCATTGGGGCTCATCAGGTGATGAGTGGTGGGCCGGCGGGGTGCCGTGCCTGGTGGGTCAGGTGACCCAGATAATGGGGCATGAGGGACATGCCACCCCTCTGACCCTTGCTGAGGTGGCAGGGTCGAGGGCACTGAATTTTATGGGTAGCTCAGGAGGAGCTCTGTGAGTTTAGGTCAATTAATGTTATAATTGAAATTATATTATGTTAATTGTTATGATTAATAAATTGAGCTGCGGCTAATTACCAACAATTGTAGTCAGTGTGTTTTTGTCGTAATGGCTGGGGAGTATGGGGGAGTCAAGGTGTTGGGTTATAGGGTGACAACGGGACTTGTCCAGATCCCGCTGTTAATCTGTTTTTATGGAAGTTTTTGCATTGTACAAACCTAGAAATTTGATTACGCGGTATAAAAAATTGTGTTTTCTTTTCTTCTTCTTATGTGTTGGTTTGTTATAACTTCTTGTATCTGCTCAACAGCTGTTTCTCATTACTGGATATGTCTCTGCTTGAATGCTGTATTGGATATTATATTTTGTTGAAAACATTGATAAAAAAAATTAATAAACTTGAAACTTGAAACAAGCATTTGTTCTTTACTGATCTGTACGGAACAGAAGCATTTGAGATTGCAGATTTGAGGCACCAGGAAGTGAATGTTTATGCTCCTTGGTTGATGGATTGTTACTGGACTATTTATTTTATGACGTTCTATTTCTTTTTTTAATTAACTTTTCAGAATCATTACAAACAAATTCATAAAATACAAGGAAAATGGTAATCAAATCAAACAAAACCCAAGGAACCAATTTTTAAAAATCATCAAATAGAAGAACCATTTAGTCCTCATGAAGTTCAATTTCAATTAATATTGTATTGTGAACTGCCTTGATTTGCACTGCAACAAAGGCAGCTTTTTAAGTTCAATAGAAGATAAATGGCGCAAAAGATTGTATGTGGAAATTTCTATGTGCAATTTAAATGAATAATGAACCAATTAACACTGATAATTGGGAGTTGCTAATCAATTACTGGCACCAATTGGGATCAGCATTTATGCATAGATTTTTAAGTGTGAAAATTTTACACGTGGTTCCAAGAAGAGGGCGTGGCCATGGTGGGATCATGGACGGCTCGTGGGCATTCCTGTCATTTATGCACACTGTTCTAGAATAAAGGGGTTCTGCACGGAATTTAGGTGCAAAGATTTACACCAGGGTTAAGTTGGCGTAAATGGTCTTACCTAAAGTTAGACGCGGTTTCTGGCATCATGCGCTGGTCTATAAATAGTGCCATTTATAGAATAGTCAGCAGGGGCATAGCCAGATAACCAACAGCAAAAGCACCCTATGGTGTCAAACACCCAAAGAACTTGCTTGACTCTAGGAATGGGCCTCAGAGACCTGAATGTCAGGCAGTAGACTGCTAGAAATATGTGCAGGTCTATGTCTCAATCATTGGCCCAAACCAGGTCATGAATGTTATTTTTTTAAGCTTTTTTGTATATCAATAAATATTTTTTAAATTAATAAATATGCATTTTAAGTCATTTAGAGATAGTGCCTATAATTTAGAAAAGCCTTATCTTAGTGAATGCTTTTCTAAATTATAGGCACTATCTCTAAATGACTTAATCGCCCTATTCGCCAAATTCATTGACTAAAACTGTCCCCTCCCTCACTAGGATTTCCCCCTCTGTAAACGCCTTTTCTTTCTCTCAAGAAGCTCCTTTCATGTATTCAGGTATTCTTTACCCATAGAACTCCAATTAGTATGTAAGTTTTTTATTTAGACTTATTGTATTGTATTTAGACTTATTGTATTTTATTAAGACTTATTGTTATTCGCTGAATGTCCAGCCTTCTTTCAATGTGAACCGCCTAGAAGTTGCCTGACTATAGCGGTATAGAAAAATAAAGTTATTATTATTATTATTGAGACATAGACCTGCACATATTTCTAGCAGTCTACTGCCTGACATTCAGGTCTCTGAGGCCCATTCCTAGAGTCAAGCAAGATTCTTTGGGTGCTTAACATCATAGGGTGCTTTTGCTGTTGGCTATTTACTTGAATACCCTTTATTGTACTTGTTCCTTTGCATAGCCAGATAACCAATTCTGAGTGGGTCTTGACCCCAGTTGGATGGGCAGACGATCCCATCCCTCCCTCTCCTACTCAGGTGAGACAAGGTGATCTGATCCAGTCCCTTCCCCCACTCCCTACCTTTTGAAGAGACAATCTTCGTGGGCAGTAAGCAGCTTGACTGATACATGCTGCTTATGCCAACCCCAGTGTCTTCCTTCTGATGCAACTTCCTGTTTCCACAGAGGCGGAGTGCATCAGAAGGAAGGCTGTGAATCTGGCACAAACAGTGTGTATCAGAGAATAGTTAAGCTCTGGAACGCATTGCCATAAGTTGTAGTGAGAGCAAATAGTGTAGCTGGTTTTAAGAAAGGGTTGGACAAGTTCCTGGAGGAAAAGTCCATAGTTTGTTATTGAGAAAAACATGGGGGAAGCCACTGCTTTCCCTGGTTTGGCTAGGTACTAGGGACCTGGATTGGCCACCGTGACAACGGGCTACTGGGCTTGATGGATCATTGGTTTGACCCAGTAAAGCAATTCTTATGTTCTTATGCTCACTGAAAGTGAACATTGGCCCTTTATATGGGAGGAGAAGTTTGGGAACTTTGTAGCTAACATGACTTGGGGATCCCCACCAGCTTGCCTTATAAATGTGTGAAAGAGAGGTTCTGCCCATGAGACCCCTTAAACTATTTATCTCCTCCTTGTAAAACCCTTGGGGGAGAGGGGATGTTAGGAGAAAATAATTTGAGATGGTGCCTTAAACAAAGATGGGAGGAGCTGAACAAGTCAGGGGTAGAGAAAACATTTATTTGGCCATACAACTGCATGTGTGATTTCTTTCTAAAGAGGTGTCCCCGGATGCATCTGTAGTGAGGACAGCTAATACAAATTGGGACCTGGTTGTTTCAATGTGCTCCCACTGAGTGGGCCTGAGCCCACAGTGGGTGGTCCTGGGTCCACTTGTGGCTATACCACTGTAGTTCTGGTTTCTCTTTCCCATATGCATCACTTTGCACTTGCTCACATTAAACATCATCTGCCATTTTGACACCCAGTCATCCAGTTTCCCAAGGTCCTCTTGCAATTTTTTTCAATCCTCTTGCGATTTAATAACTTTGAACAGCTTTGTGTCATCAGCAAATTTAATTATCTAGTTATTCCCAGCGCTAGATCATTGATAAATATGTTAAAATGCAACAGTCCCAGCACAGACCCCAGGGGAACTCCACTATTTACCCTTCTCCATTGAGAATATTGACCATTTAAATCCACTCTCTGTTGTTTGTCTATCAACCAGTTCTCAATCCATGACTTTCTAATTTCCTCAGAAGTCTTTCATGAGGTACTTTGTCAAATGCCTTTTGAAAATCCAAATCCCTAATAGAAACATGATGGCAGATAAAAGGCCAAATGGCCCATCTAGTCTGCCCATCCGCAGGAACCATTATCTCTTTCTCTGTCCGAGAGATTCCACGTGCTTATCCCAGGCCCTCCTGAATTCAGATACAATCTCTGTTTCCACCACCTCTTCCGGGAGACTGTTCCACGCATCTACCACCTTTTCCGTAAGAAAGTATTTCCTCAGATTACGCCGGAGTCTATCACCTCTTAATTTCATCCTATGCCCTCACATTCCACAGCTTCCTTTCGAATGAAAATGACTCGACTCATGTGCATTTACATTACGTAGGTATTTAAACGTCTCTATCATATCTCCCCTCTCCTGCCTTTCCTCCAAAGTATATAGATTGAGATCTTTAAGTCTGTCCCTATACGCCTTATCACGAAGACCACACATCAGACTCCATCCTTTTTATATCTTTTTGAAAGTGTGGCCTCCATAATTGTACACAATTAGATCTCACCAGAGTCTTATACAGAGGCATCAATACCTCCTTTTTCCTACTGGCCATACCTCTCCCTATGCAACCTAGCATCCTTCTAGCTTTCGCTGTCACCTTTTCAACCTATTTGGCCCTAATGAATACGCATGAGGTAGATTTGCATGCCTAATACCTCTATTATATGCAAATCCGACTCATGCATATTCATTAGGGATATCTTGAAAACCCAACTGGCTAGAGCATCCCCCAGGACAGGTTTAAGAGCCACTATGTTACTGGGTTATGTTTAACTAAACATACTCACAAGTGATGTCAGGAAAAAATGGAATGAACTGTACTGGAATTCTTGTTGATTGCTAAAATAAATTTTCTTTATCTGTGGCACTGTACAAATCTGTTTGAATCTTGTTACCCCTAGAGATGGATCTCTTTCAGTGATCAGAGAATCCACACCAGGTTTTTAATGCATTGAGGAGGGGACTGGATCATGGCCTAATGAACGTCCTGATTATCTAAGGGAGCGCCTGGCAGGCAGCTACAGATACGAATTGAGTCAAAGTTGATTCTGATTGCCAAGTAAATTCAAAACAGATTTTTAAGGTTGCAAACCTGAATTCAAAGCATTTCAGAGGAGGTTCACCCATCTCTATAAAGCACATTGAAAACTCTAGCTCAGTGAGAAAAGCAATTGCAATAATTTGTGTCTCATCCTTATCATTGTTTTGACTCCAAGACCAGGACTTTAGCGCGTGAGATTTATTCCCCTCCAAATATCAGTATGTTGCTGAATCTCTGGCAATGAGGGAGTTTCCCACAGCTATTATCCACAACAAACCAGAGTTCATTGTAGCTTTATTATGACATAGCTGGAAGCCAAGAAATTCATCATTTTGACTTACTGAGGTTTTCATATGCTGGGGCTGGAATGAATAGGAAGCTGATGATGGGAGAGGGGATTGATGTTGGAGCTAATGGTAGAACTGGAGGGCTAATGGTGGGACTGGGACTGGGACTGGAAGGGGACTGATGATTGAGCTGGAAGGGGGCTAGGGCAAGGAGGCTAGGAGCTGGCAAATGCTGGAAGAGTGAGAAGGGTAAATATTGGTGGAGGGGGAGAAGCAAAGGCATATACAAAGAACGTTGAGAAGATGGGCACAGGGTTGAATGCTGGGGTAAGAAGGAAAAAAGGATTTAGATGGGGCAGGTGCTGGATAAGAAGAGAAGGAAATTGAAGGGAAAATACTGGATTTATGGCTTGTGGGTGAGAAGGGACTCAGACATAGGTGGAGTCTCAGAGATTGGGTGGGAGGCCAATGAAAACAGACCAAGAATGCCTGGGTATTTAGGCTTGGATTCAATATAGGGCGTCCGTTCTCAGAAGCTGCCTAAGTGGCTTTTGAGAATTGCACATGGGCGCCCTATACAGAATCGCCCTTAGAGAATCGCGTTGCTGATGAACTGATGGTGGCAAGGGATCTCCCTGCTATGATGTTTAGCAGCCACGGCAGGGACCCAGATCCCAGGTTCTGGGTCCCATTCCCCCCCCCAAGACTACCGGCAGGAGGAATGCCCGAGTCCCTCCTGCCTGAACCCTGCGAACCCCCCACTCCATAATGACTGTGGCAGGAAGGATGCCCAGTTCCTCCTGCCAGACTTCCCCATAATGATCACAGAAGGAGGGATGTCCAGTTCCTCCTACCAGACACACCCAAACCCCCACTCCCCCCATAATGATCGCAGCAGGAGGAATGCTCAGTCTCTCCTGCTGGATACCACCACCCCTCCACGAAGGTAGGCCTCCGGACTCCCCACCACCCAGCCCAAACTCCCCCCTCCCCATCTTTAGTAGTTGGCCGGCCGGATGTTTCCTCCATCCAGGTGGCAGGCCTGCCTTCATCTGAATTGTGGGCCTGCCCCTTCCCAGTGCATTGTGGGATGCACAGAGGCCTTAGGCACCTGGGCCAACTGGAATCTTAGGCCTGTCTCCCAGTGCATTATAGGATGTGCTAGGAGTGGACTAAGATTCTGATTGGCCAGATCCCTTAGGCCAGGGGTGTCCAATGTCGGTCCTCGAGGGCTGCAGTCCAGTCGGGTTTTCAGGATTTCCCCAATGAATATGCATGAGATCTATTTGCATGCACTGCTTTCAATGCATATTCATTGGGGAAATCCTGAAAACCCGACTGGACTGCGGCCCTCGAGGACCGACATTGGACACCCCTGCCTTAGGCCCTCCCCCATAAAGTTGGGGGGGTGTTTTCGGGTGGGCTAGGTGTGGTGATTCATTTGGGCTAGGCAGGGGGGTTCTGGCTGGATTGGGGGGGTCTGGCTAGACTGGGGGGTGGGGATCCAGAAGTCCACCTTCACAGGGGGGTGGGAGATGTCCAGCAGGAGGGACTGGGTATCCCTCCTGCCGCGATCATTCCAGGGGTGTTCAGGGGTGTCAGTCAGAAGAGACTGGGCATCCCTCCTGCTGTGGTCATTACGAGGGGGGGGTAGGGGGTGTCTGGCAGGAGGGACTGGGCATCTCTCCTGCTATTGTCATTACGGGGGGTGGAGGGACTGGGACTGGGGGCAGGAGGGACTGGGAATCCTTACTGTCGGGGATGTGTCGGCAGGGTGACAGCAGGAGTTATGAGCACTCCTACTGCCACAGACATTCGGGGGTGGGGGCCGGGTTCGGGAGTCCCAGCAGGAGGGACTGGGCATCCCTCTTGCCTGTAGTCTTTACGGGGTGGGGGGGGATAGGTCCCTACCACGGCTGTTAAACTGATCACGGCAGGGAGGTTCTCTTGACGTTCAGTTCAGCGACCGTGCTTACTTGAAGATGTCTGAAATGTAAGATAGCAAAATGCTGGCCTACATTTCAAGTGTCTTCCTTGGGCCCAGGGAGGTGCCTAGGGCTGCCTAAGCTCGCCTAAGGCCACTTCCAGGTGAAACCACGCCCATGCCTAGCCTTAGGTGAGGTTAGGCGGCCCTACACACCTCACTAGGTTCCTGATTGGCTTTTAGACAGCAGTAGGCCGCCTAGAATCGGGATGCCGTTAATAGAATTTGCTCCTAAGTGGGGGCTTAGAGTTCGGATGGGATTGTGAATAAGACACGGGGATTAGGTCAGATGAAAGAGTAGGGAATAAGGGATTAGGTGAAGGAATAAGGGGGACTGAGAAAGTGGAACAGATTTGGAAGACAATTAGGAGTTAAGGACCAGATTCTATAAACAGGGCCTAGCGGCTTCAACATTGTAGGAGCCGCTCAGCACAGTTGTTAACCACTAGGCTTTGCTAGGTGTCCTGGAGGAAGGCGCCAGAACATTAGGCTAGGTTTTACCAAGTCTAATTTACCAGCACCGAACTCGAAAGCGTAGCGACCCCGAAGTCAACTCCGTCAATTATCTGCCCTTAACCACACCTACTTTTCAAGTAGGCATCGTTAGGCGTTAGAAGGTGCCTTTATTTCGTTGTTGCTAGGCACAACGCGGAATTCCATGCTTAACTTTTAATTTCATTTTAAAAAATTAATTATTGAATTATCTTTAATGGTGCAGTCAATTACCACACCATTTAAGCTAATTGAAGTAATTAAGGTTAGACGTGGCCTCCAAATTCCCCAATCAAGCACCTCCATCAACATGTTCGATGACTGGCTCCACCACTACACACCCTGATCTGTGCTCACAACCTTTGCTCCTTGTAACCTTGGGCAAGTCACTGAACACTTTACCAGCACCGAACTCGAAAGCGTAGCGACCCCGAAGTCAACTCCGTCAATTATCTGCCCTTAACCACACCTACTTTTCAAGTAGGCATCGTTAGGCGTTAGAAGGTGCCTTTATTTCGTTGTTGCTAGGCACAACGCGGAATTCCATGCTTAACTTTTAATTTCATTTTAAAAAATTAATTATTGAATTATCTTTAATGGTGCAGTCAATTACCACACCATTTAAGCTAATTGAAGTAATTAAGGTTAGCTGCATCGGGCGTAAAGCCAATTCATATCTAGAAACACAGTCTCCCCAAATACCGAAAAAATCAGATATAGCAACCTAGGAACAGACGATTTTTGGTAACATAAGATTATGCGTTGTAATATTATGTAAATTAACATAAGGTTATACGTTGTAATATAACATAAGGTTATGCTTTGTAATATCATGTAATGTAAGTTATGCAATGTACTGGAATAATAAGGTAAAATAACATAAAATAACTCTACGTAAAGTCTTGTAAAGTTATGTAAGATAAATTATGTAAGATAAATTATGTAAACTTAATGCAAGTTATGCAAGCACGGTAAGGATAATGTAAAGTAACACAAAGTAACTCCACGTAAAGTTATGTAAAGTTATGTACGTAAAGTTATGTAAAGTTATGTACGAAAAGTTAAGTAAAGTTAGGTTTGCAAAGTTTGTAAAGTTATACAAATAATTGTATTGTCATCGCCTGGAAATGTCCAGCCATCTTCTAATGTAATCCGCTTAGAACCGCAAGGCACAAGCGGAATAGAAATCACTAATGTAATGTAATGTAATGCCTCAAATGCAAACCTAAGATCGTGAGCCATCCAGTCCTGAACAGTCCTGAAGAAAGGTATGAGCTAAATCCAAAATCTCTTCCCCCTTTCCGTAAAATCATAGGGCACTATCAGATTATGTCACATTCTTGCTTCAGTCTGAACTCCAGCCGTGGTGAGAACACGTGATTATGATGCAGCAGATGGGCTGCAGCAAGAGATTAAAATTCTTTTGCCATAAATTCTGGCTGTAAATTAGGCAAGTTTTTATCTTCTTCTGCCCTCTAGGGTTTGGCCTCCATGGCAAAGGAAGATGGATTTTAGCTAAGCCACATCAGAACAGACAGCTGTGACTGTGAAAATGTGAACGAACTTCATTAAATCCTCTTAGACTTGAGGTAGCAAGACCCAACTAGCTCAGCTGTCACCAGTGGCGTACCTAGGGTATGTGGCACCCGGGGCCCATCATTTTTTGACACCCCCCCCCCCCCCCCCCATGTAAAAAATTATTATTTTTTTTTTTTTGCAATAACCATGAAATGGAATAAATGGTCAGAATAGAAACAGGCAGTGAAAATTTTCTTTTATTGAACCTCATATATGTAACCATTATTCCAAACATAACATAACATAAATTATGTCTAAATTGTCATGACATTAGAAGTACATATGGAGTAGTTGCAGGTGATGCTTGGGACAGTTCTGATTGTGTTAGTTCGGTTTTATGTGTTTTTTGAATAGAAGGGTTTTTATTTCTTTTTGAAGGTTTTGCAGTCTGTGGTTGATATCAATTGGTTGTAGAGTTGGGGGTCGAGTGTTGCAGCTCGAATGGCTAGGAGGTTGTCGAACAGTTTTTTTCTTTTGACGTTTTTGGTTGGAGGGTGTGTGAATGGTGCACAAGTTCTCCTATGTCTGTTTGAAGTGGATTGAATTATTTAGCTGAAGAAATTAGTTACCCCCCATTCCACACACATTAATTCTCTTCCATTTTTGTTCCCATTATAAAAAACACTGATAAGTTCCCAGAAAAAAAATACATTAAAATAAGAAGTGAAAACAAAGGCCCCTACAGATGAGAACATAACATAAGAATAGCCTAACTGGGTCAGACCAATGGTCCATCATGCCCAGTAGCCCATTCTCATGGTAGCCAATCCAGGACACTAATACCTGGTCAAAACCCAAAGAGTAGCAACATTCCATGCTACCGATCCAGGGCAAGCAGACACTTCCCCCATGTCTTAATAACAGATTATGGACTTTTCCTCCAGGAATTTGTCCAAATCTTTCTTAAAACCAGCTACACTATCTGCTTTTACCATAACTTCTGGCCACTTCATTTTTAAGTTTAGATCTTTCCTTTCAAACAGAGACCTTGCTAGATGTCAAATACAGCACAAGGTAACTTCACATGGACTTAGCTGTGCAGGAAATGTGAATCTCCTCATACACCCACCATATAGTGCAAAAATGTGCAAAGGTCTGTTTTTTTCTTTCGATCACTACATAGCCTAATGCCACACAAGCAGCGCTGTTACAAACATATTCTGTAGGTCAATGCTAAGGATAACAAAGTTTCCTTCCTTGGACCAGAAGGAGATAAACCACTGGAAGAGATCCCAAAACAACACCCAAAGACCCACTCAGTGTGTGAATCAGTTGAGTGGAGTGGACTAACTGGGGGGTGGAAATGGGCCCGTAGTTTGCTCAGCAGAATTTCCCAGACCACCTCTTCCTCTCAACACATTGACACGCTGCCACCATCACCACTAGGAACACCTCACTGGGTAGGCCAGCTATGCTATAAACTTTATAAAACACATTATTATATTTTCTTATAAAGCACATATTTTAACTGACCTCTCTGACATCCTCAGCCTTTCCATTCACAAAAATAGAAGGAAGAAAAGTTCCCATTTCCTGCTGTCTCATGTCCCCGGCCTATACAATATTTTTTTTCTGCAGACCCTTCAAAAGTCTGACCAAATCCTCGTTTCACTTGCATTATAAAGTACTGAGGATGCCATCTCTCCCCAATCCCAGGTCCTAAAGTCTAAGACAGTAGCGCAAACTAATGCTGCCAGATACAGGAAAAAAAAATTTTGATTCGATTCAGCCCTATTGAATTGGTTTTTCAATTCGATTTTCCTGCCCAGTTGGGTGATTTTTTTCAAAACTCCTGGTGGGTTTTATAGCTTTTTCACCCCCTTTGGCTTCTCCTAACCACACTGGCGCTGTGGTGTAAATAAAATAAAGAAACAAAAAGGACTTTTCCTCTTTCTGTTAAATCCTAGCTCACGTTTGCAGTCCAACACCAGCTCTGGCAGGATACACATTTCAAATCTGACATGTTATAATCACAAAACAGAAAATAAAATTAATTTTTCTACCTTTTGTTGTCTGGTTATATTTCAAATTTTGTTGGTCCAAGGCTCTGGTTTTCTTCTGATAACTTGCTTGCCAGGGTCTCCTTCTTTCTGCATGCTAACCATCCATCTGCCAACTCTGTCCTCCCTTTCCATTTCCCTTCCCTTCCCAGGAAGTCTGGTATCTTTCCTTTTTTTCATCTCCCTATCTCCCTCCACAGATCCACCTTTTCTTAAATACCCTTTCATCCGGCATCTCTCCCTCCTTCCCCACCATCCCAGAGTCCACCATCTCTCCGTTTCTTTTCCTAATTACCCTCCTATCCAGTATCTCTATCCCTCCTCCACACCATCCCTTGTGTCTAATTTCTCTCCCTTTCTGTTCCTTCCCTCCCTAAATCCCATGGTCCATCATCTCTCTCCCTCTCCTCTATTTTCAGACCCATTATTTCTTCCCCCCCCAAAGTTTGGCATATGCATGTCTCTTTGAACACCCCCTTCCCTCTGTGTACTTCTAAATCATGGTTCCCCCCCAAAGGCCTGTCCCCCCTTAAAGGTCTGCCTGTCCCACCTTGAAGGCCTGCACCCCCCTTGAAGGCCTGTCCCTTCCCCTTGTAGGCCTGTCCCCCCCTTGAAGGCCTGCCTGCCTGTCCCCCCCTTGAAGGTCTGCACCCCCCGAAGGCCTGCACCCCCCGAAGGCCTGTCCCCCACTTGAAGGCCTGTCCCACCCCCTTGTAGCTTCTCCCCCCCCCTTGTAGGCCTGTCCCCCCTTGAAGGCCTGCCTGCCTGCCTTTCCCCCCTTGAAGGCCTGTCCCCCCTTGAAGGCCTGCACCCCCTTGAAGGCCTGCACCACCCCCCTCGAAGGCCTGCACTCCCTTGAAGGTCTGCACCCCCCCCCGAAGGCCTGTCCCCCACTTGAAAGCTTGTACCACCCCCTTGTAGCTTCTCCCCCCCTTGTAGGCCTGTCCCCCCCTTGAAGGCCTGCCTGCCTGCCTTTCCCCCCCTTGAAGGCCTGCACCCCCTTGAAGGACTGCACACCCCCCGAAGGCCTGCACTCCCTTGAAGGTCTGCACCCCCCCGAAGGCCTGTCCCCCCCTTGAAGGCCTGTCCCACCCCCTTGTAGGCCTGTCCCCCCCTTGTAGGCCTGTCCCCCCTTTAAGGCCTGCCTGCCTGCCTTTCCCCCTCTTGAAGGCCTGTCTCCCCCTTGAAGGCCTGCACCCCCCTTGAAGGCCTGCACCCCCCCTTGAAGGCCTGTCCCCCCCCCTTGTAGGCCTGTCCCTCCCCTTGTAGGCCTGTCCCCCCCCGGTAGGCCTGTCCCCCCCTTGTAGGCCTGTCCCCCCCTTGAAGGCCTGCCTGCCTTTCCCCCCCTTGAAGGCCTGTCTCCCCCTTGAAGGCCTGCACCCCCCTTGAAGGCCTGCACCCCCCCTTGAAGGCCTGTCCCCCCCCCTTGTAGGCCTGTCCCCCCCCCTTGTAGGCCTGTCCCCCCCTTGTAGGCCTGTCCCCCCCTTGAAGGCCTGCCTGCCTTTCCCCCCTTGAAGGCCTGCACCCCCTTGAAGGTCTGCACCCCCCCAAAGGCCTACACCCCCCCCGAAGGCCTGCACCCCCCTGAAGGCCTGCCTGCCCCCCTTGAATGCCTGCACCCCCCCCCCCCGAAGGCCTGTCCCCCCTTGAAGGCCTGCCTGCCTGCCTGTCACCCCCTCCCCCTTGAAAGCCTGCTTGCCTGCCCGCCCGCCCCACCCTGAAGGCCTGATGCCCCGACCCACCCCGAAGGACCGCTCGCCCCCCTGGCCTCCCCGCACCACCTATGAACAGCCGCAGCAGGATCGCGAAGTCAGCGTCAGCATCCCTGCGCCACGGTCCCGCCCCTCCTCTGACGTCAGAGGAGGGGCGGGATCGCGGCGCAGGGATGCTGACGCTGACTTCGCGATCCTGCTGCGGCTGTTCATAGGTGGTGAGGGGAGGCCAGGGGGGCGAGCGGTCCTTCGGGGTGGGTCGGGGCATCAGGCCTTCAGGGTGGGGCGGGATCGCGGCGCAGGAAGCAGCGCAGGGATGCTGACGCTGACTTCGCGATCCTGCTGCGGGCTGCTTCACAGATGGTGCAGGAAGGTCAGTGGGGCGAGCGGTCCTTCGGGGGTGGCGGGGGACTGAACGGCAAGGCCGGGAACACCCCCTTAGGGCTGGTACCCGGGGCGGCCCGCCCCCCCCTAGGTACGCCACTGGCTGTCACTAATTTAGGTACATAACATCTCACAAAGAGGGTTTATATCAAAATTTACCAAAGGAAATAACAAAATAACTTTGGGTTAGATCAGAGTCATTTAATATAAATAATGCTAATTAAATTCATGTAGCTTCTATAAAAATGGTCTTTACTTCATAAGCGAAGGGCTTCTATTAGAGGTCTGTACGGGTCATCCCCCCCTAACCCACGGGACTCCCACGGGGACCCCCTCTGGCCCACGGGACTCCCACGGGGACCCCACTCTAGCCAACGGGACTCCCACGGGGATGGAAGGCTTTGGAAGCAGGGTTCGCCCATATAATATAATGGACACGTCAGCCTTAGTAAAAGAGGGGGTTTATAAGTTAATTACCTGAACAGAAAACAATAAAAGGGTTCCACCAAAGAGATTCCACAAGGAAAACAGCAGCTCAAACACAAAAGAAACTGTGGAATTAATGATCCTGTCAGAAGTAATTGCTGCTTTTTATGGGGATGGAGGTAATTCCTTGCGGGGATGGGTGGGGACGGAGAGGATCCTGGCGGGGACGGGTGGGGATGGGTGGGATTTCTGTCCCCGCGCAACTCTCTAGCTTCTATGTGTGTACGTGTGTGCGCGTGTATGACTTGCATGCTCATAAAACTCGATGCATCATCTTCTCATAATACCACTGTTCTACTAATCATATCTAGACTTGCGCAGTGCTATACACTAAGGGCCTGATTCTGGAAATGGGCGACTCATGTCTCAATAAACGGTAGGCGCCGTTTCCAGAATCGTTTCTATTTTCTTCTACAGATGCCTGAAATGTAGTCCGGCATTTGACAGGCCTACATTTAAGACGTTGGACTGATGCCTATGAGAAGCGCCTAGGCACGCCTAAGGCCACTTTCAGCGTACACCATGCCTGTGCTGGCCTTAGGCATTTGTAGGCATGCCTAGATGTCTCTGTACATGCATGAACGACACTTATATGTACATTGTAAGTGTTCTTCACCCTAGTGGCATAATAAGGGCGGGGGCGGTCTGCTCCGGGTGTTGTCTTGGTGGGGGCACCAGCACCCATTGTCCTATATGCTCCTCCACTCCTTCCACACACACCCCTACCTTATGCATGCGCCGCTTCCCTTCCCCCCCATAACTCTATAATATTCACGGCGTGAGCATCGGCTCTTCCTCTGACATCACTTCCTGGACCTCTGGCCTAGGAAGTGATGTTAGAGCAAGAGCCGATGCTGGCGCGAGCAGCAAGTTGGGGTTGGGGTTGGGAACATTAAAGAGGTATGGTGGAAGGGGCATACGCCCCTCAGGAGGGGGCGGGGAAGGAGCGGACAGGTTGGAGGAGTGGATTAGAGGGCGTGGGGGGGGGTGCCACCACCCCAGGCACATATCACCCTCGCTATACCACTGCTTCACCCCATTGATTTTTTTTTTTTTTTTAATGTGCATCCCAATTGGTTTGCTAGACAGCAGTGGGACGCCTACAGCTGCCTACAATCAGGACGCCATTTTTAGAATCGGGCCCTAAGACCCTGATTCTTCAAACAGCGTCTAACTCCTAGGCGCCATTTGGCATGGTTGTCAATCATCTGCTAAGTACCGTTAATAGAATCACACCTAGCAGTACCTAAGCATTCTTAGGATCCACTAGGCATTGAATCATTAGGACACTGCCATTTAGGCCAGGCTTTGGACTTAAACGAGTGCATCTAAGTCAGTCCACACCCAAATTCTGCTCTGAATGCACTCCTCTATTTGCCAGTACGTACCTCAATGTAGACACCTATCAAGTTAGGTGCCTATCAGCTAATTATTATTTTTTTTTTAAATCATTTTTTATTGGGTTTTAATGGTGTTTTCAATTATCAATGCTGATTAAGCCAATTAAAAAAATTAAGGCCTCCTTCTGGAAAGCCACGGTAGAGGTTTCTACTGCGGGCCAGCGAGGTAAATGCTGCGGTTCTCATAGGAATTCTATGAGCGCTTGGAGCATTTAGCCTCAGCCGCGGCTTTGGAAAAGCCAGCGTAATTTAGGTGCCTAGATAGCTAAGTGTGCCGATCTAGGGGCCTAACTTTAGGCCCCTTTTACAGAATCAAGGCAGAAGTGTATTCCCCCTCACCCCCACCCTCTTTTACAAAACTGCAGAAGCGGTTTTTAGCAGAGGCCGGTGTGCTGAATGCTCTGCGCTGCTCCCTGAATTTGAACAGAGTCATAGAATGGAGTATGACGTACCCACTCAGGACGTGTGCTCCAGGCGTATAGCACAGCATAGGAGTTGGTAGTAAAGGAAAAGGTACAGATAAGAGAGACTTACCTGATGAACAGAGTTTCTGAGGGAGGGGATAGGGAGAGATAAGAAAAAGTTGCAAATGAATGTACTTATGGGTCAGTTGGAGGAATTTGAACTGTACCATATGGAAACAGATAGGGAGCTAATGAAATCACGTGAGAGGAGAAGTTATCCGAGTGTAGAGACCTGTCTTCAGAACTCTTACCAGTGCACTGTCTAAACAATTTCAAGTACGGATCAAAGCCAATTCTGCTTATCTTATCTGTAATCCCTGTGCACGGCTTCCAACATGGACCCTAGTTTGCAAGAAGCTTCTTCAAGAAGGCACAAAGTCCACAACAATAAAGAAGATATTTACTTCAAAAAGTATATGCTAAAAAATAATATAAAGTAGATGGTGGTCCATTAATATTTTTAAAAAAAAGAGAATATATACAGGAGCACATTGGGATACCTTTCATTTTAATGTCAGCGTCCGTCAGACAGATCATCATTAAATGGCGTTGCTTTCTCTTGCTAAGAGGGCTGATTGAAAAGTAATGAGACCGCCTCTGTTCTTCCTTCTGTGGCAAAGCTGTGACGGTTCTTGTGAAGCTCCCACATCGACGTTTCTGAACCTGTCAGTCGGACTGTTGGGTCGCAGCGAGAGGAAGAAACTTTGTACGTTTCGTTATGGCAGATGAGGAAGACACGTCTGTGAGAGTGGTTCATAGACAAAACCGCCGAAGACAAAGGCGCGCGCCGACAACTGAGCGCAAGATGGAAGCGCGCGCCGAAGAAAAAGTGTTTTTAGGGGCTCTGATGGGGGTTTTTGTAGGGGACCTCCCCCCGCTTTACTTAATACAGATCGCGGAGGCGTTGTAGGGGGCTTGGGGGGTTGTAACCCCCCTCATTATACTGGAAACTTAACTGTTTCCCTGTTTTTTAGGGAAAAAGTGAAGTTTTCAGTAAAATTTAGGGGGTTACAACCCCACAAACCCCCCACAATGCAGCGTGATCTGTATAAAGTAAAGTGGGTGGGGGTTCCCCCCACACCCCCGTCGGAGCCCTTTAAAACAGTCTTTTTCTTTGGCGTGCGGCTCTGCGTTGCGCTCAATTGTCTGCGTGCGCCTTTGTCCCGGCGCGCTTTTGACCTGACACCGTGAGAGTACGTCAGAGGTGTGCGATTGAATTTGGTGCTAGACTTGGAAACTCTCAAAATGTTACTGCTTCGGGGAGGGAGTTAGGGATAAAAGTTTGGAATCCAGTTGTTCCAATTTCATTTGGAGATTCTATGTATATTTGACAGAATTCATCGTGTTTTTCACTTGGATGTTTAAAATAAAATATAGGAAGATCTGTGAAACAATTAGCCGTGCTGCACTCTCATCTGCCATAACCAAACGTACAAAGTTCTGCCTCTCGATGTGACCCAACAATGAAGACTATGTCAGTCCGACTGACAGGTTCAGAAACATCGATGTATGAGCTTCACAGCATCGCCACGTCTACTTCTTGGAAAGAACAGAGGCAGTCTCATTACTTTTCAATCAGGCCTTGTATATGCGTCATAAAGGGGGTTGAACCAATCAAAAAAATTAGTGAATCCCAATAACCAATTACTGTAGTTAATATATGGATATCCAATATATTTTAACCTCCCCCCACACTAATACTCATATTGAAAGCTGTTAATATATATTTTTTTAATTGCCCTCATGTTAAAAACAGTATCATACCAATTGCAGATAAATGAAACATTTAAAGGGAAGTCTGCCGTTCAACTTCATGATCAGACCTCTAGGAGAAACAGGCTGCCATGTAAGCACCAGAGGGTGCGAGTTCAAATTGTGCCAGTTGACCCACTGGATCACAGGTTAAATTGGTGCCAGTTGTCTCCTGGAATTAGTTAGCGAACAACAGGACACTCCCTCCTGCTGCTGACCCCCACAAACCCCCTCCCCGAAGTAGCTTGAAAGGAGGGATGCCCACTCCCTCCTGCCACCATCCCCCGAACCCCTGAGCCCTCCCCTGAATCCCTGACACCCTACAATCCATAACCCCCCTCTGACACCCCATCCTACACCCCTACATTGACCCCCAACCCCCCCCCCCCACACACACACAAACCTCTTAGAAGAAAGTCAGGCCAGAGGGATGCTTACTCCCTCTGGCCAGCAAGCCCACCACTCCAAAATGGCAGGCCTTCTCCTTCCCTGTGCATTCTTGGATGCACCGGGGAGGGGCCTAAAGCCTTGATTGGTTCAGATGCCTATGGCCCCTCCCATAGGAGTGGCCTTAGACACCTGGGCTAATTGGAGTGTTAGGCCACTCCCAGTGCATCCCAGGATACACCAAGGAGGCCTAAGACTCTGATAGACCCAGGTGCCTAAGGTAGAAAATCCAGAAGTCCGGATTTCCCCAGACGTCCTCCTTTTCAAGGACATGTCTGGGGGTCCAGATGGCTTTTCAAAACCTGGCAGAACTGGGGCATAATGGGGTGGGGATGGGTGGAATTGGGGGCAGAGTCTAGGGGTCCACATTTTACTAAAGTAAAATCTGGTAACCGTAGTCTAAGGCCCCTCCCCTAACTTTAGGTACCCTTTATAGAATCAGACAGTCAGTGTCTAAATCAAAGCTGCCTATCTCCGGGGCATTCTGAGAACAGAGTCGGTATTTGGCCACTTAAGTGCTGATATTCAGCCCTTAAGTGGCCAGGTTTACTGTACAAAGGTATGCTCTATTTTTATGCGGTAACCCTTCACCGCTTAAGTGATGAATATCAACATAAGCAGCTATGTCTTAACCGGCTCAGAAATAACCGTATATTCAAAGCCGAAGCCTGCACAGGTCATTGGTGGTAAACAAAACGCTAACCGCCTAATGCCTGACTATTAACCCCTTAGGCCCAAATTCTATAAACGGTGCCAATAGTTAAGATGCCGTTAAGTACCCTAACTGCGCTGGTTTTAATTGATTTGCCTTTAATCGACACAATAACTGATCGCTTCGTTAAAAAGCAATTAAAGTGTCATATAGAAAAGACGGCACCTCCGCAAACGGCACCCAGAACCACGACTGTGGAGATGCCTACTGGCGCCTAAGGTTAAAATAGGCGTGATTAACGCCGTAAGTATCCTCTGGTGTCAGTAAGTGCCTCTGTAATTGCGATTCTCGTCACAGATAGGTACCGGACATGTAGGCCAGGGTTTTCAAGGCCTAGACATCCGGTACCTGTCTATAATGTAGCTGCAACTCTATAAACAGCACTCCTGACTCGCGATTTGTGCCGCTTTTGTAGAGCCTTTTATAGAATCTGGGTCTTAATGTCTGAGTTGCTTAATCTTTCGAGGTGAGAAGAGTTGCCACACCAGTAACATAACGTAACAAAATTTCTTATATACCGGAACTACCTTGTGGTTCTATGCGGTTAACCAAAATTAAAATACATAACATAACATAGATTCTTATATGCCGCAACGACCTCGCGGTTCTGTGCGGTTTACAGATCAAGAAACACTAATAATATAGGGGATCACAATGAATTAATCATAATATTTACCAAAGAGATATGTTTTTCAACATTTTTCCAAAAACTGAATAGGAGGAAAGAAATTATATATGAGTACCAAGATAAAGTGTAAATGGCAGGACTGAGAGGGTGATGCAGGTGGAGAGAACGAGAGGGCACTCTCTAAAGTTACAAAGGGGATAGATTCCATACAAACGTAAGGAAGTTCTTCTTCACCCAGAGGGTGGTGGAAAACTGGAACGCTCTTCCGGAGTCTGTCATAGGGAAAAACACCCTCCAGGGATTCAAGACAAAGTTGGACAAGTTCCTGCTGAATTGGAACGTACGCAGGTGAGGCTGGACTCATTTAGAGCACTGGTCTTTGACCTAAGGGGTCTGTTGGGCAATGTGGGCTGCTGGGCACGATGGCACTAAGAAATTACATTACATTACATTACAGATTTCTATTCCGTCATTACCTTTCGGTTCAAAGCGGATTACAAAAAGAGTTATGGAAGAAGGGTTACAACGTTAGATCAGAGAAGGTTTCCAAGAGAGGGAAAAGTAGGATCTGGGGTTAGGGAGGGGATGGTAAGAGGGGGGTTAAGCTTTATCGTGATATTAAGCTTTATTAAGGGATTTCTTGAAGAGTATAGTTTTTATTTTCTTTCTGAACATCTTGTAGTCTGGGGTTGTTGTCAATAGGTTGGAGACTTGGTTGTCTATCTTCGCTGGGCTAGAAGCTAAGGTTGAAGGGGGATAGATTCCCAGAGAGTGGTGGAAAACCGGAAGGCTCTTCTGGAGGCTGTTATAGGGGAAAACACCCTCCAGAGATTCAAGACAAAGTTAGAAAAGTTCTTGCTGAACCAGAACGTACGCAGGTAAGACTAGTCTCAGTTAGGGCGCTGGTCTTTGACCTAAGGGCCACCGCGGGAGCGGACTGGTGGGTACAATGGACCACTGGTCTGACCCAGCAGCAGCAATTCTTCTGTTCTTATGTTTACACATGTAACTGCGACTCCATGCTGGTTACTGGTTAATTCCCATGCTATGCTGTTTAGGGTGTTACCCAAAATGAGTTTGGATATGATCTTACTGCCGTGGCCACAGGGGCTAAACCTGCAGATTGAAAAGCATTTCAAAATGGTTGCAACAGTTGATGTGCAGCTTTTGTGATTTCACACCCCTGTGCATTGCACCTCTCTGCTCTTCAAGGTGAGTAATGAATTGTGATGCTAATATTATGAAGTGCATCATAATTGCACAACGAAGGGATAAAATGAGTCTCTGCCTGGGTAATGTCAGTCTTTCACACCAACAATTCAGTCCAACATTTTACCTTTTTTATCGTTTATCCCCCAGAATATCATTTTTCCTCTTTCCCACTAATTTTTGAGTTGACCTCTGTGACCCTCAGCGTATCACCTAATTAAAGAGAGTTGGCCTAAAACGGACAGGGCTCCATCTACTCCCCTTCCAAAAAGCAATTTACTACAGGAAACCAGTCAGACCTATCAAGAGTTGTTAATAGTTAACTTGACACGTTGTAAAAAGCAATTACTGCTAAAATGGATTTACATATCAAAGGTCTCCGATTTAGGACAATCCAGGACTCGCCAGCGCAGATTGCTTTATACACTTCTGCTGGTCAGTGAAGGTCAGAAAACAAGGGAATCGCCAATTAATTTTAGAAAATTTAATTAACACATCAATGATCCTCAGAATGGATGCCAATTTAATAGAGATTTGAAAGAGATTGATTGAACAGTGATTAAAATCTCAGTGTTAAAGGTCCTTCCAAGAGTCTCATATAAACATGAGATTTTATGATGACATTAAAGAAGGCAGGACGGTGTATGGAGGCCAGGGAGGTGCATCCTGGTGATTAGAGCTGAAAGCCACAAGCCAGGGGAACTTGTGAATTTTCCCACACCCCTGTCATTCAGTAGGGGAATGAGATGTTATGGCTCTTATTTTGGGGAGTGAGATTGACTTGCTTTCTAGTGGGGAGAGTATGGCACAATGGTTAAAGCGACAGCCTCGGCACCCTGAGGTTGTGGGTTCAAACCCATGCTGTTCCTTCTGACCCTGGGCAAGTAACTTAATCTCCCATTAGATAGGCTTTATTTAAGGTATTTATATACCGCCTACTGGGAGAGGCAGGAGAAAATGCTTAAGTACTAGAATAAATTTACGTAAACCATTTTGAGCTCTCCTGGGAGAATATAGAAAACTGAATAAATAGTAGGTGTGGGGGGTTGCCCTGTAAATTGGTGATTAATGTAGGGAGGGCCTGGAATGTCCATAAGAACTCTGTTTGAGAGAGATTCCATCCCCACCACCACATGTTGTAGATTTTTCCCTATTGTATTCCTCTATAGCATAGGTGCCCAAATGGTCAATTGCGATTGACCAGTAGATCGCAAAGGCATAAGAACATAAGAAGAACATAAGAAGTTGCCCCCGCTGAGTCAGACCAGAGGTCCATCCTGCTCAGCGGTCCGCTCCCGCGGCGGCCCATCAGGCCTAGTGCCTGAACAGTGGTCCCTGATTAATTTTGTAATTTACCTCTAATCCCATCCCTATAATCTACCTCTACTCTTATCTGTACCCCTCAATCCCTTTGTCTTCCAAGTACCTATCCAAAGCTTCTTTGAACCCCTGTAGCGTGCTCCTGTTTATCACATCCTCTGGTAGCGCGTTCCATGTATCCACCACCCTTTGTGTGAAAAAGAACTTCCTGGCGTTTGTTCTAAACCTCTCCCCTTTCAATTTCTCTGAGTGCCCCCTTGTACTTATTGATCCCCTTAATTTGAAAAATCTGTCCCTGTCTACTTTTTCTATGCCCTTCATGATCTTGAAGGTTTCTATCATGTCTCCTCTAAGTCTCTGCTTTTCCAGGGAGAAAAGCCCTAGCTTTTTCAGTCTGTCAGTATATGAGAGGTCCCCCATACCCTTTATTAGCTTAGTTGCTCTTCTTTGGACTCTCTCAAGTATCTCCATGTCCTTCTTGAGGTACGGCGACCAGAATTGAACACAGTCGATCGCTTTGCTTTTGCGATCTTGTTCTTCTTGCCTCTCTGAGCCAGGCCAGGCGCGTACAAGCGCCGGACCCACTAGACTTCACCCCCGACGTCAATTCTGATGTCAGAGAGGAAGTTCTGGGCCAGCCAATCGCTGCCTGGCTGGCCTGGGATTTCCTCTCCAATGTCTGAATTGACGTCGGAGGTGAAGGCTTGTGGGCCCGGCGCTTGTACGCACCTGGTCTGGCTTGGGGAAGCAGGGAGAAATTGGCGCGATGGCTTAGGGGGGCAGGGGGAGAGAGAAAGAAAGGCAGGCGGGGTATGAGAGAAAGAAAGACAGAAATAAAGAGGGGGGCAGGGGGAGAGAGAAAGAAAGAGACAGAAAGAAAAGGGGAGGGGGCAGAAAGAAATATTGGATTTACAGAAGAAGGAAATGCAACTAGAGACTCATGAAATCACCAGACAAAAAGGTAGGAAAAATGATTTTATTTTCAATTTAGTGATCAAAATGTGTCCGTTTTTTTATATCTGCTGTCTATATTTTGCACTATGGCCCCCTTTTACTAAACCGCGATAGTGGTTTTTAGCGTCAGGAGCTGCGAGGGGCATTCAGCGCAGCTCCCTGCGCTAAAAACCACTATCACTGTTTAGTAAAAGGGGAGGTGGTATATTTATCTATTTTGTATCATTGTTACTGAGGTGACATTGCATATTTTAAAGTCATCTGCCTTGACCTCTTTGAAAAACTGCCCAAATATAAATGACAATTAACATTATCTCTGCGTACAGTGTGCTTTGTGTTTTTTAAAATTTTATTGTTGGTAGATCATTTTGACTTGGTCATTTTAAAAGTAGCTTGCAAGCCCCAAAGGTGTGGGCACCCCTGTTCTATAGCACGATAGAGGCTCTTGTAAATTGCATGTATTGGGATAAGTTTGATCAGGAAATCCTGATTATTTAATGCTATACCATTCTCCCAGGGGAGTCAGAACAGTTTACATGAATTTATTCAGGTACGCAAGCATTTATCCCTGTCTGTCCTGGTGGGCTCACAATCTATCTAATGTACCTGGGGCACTGGGGGGATTAAGTGACTTGCCCAGGGTCACAGGGAGCAGCACAGGGTTTGAACCCAGAAGCTCAGGGTGCGGAGGCTGTAGCTCTAACCTCTGCACCACACTCTCCTCCAATGCAATAGCAGAACTGAGCCAATGAAGCCATTGTGACATCACTGATGAGGTTGGCTCTTATTGGTGGAACGAGGCATTATGACATCAGGGAAAGGGACTCAAAGCGGTTTACATACAGGTACGTCAAGCATTTTCCTTATCAGTCCCAGTGGCCTCACAATCTATCTAATGAACCTGAGGTGATGGGGGGATTAAGTGACTTGCCCAGGGTCACAGGGAACCCTTAACCCCAGGGTGCTGAGGCTGGAGCTCTAACCACTGCACCACATTCTCCTCCAATGCAATAATAGAAGTGAGCCAAGTATAGAACAATGAAGCCGTTGTGACATCACTGAGGAGGTTGTCTCTTATTGGTGGAACGAGGCATTATGACATCAGGGAAAGGGACTCAAAGCGGTTTACATACAGGTACTTCAAGCATCTTCCCCATCTGTCCCAGTGGGCTCACAATCTATCTAATGTACCTGGGGCAGTGGAGAATTAAGTGACTTGCCCAGGGTCACAGGGAGAAGCACAGGGTTTGAACCCACAAGCTCAGGGTGCTGAGGCTGGAGCTCTAACCACTGCACCACACTCTCCTCCAATGCAATCTTAGAAGTGAGCCAAGTATAGAACGAAGCCATTGTGACATCACTGAGGAGGTTGGCTCTTATTGGTGGAACGAGGCATTGTGACATCAGGGAAAGGGACTCAAAGCGGTTTACATACAGGCACTTCAAGCATTTCCCCTAACCATCCCAGTGGGCTCACACTCTACGTAATGTACTTGGGGCAGTGGGGGATTATGTGATTCATGAGAGTTTTGAGCACTAGGTAAAAGTGGCAAATTAAGTGCTGTTTGTGGACGCTTATGTTTGAGCCATACCAGCCTATACTGTAATATGCTTCATGGAATAGTTTATGTTTTGCTTCTGGTCGTTTTAATTCTTGAAGTAGATCGATTACTAGTTGCCTCTGCTATAAACTGATTGTTTGGGGTATATTCTAGGCTGGGTATTGATTGTTTGCTGGGAGTGAGTTGTATTTTGTGGTTTTAGATAGGAATGAATGGAATTGTAAATTTCTGTTTTGTGTTCACAATTATGTACGTTTATTTTAAGGAAACCGCTTTGTTTATAGGTGGTATAGACCAGTGTTCTTCAACCACCGGACCATGGTGCCGATCCACAGGGCCAGCACGTGCATCAGGCCCAAAACAGTGTTCTTCAACCGCTGGTCTACGGTGCTATCGATGCAGCGTTATCTTCGAGCCAGTTTCCTCTTCCTCACTGATTCAGTGCACAAAGCCACAGGCAGTGGCTCCTACGCGCGTCCTGTGCCTGAACCGGAAGCCTTCTCTCTGACATCACAACGTCAGAGGGAAGGCTTCCAGATGAGGCGCAGGACGCGCACGAAGCCGCTGCCCGCAGTTTTGTACATTGCATCAGTGAGGAAGAGGGAGCCCGGCCTGAAGATAACACCGGAGGTGGCATAAAATGGCCAGGCGGGAACAGGCCAGAAGGTAAGGCATAGCATGGAGGGAGGGAGATAACAAAGGTAGGGGGGAATGATTTTATTTTTGAATTTAGTGATTGAATTATGTCAATTTTGAGAATTTACATCTGCTGTCAGTGTGCTTTGTGTAGTTTAATTTTGTGGTTAACCATTATGTGTTGTTAAAAAGATTATATTGTGTATCTGTGAAAAATGAATGGAAAAAAGAATGTTACAATTAGTACTATTATGGGGGCGGGGTCTGGGGTGGAGATTGGGTAGAGATGGGCAGGGTCTGGCCCACGACTTAGCCCAGTGTTCTTCAACTGCTGGTCCACGGACCGATGCCGGTCCACAGAATAATTCTTTTATTTCTGCCAGTCCATAGGTGTTAAAAGGTTGAAACACACTGGTATAGACATTTAAAAAAAATAAGTAATAAAATTGAGATGGTCCTGAACCTGATGCAGCATCAAGCAAAACACTGGCTGGTCACCGATACGTTTGAATTTTCTATTTTCAGTTTTAAAGAAATATGCAGTGGAGATCTGCTATAAATTTCGGGGGTTGTGTTGCCTGTGAAGTAATTTACTCTATTGAGTCTGCAGGCAGATAAGCCATTATTGCAGATGGGGTTCTGCGGCTTTTTCCCTCTGCCTTAACAAAGTTATCCATATTTTGAGGTAGTAGTGTCATTTTTGGCTTAAGTGATTTGCCCAAGGTCACAAAGAACCACATGGGATTTGAGCCCACAACCTCAGGATGCGAGGCTATAGCTCTAACCGCTGGGCCCCACACTCCCACATCTGTTCAAAGGGGTTGGGATTATAGACATTCTGGGGATGGAAAAAACAGCAACATTATATATGAAATGATTATCTATATGAAGGTATGCATGTGTTATATATTCATAAGAACATAAGAATTGCTGCTGCTGGGTCAGACCAGTGGTCCATCGTGCCCAGCAGTCCGCTCCCGCGGCAGCCCTTAGGTCAAAAAACAGTGCCCTAACTGAGCCTAGCCTTACCTGCGTTCGTTCTGGTTCAGCAGGAACTTGTCTAACCTTATCTTGAATCCCTGGAGGGTGTTTTCCCCTATAACAGCCTCCGGAAGAGCGTTCCAGATTTCTACTACTCTCTGGGTGAAGAAGAACTTCCTTACGTTGAATAACTTGGCTGAATAAATATGTAACTTTATATGGATAACTTATATGTTATATGGAGAGTTCCCCCCCCTCCCCACCACCACCATCCTGAAATTTTACTTCAGAATGTCTAGCTCTTGGGAATTTCACAGGCAAAAGGGGCTTCTCTTGGACTGTCTGTTTGTGCTTAATGTGTGCTCTGGATTCAATAGCTTGGACTGGGATTAGAGCCTTAGATCTTTATCGCCTGATGGGAAAATTGCATCAATTGTGTTTTATAACCCAAACAGAAAGACCCCTCCCCCTCCCCATGGTAGCAGTGACCTGGGACTTTCGAAAGATTCATTGTTCCAGGCAAATACCATAAATTTCGCCCTATGCTCAGGGTGGGTAAACCCATGGAAGTGATCAGCTTGCTATGTTAAACAGCAAGAAAATAGAGGTTAGTTCAGAAACAGAAAAAGAGATTATGATGACTGATAAGAACCAAAACGAGCCTTCTAATCTGCCCAATTCTATTTCTAATGCAAAGCCAAAGACCCCAATGGCTCTGTAAACAAGACTCCTCCTCCACTTTGCTTTGAAGATGTTCTCATGTTCTCAGTTGTTCCAAACAGCAAGGAACAACAATTGTGTCACAAGCATCAGAAGGTGACTGAACTGAAGTACCACAGGGGCCTCCCTAACAGATTCCCCAGTGGGCCTTCTAATACCCATTGGAGCATGTGGTAGTCTACAAAGTCTCCTTTCTAGTAGTCATGACGGTGTCCCACTCAGAACATCTGGAATAGGATGCTGTTTGCGATGAGATCCCGATCTGTCTGAAAATCATGTGGCCAGGGGTTACTAGTTGCCCTAGCAACCAGAAATATTTCTTATCCATGCAGGGGCGGTACATGCCCTGGTAGCAGCATAGGTGTATTTGCACAGGAGAGGTCATAAAAGCTAGAGGTTTAGAGGATAACGGGTCTTTTGACTTTTTCTGTCTCCCAGAATCAGGACGAGAGTTCAACAACCCCTGTCAACTGTGGGCCCCTAAATTCTAAACCAGTCCTCTAGCAAAGGAAAAAAGGAATACCACAACAGAATGAACATGAGTTTGTTTTTTTATCTTGTGCCTTTTTTCTTCCAAGCTCATATGAAGAAGCAGAGAGCTCTTCAGTCAGTTTAATCCCAGTTGCCGAACAAGTCCTTTGACGGAGGAAAAGGGGGAGAAGGCCAAGTGCCAGCCAAACCTCAGTAGAAGCATCGAAAGAATTTTATTTTGTCATCTAGAATCACAGGGCAAATGTTGGGAGCAGAGGGAGGGAGGGTCACACAGGGCAATTCATTTATTCATTGGGATTTATTAACCATTTTCATGAGATTCACCTAAGGCAGTTGCCCTGAATCCCACCGTTACAGCACCTCCCTTATAATGTATTTTTCTTCAAAGGCGTGCTCTTCGCTCGAGCCAAGTGTCCTTACTACAACATCAAATACAAAAGCACCAGGACAAGAATGTTCTCGATCTCTACCGAAGGAATTAAAGCTAGAAATGAACACCGGGAAATTCAAGAAACGAATAAAGTCTATCCTTTTCTCAAACTACTTCAACTGAAATTATGAAGTTGACAGAGAGAGGAATCTAAAACTTTCAGGGATTCAGGTGCGCTAGTGGTTTTAGCATACACTATAATATCACACACGCTAAACGCTAACGCCTCCATAGAGCTTGCGCTAGTATTTTTCATTTAGCGTGCACTAAAAACGCTAGCGCACTTTAGTAAAAGGGTCCCCATATTTAGTTGGGATGGCCAACCTCCTTAAGAGGTGTGTAACAAAAAAATAAGATAGTGTATAGAATATTTCGCTGCAAAAGTAAACCATAGGACAATTGATTTGGTATAAACATGTGCATATATCTTTGTAACACCTTCACAGAGCTCCATGTATTTCGGTATAGAGCCCATGTATGTAGCGCCTTTGAAGAGGCTCACGTAGACTGCTCTGAATTGACTCCCCAGTCGTTAGTAGCTGTATAGAAGCTCTCGATAAGCAATAAAGGAGTCACCAGCAGTAATTCTGAGATGCTCCCTGTGGCTTGTTGCCTGACACAACTTCCTGTTTCCACCTGGATGGGAGGCAACAGAGGGAACACTGGGACTGCCCACAGACAGCGTAACAGAATCACTGCAACTGCCAGTGACCCCCTGTGAATAAAAATGGGTTTTAAGGTAGACCAGGAAGGGTTGACAGAGACGGAGAAATGCTGGACAAGGGAGGGGACGAGGAATGCAAAAGGACCTTATGAGATTGGGCATCCAAATGGCAGATGGTATTAAATGTGAGCACGAGCAAAGTGATGCATGTAGGAAAGAGGAACCCAAAGTAGGGTTCACCCCCTAGGTTAGGGTTAGAGTCATTGCCCAAGAAAAGGACCTAGGTGTCATCATTGATAATACGCTGAAACCCTCTGCTCAGTGAAAGCAAATCATGCTTTTGTATCGCTCCATGGTGTGACCGCACGTCAAATGCCGTTTCCTTCCCTAGGTCAATTTTAGCTATATTTTCCTTCTCTTTTTGGATTTTATTCAATTTCCCATGTAACCCTACTCACCCCTTGATTCCATCATCCCATTTCGACCCTATTTTAAGGGCCCCTTTCACAAAGCTATGGCGGTGAGTCCCGGCACAACAAATGTGCCGCCGCCCAAAGGAATTGAATGGACTGTATCAAATTTGCTGCGTGGGACTCGCTAGCACAGCTTTGCAAAAGGGGCCATAAATTTGTGAACCACTTAATTTGTTTTAGTAGCAGTAAGTTTGAGAATGCAAACTAATTGCATTTTATTTGCCAGTTTTGTCATTTTAATTGGTTTTCTCCAGAATTAAACATAGAAACATAGAAAACATAGAAGATGACGGCAGAAAAGGGCTACAGCCCATCAAGTCTTCCCACTCTGCTTACCCACCCCCTGTCTATGCCCTAATGACCCAATTTCCTTATCTTGACCCTCGTAGGGATTCCACATGGGCATCCCATTTATTCTTAAAGTCTGGCACGCTGTCTGCCTCGATCACCTGCACTGGAAGCTTGTTCCAATGATCAACCACTCTCTCTGTGAAGAAATACTTTCTGGTGTCGCCATGAAATTTTCGGCCCCTGAGTTTGAGCGGGTGCCCTCTTGTGGCCGAGGGTCCCTTGAGAAAGAAAATATCATCTTCCACTTCGACACGTCCCGTGAGGTACTTAAATGAGGATTTTGGTTTTGTAATCCTCATCGGGTCTGCAAATAAATTTGCAGAATTTAAGTGATAATATGGAGGAGAACTGTCAATATGATGATAATGTCTAAATTCAATTTTGGATGTTTTGGGAAAAAGTCCAAAAATCAAGTCGAGATTTTAAACAGATCACTCACTGAAGAATAGATAGAGAAACCACTCTGAAATCACCCATTATTATACTGTTGCCCAATTTGCCAGCTTTGTTAATCTCTATAAATACTATATTTCTTCTTCTGTCTGCTCATTCTGTCCTGGGGGATGGTAGAATAATCCTACCTGTATATTCCTTCCCTTCACATATGGCATTTCTATCCGTAAGGATTCCATGCTGCTATGTCATGTAGAACAGTGTTTTTCAACCTTTTTACACCTATGGACTGGCAGAAATAAAAGAATTATTCTGTGGACCGGCATCGGTCCGTGGACTGGGGGTTGATGAACACTGGGCTAAGTCATGGGCCAGACCCGCCCATCTCTACCCAATCTCCACCGCAGACCCCGCCCCCATAATAGTACTAATTATAGCACTATTTTTTCCATTCATTTTTCATAGATACACACAATATAATCTTATTAACAACACATAATGATTAACCACAAAATTAAACTACACAAAGCATACTGACAGCAGATGTAAATTCTCAAAATTGACATAATTCAATCACTAAATTCAAAAATAAAATCATTCCTTCTACTTTTTGTTGTCTCCCTCCCTCCATGCTATGCCTTACCTTCTGGCCTGCTCCCGCCTGGCCATTTTATGCCGCTCCCGGTATTATCTTCAGGCCGGCTCCCTCTTCCTCACTGACGCAGTGCACAAAGCTGCCCTGCTCTCCGCTGCCCCGAATCTCTCCTGCCTGCCGCCCTGCTCTCCCCCGAATTGCCGCCCAAATCTCTCCTGCCTGCCACCCTGCTCTCCCCCGAATTGCTGCCCGAATTTCTCCTGCCTGCTGCCTTGCTCTCCCCTGAATCGCCACCTGAATCTCTCTTGCCTGCTGCCCTGCTCTCCCCCGAATCTCTCCTGCCCTTCCCCACATAGTGAGCCCGTAGTTTTAACCTGCAGGTTAAAACCACAGGCTCGCATGTTTGAGACCACTGCTGTAAATGACCATTCTAGGCACTGTGATTTGATTTGCCTCATTCATATTCTGCGTTTATGCACAAGTTTATTTATATATTTCCATTTCTATCTCGTTCTCCCAGAAGCTCAGTACGGGTTACAAGTAGACATTCACAATCGTTTGAAGACAGACTAGTCATGACAACAAATAGGTTACAGTCAGTGTTCCCTCTAAGCGGGCGGGTGTTGTGAGCAAACTTTTTTCACCGTGAGCCAAAAATATCGGGCGCCAGCAAGTTATGAGCCAACTCGCCCGATTCTCCTCTCGCCGCCCTGCCATCTGCCGTACGCCTCTTCCGATCGTGCGCTGTGACGAGAAACGTGTGCGCTGCGATGTAATATTTTGTACGCCAGCGCAGCTTAGCGGGAACACTGGTTCAAATGGTTTTATTTATTTCCCCAAATTTATTTTTGTTATACGCATTGAAAATATTTGATATTGCGTTTAAATCAAAATCTCAATAAACTTGAAACGAGTGCCCGTGAGATTGTGGGAGGGTTAAATACTCAAAACTTAGAAGTTTTTGCTACGCCAGCTTTCTGGTATCTTTACATACAGTGGCGTACCTAGCATATGTAACATCCGGGGCCCATCATTTTTTGGCACCCCCCCCCCATCTGTAAGAAAAACATGATTTTTAGTAACAAACCACACGTCACACATGAGTACCTAGGAAAAGGCAGCATCTTACATATGCAGTGAGCAGTACATCAATACACCCATTGTAAAACTAAACAAGCCAGACCAGCACAGATCAATCCTACACCGTCAATCCTAACAGAAAACCATGTCTTTCGAACACACAGAACACAGAAAACACCTTCGCCTAGTAAGGAATATGTAATCACAAACTAACCCCTCCCTCTTTTACAAAACTGTAGTGTGGATTTTAGCTACGGAGGTAACAGCTCTGATGCTCATAAAATTCTGAGCATCAGAGCTGCTACCACCAAGGCTGGTGCTAAAAACGCTTCACAGTTTTGTAAAAGGGGGGATAAAATAAAAATACATAGACAAAGGTTAAATTGAACCAGCAAGAAGCTGGACTCTGCATACAATGCTTCACAGAAACAGTGACACATGTCTCCTAAAGCAATAAATAAATAGACATTTTTTTCTACCTTTGTCTTCTGTGGTTTCTCCTTTCCTCATCTTCTTGTAACTCTCTTCCTTCCATCCACTGTCTGCCGTCTCTCTTCCCCTATATGGCATCTTCTCTCCTTCTATGCCCCTTCCAGAAACTGTATGCCTCCCCCTTCCATCTCTCCTTTCACCCCATTGGTCTGGCATCTCTCTCCTCGCCTTCCCTCTCCCACACCTCTCCTCATAGTCTGGTATCTCCCCTTCCCTGATTCTCTGGCATCTCTCTCCTTTCCTTTTCTTCCATCTTTCGCTCCCCCTCCATGCTCTCACATCTCCCCCTTCCTTTTCCCTTAGACTGGCATACCTTCCTCCTACGCTCCAAGCCCTGGCATCTCCTTTAATTCCCTCCCTCATCTTCCTTCTCCCTCCAGCTGGGTACCGCAACACTCTTCCCTGCAGCTCTGCACTTCCCCACAATTGCCATGCTTCGGTTCCTCTTCTTCCTTCCTTCCTCCCCCCCCCCCCCGCGGGACCCTGCGGCACCATCAACTCTTACTCCCTCTAATGTCGGCCCTGCAGCTCCAGACTTCCTCGCACCTTCTCCCCTCCCCCTTTGGATCGCTATTATTTTAAATGTTATAGCCGCGGAGCTGTATCCATCAGTGGAGATGTCTAACCTCGGCCTGCCTCGGAACTCTTACTGCAGCAGCCGCCCGTCTAGGCAGGAACAGGAAGTCACTGTTGCAGTAAGAGTTCCGGGGCAGGCCGAGGTTAGACATCTCCACTGATGGATACAGCTCCGCGGCTATAACATTTAAAATAATAGCGATCCAAAGGGGGAGGGGAGAAGGTGCGAGGAAGTCTGGAGCTGCAGGGCCGACATTAGAGGGAGTAAGAGTTGATGGTGCCGCAGGGTCCCGCGGGGGGGGGAGGAAGGAAGGAAGAAGAGGAACCGAAGCATGGCAATTGTGGGGAAGTGCAATCCCCCCAATGCGTCCCCTTACCTTACCTCCCCTTACCTTTGCGACGCGTGTGTGCGCTGTGAAGAGAAACTTGTGCGCTGCGATGTAATATTTTGTGCGCGAACGCAGGCCAGCGCAACTTAGCGGGAACACTGACAATAACAGAACTTATTTAGAGACCAGACTGGTCATAGCGAAGAGTACTAGGAGAAGTCTATTGAGGAGGCAGTTTCTAATGGCCCAATTGGCGGAAGAGGAAGGTCATTAGCGAGTCTAGCGACCTGATCTGTGTGGGTAGTCGGTTCCATAGCTGAGGTAGGAAATGGCTGTAGGATCTTTTGTTCACCGTACTCATTCGGAGGGATCTCCCTGCGGGAATGCTGAGTCTTTGTTCTGCTTTGGAGGGGAGGGAGTGGTTAGGGGTGTATAGGCTTAGCTTGAATGCTTTTTCTCTCTTTCCCTTTCTCTTTTTCTCTTTCTTTCTCTTTCTCTCTCTCTCTCTCTCTTTCACTTTCTTTCCCTTTCTTGCTTTCTCTTTCTCTTACTCTCTCTCTTTCTTTCTTTCTCTCTCTCTCTCTTTCCCTCTCTCTTTCTCTCTGTTTTTCTCTCTTTCTTTCTCTCTCTTTATTTTATTTATTTATTTCGATTTCTGTCCTGTTCTCCCAGAAGCTCAGAACGGATTACAAGTGGACATTCACAATCGTTTGAAAACAGACTAGTCATGACAACAAATAGGTTACAGTAGACAATAACAGAACTTATTTAGAGACCAGACTGGTCATAGCGAAGAATACTAGGAGAAGTCAATTGAGGAGGCAGTTTCTAATGGCCCGATTGGCGGAAGAGAAAGTTTCTATGCACTATGTGAGTTAAGCAAGTATTTACAGCATAGTGCATAGAAAGAATTTTGGCATTTATGCATATATATGCACACACACACATGCCATTAACATTTATGAATGCAACACTCCTGTAAATTTGAGAGCTTGAATTAGCATAAGTTTTATGTTTGCAAGAGGGTCGTGGCAGTTATCCACCTGGCTTTAGACTGAATATTCTTCTAGAAATCTCTCACAGAAAAGAGACTGCAAAATTAAAACAGTGAGATGTCTGGTGAAAAGCAAATATATTTATTATGCACTTCCATATACATAGGGATCTTCGCTTAATATAATACAAGGAATAAAATAACAATTTTACAATGTGAAATTTAATTACAATATAGGCTATTTACAACTTCAAAGTATCATGGAAAACAGTCAAGCGCAGATCAAGCTAGCTGAAAAGTTCAGACTGATGATGTTCATTGTAAGCAAAACGTACATTTGCATAGCAGAATAACTGGTGGTAAAGAGTTATTTTCTAAAATAAACAATCTACTGAAATAGATCAGTGGTTTTCAATCCAGACCTCAGGGACCACCTGATTTCCGGATACCCACAATGAATATGCATGAGAGAAATTTACATGCCACAGAAGATATGCTTGCTTATAGATCTCGGTCCTTCAGGGCTGGGCTGAAAACTACTAATATAGTTAAACAAAAGTGTTTCTTATATTCTGGCATCCTCACTGATTTTGGGAAGTTGTGAGGTGTTATTCTTTGAGAACTCTGCTAGTCTTACATCTGGGTGGATAAGGAAAACACTGAATTAGACTACTGGAAACATGATTTGTGAGCACAAAAGTGGAAATGGATAAAGTCTCTCCAACCTCAAGTAAATGTCAACAGTTTGGAGGGAATGCTAAACTTTTTCCTTCACCTAACTTGCAATCCAAAATTGTCCATCTTTTGTGAGAACCACCACACCTTTGCCCCACAGACACAAGGTGCATTTAGTAACAAAATCCATAAATTAAATATGTATACTCCTGACGACGAGAGAAAATCTTTATACAGATAAAAACACTATGAACTAAAGAAGAAAGCACCATCTTTCAGGAACAATGCCTTGTAACATGCCTTTGTTCTCGTCTAGGTTTTCTGATCCTTTAACATTCTTAAGGCCATTTTGCAAGAAATCGTTTTTGCCTATTTTATAAATACTGGATGTCCCACAGGGACAAGATATTGAACACTTTGATAATATATTACACATCGCCTCAGCTGAGGCCATATTATGACTATACTAGAACTTAATGTGAATTTACATGGTTTGTTTGTTTCCAAGAATGAACTCTGATCTGACCACTGTCAGCATTGAAATTAAACTCCGCAATATGTGTGCTGATGCTCTTAATCTGATAATGAATGAGATAATATCTAGTTTAGTAAAGATTACCTTAGTAACTAAAGGTCTTTCCATGACTTCAACTGGTCATTTGCACTCCATAAAAGATAAGGAGCAGATATTCAGCATTTCTGAGTGAAGGATCGTTCTGGGCATCCTGAGGGAGGCAGGGCACAAAGTCCTCTAGCCTTTAGAGGTAAAGACTCAATGCATAAAACTTTTATGCGGGTAAATACCCGTTTGCTGTGTAAAAAGCAAGTTGAGAAATTGTTAGCCTCCAATGTGGGTAAATCTATCTGTGTGTTTGGAGCACAGGAACCTCTGCTTTCATGAAAGGGGATGAGGTTAGGTGGGCGAGGGGGCAGGAAAGAACATGTGGAGGTTGCATTTGTAAATCTGCATGCAGCTGAAATTCCACTTGCAGGCATCTGAGCACAAAGCCCATGGAGGCCGGAAAGCACAGCCCTTAATATAACATGCCAGGTAGACAACCATTCATTGATGACCTAAATCGCTCAAAGCATGCGAGAGACATCAGCAAATCCATGTGCCTTTGGGATAATCTGCTTATGCTACAGATGCTTGTTTCGTTTCTACAAAAAAAGCAGTTTCTTCTTTCCCCCTTTTAAAATAAGAAAAGAAACTCCCATAGGAATCTAATAGATATTTGAGCCAATGTCAAACGATATATATGGAGAAATAGATATTTGTTCACTTTTCAACACATCCAATTGATGTATTTTGACTATTTTCTTTCCGTTTTTTTTTGTACCAGAATGAACATAGTTGTCCTTGGGATGATTTGTAAAGCAAGATGTGGGTTTCTTTTTCCGAAGTTTGAAATATATAAGAAATTAATACCATATTCCATCACAGTAATGAAAATGTTATATACATTGTAAACGTCATGTCTTTTGTCATATAGAAATATAAAACAAATATAAATATAATTGCCCCGCAATATAGTTCATTGTAAGACATGCACATTAAGCACGGTATCAATTAAAATGTCTTATTCATTCCATTTTTTCTGCTTTTGTCAAGGAGATACGCTGCGCTCGAGAGTTCAGAGCAAGTGCTTACGTTGAGTGTCAAGTAACAGGTGCACAAAAGAAACTCCTGAAGATAGACAATGAGAAGAAGGCAGCCTTGTGGGCACGTTACGATTGCCAAGAAAAGTGGATCTACAGGGCTCCAACCTATCGGTCGATGAATCACGTCAGACAGAAGTTCCACTGGTATCTCCTAGTCTCACAGGACTGACCTGAAAATGCAAAATCCCCGGTTAATGCTTCATATATACCAAACATACGGTGCCTTAGCCAGTGGACATCAGTTTTTTACATCTCCCCACCCCTTGGACTTCTGAACCCCAAATGAAAGAAAAAGAAAAAAAGATAGAAGTATTGGGAAAGGAAGAGAAGGACAAAGAAGGGGTGAAGAGGTTTGAAAGGGGTTACTGAGTTTCTCTTCCAGCTATTTACAGTGTTCCCTCCCTTTCTTCCTTCCCCCTTCATTTGAAACATTTCCTCCTCATCCATGTGCAGCATTTCCTCCCTGTCTTCCCTTCCCCTCCATCCATATATAGCACCTTCCTTTTCTCTTCCAGCTATTTGCAGTGTTCCCTCCCTTTCTTCCTTCCCCCTTCATTTGAAACATTTCCTCCTCATCCATGTGCAGCATTTCCTCCCTGTCTTCCCTTCCCCTCCATCCATATATAGCACCTTCCTTTTCTCTTCCAGCTATTTACAGTGTTCCCTCCCTTTCTTCCTTCCCCCTTCATTTGAAACATTTCCTCCTCATCCATGTGCAGCATTTCCTCCCTGTCTTCCCTTCCCCTCCATCCATATATAGCACCTTCCTTTTCTCTTCCAGCTATTTGCAGTGTTCCCTCCCTTTCTTCCTTCCCCCTTCATTTGAAACATTTCCTCCTCATCCATGTGCATTTCCTCCCTGTCTTCCCTTCCCCTCCATCCATATATAGCACCTTCCTTTTCTCTTCCAGCTATTTGCAGTGTTCCCTCCCTTTCTTCCTTCCCCCTTCATTTGAAACATTTCCTCCTCATCCATGTGCAGCAATTTCTCCCTGTCTTCCCTTCCCCTCCATCCATATATAGCACCTTCTTTTTCTCTTCCAGCTATTTGCAGTGTTCCCACTCTCTCTTTTTTTCCCCTTAACATGAAACTTTCCCCCTCCATCCATGTTGTGGCAGACATGCTGCACACATTGATGAAACATTCCTAGTGCTCAAGCCATCTGCTATGTTAAGAGATAAAACAGCTTATATTCCTTGTCTTAGGATGCCTGCTAGTATCCTGAGCCCCAATAGGAACAAGGTTGGGGGAAGGGGAAAAAAGAGAGAAGCTAAGCAGAGCTAAATCGCCTGCATAAAACTTTCGCTGACTCAGGAGAATTCAGGTGGGGGAAGGGTAAGTTGCCCTTTACTAGCACTGTGGATCAAATGAGGGAATGCCTGAAACACCTGAGATCTGGTGGGCCAAAGGAGGTTGGGTGAAATCTGGGCCCACCTTTAGCAGCAGGGAATTTAAAAGCAACTCAGAGAGTTCAAGAGGGGAGAAGTTAAATGTGCACCTGTTTCCAACGTCCCTCCTGGTAGCTGACCTGAACTTTGAGCCGATGCAGCAAGGCTGAAATGGGGCCAGAAATCATGGAAAGGGTCTGAGCAATATATGCTGCAAGTGCAAGGCAAGAATGAAATTTAAGCTGTGTTTTTCTGGTGTTTTTCCTATTTCTTTTTTTCTGCTCAGCCATGCTGGATGGGGCGGACAGTGTTGGCTACTGGAAGCCTCGCCCTGTTTGGGAAGAAGCTTTTTGTTTCCTTTTGAACTACTGAATTGGCTAATGAACTGCACAACTACCTTAATCCAGGAAGGTGAATGAAAGGCATTGTGGGAATTGTGGTTTGGCCTAATCACTGGAGTGTTTTTCTTTTTGAGTTGAAATGAAGCATGTTTTTGTTTGGAACTGAAAAACCCAGGGTAAAAATGGGAGAAACCCTGGTGTGCAATGTTAACTGACAACAACAATTATAATAAGAATAAAACTCTGCTGAACTATGAACCGTCTGTACTCAAGTTTATGGAAACTACAGTGGCCTGTTAGGGAGGATTCCTAGGGACACACTGGCAGTAGTCGCAATGTGCAGGCATGCTTCCCCAGTATTACCCCTCTGTATCTCATAATGGTTTTGCTGTGTCCAGTTTCCCCTCTTTCCTTCCTCCCTGCTCCCCCCTCCCTGGGGCCAGAGAAATGCCTGTCGCTGTGGGAGGAAAGTTGACTCGACTATAAGCCGAGATCCAAATTTTGGGGCTTTTTTTTTGGGGGGGGGGGAGGCATAAATCTTGGCTTATAGTTGAGTATTTAAAGGTATGTGGACATCTCAGTTCCTTTCTCTACATTCTATATAAAATGAAGCTTTAAGTTCATGTTAACTGAAGAGTTTATCTACATTCAGCCGAAAGCCTGAAGTCATAATGCCGTTGTACAGGGCCATGGTGAGACCTCATCTGGAGTACTGTGTGCAATTCTGGAGGCCACATTACAGTAAAGATGTGCGCAGAATTGAATCGGTTCAACGGACGGCCACCAGGATGATCTCGGGGCTCAAGGGTCACTCGTACGAAGAGAGACTGAACAAATTGCAGCTCTACACTCTCGAGGAACGTAGGGAGAGGGGAGACATGATCGAAACATTTAAGTACCTCACGGGACGTGTCGAAGTGGAAGATGATCTTTTCTTTCTCAAGGGACCCTCGGCCACAAGAGGGCACCCGCTCAAACTCAGGGGCGGAAAATTTCATGGCGACACCAGAAAGTATTTCTTCACAGAGAGAGTGGTTGATCATTGGAACAAGCTTCCAGTGCAGGTGATCGAGGCAGACAGCGTGCCAGACTTTAAGAATAAATGGGATACCCATGTGGGATCCCTACGAGGGTCAAGATAAGGAAATTGGGTCATTAGGGCATAGACAGGGGGTGGGTAAGCAGAGTGGGCAGACTTGATGGGCTGGAGCCCTTTTCTGCCGTCATCTTCTATGTTTCTATGTAACTTCAAACAAATAAAGTAACACTTGAGAGCATGCTAGGTACACCAACTGGACCCTTGCATCTAGCTGCACACCACTGACAGCAACCGCAATGAAGGGTCCAGGTGGCAAGATCCTCTGATTAAATGCGGCATTGAAAAGGCACGACCAGCACATGTAAACGCTGCACGGGTTAAACACAGTATGTGATTCTATGCCCATGTGGAAGAAATAAACATCCTATTAAAGAATGAAGACAAATCCCGTATTCATACTGAAAATGCACATACACCACTGGTTTGGCATTGGCAGGATAAACACCATACAGTTGAGAAAGGCAGATCACTGAAAATTATGAGCAGCATTTATATTCTAAGGCAGGGGTGCCCAAAACGTCGATCGCGATCTACCGGTCGATCGCAAAGGCAATGCCGGTGGATCGCTGAGCCAGTGTTCTACCTAGCGTCTTTACCATCTTTTAGCCAGGCGCTCTGCCCAGCTAATTAGGTGAGCGCCCGGCTATCTTGCTCAGATGACATGCTTCCCCCTCAGCGTCCTCCGTTCTTCCCTCTGGACCTATCACAGTTGAAAGTTAATTACGGCAGCCTGCAGAGCAAACGTAGCAGGCTGCCATTGGTCTCTGTAGCACGTTCCCTCTGCCGCGGTCCCGCCCCTGATGTTAGAGGAGGTGTGGGACCGCGGCAGAGAGAAAGTGCTACAGAGGCCAATAGCAGCCTGCTACGTTTGCTGTGCAGGCAGCCGTAATTAACTTTCAACTGTGGTAGTTAGACCTACAGGGAAGAACGGAGACAAGAACAGTTGCAATCAAGAGGTCTGAGGTCCTGACAGTCACTGTGTGCGGGAAGCAGCAGAGGTAAAGCTGTGCCCATCACGAAGGCCCCGGTGGGATGGGGTTTCCTTAAAGACGCTGGATCGGGGGGAGGGGGGGAGATAAAAGGACCTTAGGGAGGGGAGGGAGTAAGCAGCCTTGACCCAAAAGGGAGGGGGAAGACAGGGCAGATCCTGGACTACTAGAGGGGTTAGTAAACCAAGGAAAGAGAGATGCCAGACCCTGGGGAGGGGGAATACAGAGTGAGAGAGAGAAAGACCTGAACCAAAGGTGGGAGGACTCAAAATGTTAGCAGAAGGAAGATAGGGAAGGAGAAACCTGAAACAAAGGGGAGGCAGAAAAGAGTGGGGCAGATGTTGTACTATGGAAGGTGCAGACTGAGGGAGAAGAGAGGGATGCACAATCATAACAGAGGAGGAAGAGAGAGGGAGACATGTTGCCAATAGGGGTGGAGGAGAGAGGAAGCAAAGTTGGACTCCTGGAGGGACAGAGGAATGGGGAATGGAACGAGGTCTCTGGAGGACAGAAGAGGTGCACACAGTATATATAATAAATAAATATGGGGGGTCTTTTACTAAGGCGCGCTAAATGCTAATGCGTCCATAGAATATAATGGGCGCATTAGCACACGCTAAACCGGCTAGCACACCGTCATAAAAGAGGAGGGTATATGTTTCGTATTTTTATGGTTGGTAGATCATTTTGACTTGGTCATTTGAAAAGTCGTTCACAAGCCCAAAAAGTGTGGCCACCCCTGTTGGATTTGCTGACTATTGTGACAGCATTTTGGGCTGAACCGAGTGGATGACACAGATCTGCAGCTTTGGCCAGCCCTAGGGCAGAAAATCAGGGCTAAGCGCATGACTTTTTTCCCTGCCCTAAATCCACTCACTTTTTCTGTTCCTAAATTTTAAACTTTAGTGACATTTTGAGCATAAATTTAGTCAGCTCTAGCAAATTTTGTCAAAGAGGCCAATTTAGAAGTTTATCTCAGAAGTTCAATATTTTTTACACACTTTTCTCTTAAGTTGTAAATATTTATTAATAGAAAGGAAAGTACCACTTATACTCTAATATAAGCCAAGGTTTTAGGGCCCACAAAAAATTGGGGTCTCTGCTTAAAGTTGAGTTAGAAGTCTCAACTGTGCCTCCCCCCAGGTGGCCGGCCATCTGGTCTCTCAAACTCCCCCTTCTGCCGTGGTTGCTGCAGTCACTACCTCTTTAAGATTAAATCTTTGCCGGCAGCAAGCAGTCCCCATAGCTCTTCCTTCTGACATAACTTCCTGAAGGGCTGTGGGTCTGGCACAAGCAGCGTCATCAATCACGCTGCTGGCAAAGATTTAACCTTTAAAGAAGTAGTGGCTGCAGTGGATCTGATGGCAGTGGGAAGGGGATGACTGTAAAGATCAGATGGCCTGGCTGCCTGGGTAGAAAAGGTCGACACCAGATTGCTGGTCACCTGTGAGGGAAGGGACAGTGAAGTGCCAATCATCTTTGTGGGGTAGAGGAAGGAAGGGAGAGAGACGTGCCGGCCACCATGGTCACCTGGGGGGGAGGAGGGAAGGAAATGAAACAAGAAAGAAGTGCCAGGGGGAGGGAGGAGAGGGAAGAAAACGAGAGAGAAATGCTATTCACCGCAATGGGGTAGGGGTAGGGGGCAGAAGTGAGCGAAATGGAGAAAAATACAAGATATTACAGGGTAGAAGAATTATGATAACCCTCTCCCCAGGTTTATACTCGAGTTAACAGTTTTGTCCCCTTTTTGAGGGGAAACTGTTAACTCGGCTTATACTTGGAACAGCTTATATTCAAGTATATATGGTAACATTTAAAAATCTAATATAAAAGGTAATAAAAATTAATATCACAGTTATATTTCAATTGTTACCAAGCAGGCAGTGGACGGAACCTACAGAGTATCTAGCCCCAAACATAAGTAGCAGCATATGTCTTCAATCTTATCACTGGCATAAAAAAAAAATTACAAATCACCTTGGTTCTCTCAGTTAGACTTTGCTTACTTCTATAGCGGCGTTTCTTTTTTGTAGTTGAAGCTTGGGTCCGTCCCCTCAATTTGCAGCTTTAGGGCTTGCTTAAGGCTTAGTTCAGTTTCTGCTGAAGGATAGCCATCCAAAAGTTCTTGATGTCCTTTATCCTGAACGGCTCGTGAGACAGAAACTCTTCCAAGGAAGACCTGATTTCCCTGAAGATGATAATTTGGATTTGTCATAATTCCGTTCCTTTTTTTCTGTTCTGAACTTTGCTGTTGAATTATGAATTGTTGCTGAGATCGACTAATTTCTTGCTGAGAGGGTGGGACTAAAATTTTACAGTGGGGGTCTGATGGCACAGGTTTAAGTGGTATATTCATACTGGTCCCAGATTTGGAAACTGGTGCTCGCTTGTCAAAATGAGTCATTTCATATTCCAAGACCTTAGGCTGTGAGAAGCAGTTTTGTTTGGTTTTCTTTCCTGATGGACCAGACTTGGTTGAATTTTCTGGCTTGCTTCCTTTATTTGTTTTAGTTGATTTCAAGCTGGCCTTTACTTGGCTCCATTCAAACTCACTAGTTGGTGAACTATGGCTTTGTCCTATGGATTTTGTTGTGGAAGAAGGGGACACAATAGACTGCCTACTTCGACTGCGCGGTAATGAATGCTGCTGTATTTGTTCTGTGAAAGATAAACTATGGAGATTATCAATAGGCACAGTCTGAGCAGTTGCTGTAGATGATGTGGTACGAAGGGAAGAGTTTTTCGAGCTTTTCAGGGAATTATTTGACTTATGACGGTCAACTGTTGAATCGGGGGATTCTGAAGGAGAACTGAAGGCATGAGCAGGTCCGTTAGGCAAACCACGCAGAGCAGGCTGCACATCGCCTCCAGTGCTGGATGAACTATTAGATTTTGTGGTCAATGATGGAATTTTTGCCGAGGATGGTTGTAAGGCTTTTTGCTCCATTGTATGGACGGGAGAAGGCGTGCAGCCATTTAGAGTAGTTGCTCCATATTTTTCTAGTAATTTAATGATTTGGGAATGCCCATTTTTTGCTGCAACACGCATAGCGGTGCGCCCAAATTGATCCGCATGATTTGGATCAGCACCATGCTCCAGTAACAGTTGTACAACATCAGTGTGTCCTTCCTGGGCTGCGATGCAGAGTCCTGTAGCACCTTGGTTACATGTATGATCAACCAGGGCTCCATGCTCAATTAAAAGCTGAACCACTTTTGTATGGCCTTGCCACGCGGCAGACTGCAATGCAGATCTTTTTTCATTGTCTGAAGCATTGATATTAGCACTGTATGTGATGAGAAGCTGTACCATTTCCAAATGTCCCTGCCAGCAGGAAACATGAAGCGCTGTCCTTCCCTCAGCATCACTTGCTTCTACATTTGCACTGTTTTCTAAAAAGTACTCAGCCATGCCAAGTTGATTTTCTAGTGCCAAGATGTAAAGCGTTGGACGGCCATCCGCATCTTTGTAATTGACATCTGCCCCGTGGCTGAAAAGCAACTCAACTATGTCTCTGTGTCCTTCTAAAGCTGCAACGCGCAATGCATTTCTTCCATCGTAACCCTTCTGATCAACGCCAGATTTGTTTTTCAACAATATTTGCACACAGTCATAATGGCCTTCTTGTGCAGCTAATATTAAAGGTATACGCCCATCATTATCAGTCTCATTTGTACGAGCACCTTGTTCAATAAGTGCATCACATATTAATCTATGCCCTTCAAAAGCTGCCATGTGCAACGGAGTCCATCCTGCATCATCTCTATGGTTTTCATCCAATCCTCTGTCCAGCAGAGTGCGCACCACTTCAACATTACCCTGAGCTGATGCTATACAAAGAACCGTTCTTCCTTCACTGTCAATACTGTCCACAGCTGCACCCCAAAATAACAGTGTGTTCACAACTGAAGCATGACCCATGGAAGCAGCAGCTAAAAGTGGTGTACGACCGTTGTTGTCTGTGTGATCTACATCAGCTCCTCCTTCCAAGAGCAAATCCACAACATCTACATGTCCTTCATATGCAGCCACAAGCAATGGGGTCATACCATCTTTGTCACAATGATCTACTTCAGCACCACGGTCAACTAAAAGACTAACTACTGAGGCATGCCCTTTGCTAGCAGGTACACAAAGCGCAGCAACAGAGAGCGCTGTTCTCCCATCCACGTCCTCATGATTTACTTCTGCACCATGGTCCAATAAATGCTCTACAATCTCCCTGTGACCCATGTATGCTGCTGCAATTAGGGCAGTTCTACCTTCGTTGTCCGCTTTGTTGACCTCTGCACCATGCTGAAGTAGATTCAACACAATATCTTCGTGCCCTCCCCATGCTGCTGCTCTTAATGCCGTTCGACTATCAGCATCGGCACAATCCACTTTGGCGCCAGCATATAAAAGTGCAGAGACTACTTCCGTATGGCCACCCCATGCTGCAGATCGTAGTGCTGTCCAACCATCATGGTCTGTATGATTTATATTAGATCCACATCCAATTAAACAGTTAACGACTTTTGTATGTCCTTGGCGTGCAGCTAAAGTGAGCGATGTCTGCCCATGAGTATCTTCAATCTCTAAATCTGATCCCCTAGAAATAAGCAGATTAACTACATCAAGGTTACCACTGTATGCGGCATTAGCCAACAAAGTTCTTCCATTGGAATCCGTTTGATTTACAGAAGCTCCATTGTCTAACAGGGTTCGAATGGAGTCCTCTCTCTCCAGGGCTTGGCGTATAATACAAGATGTACGGTCATCTTCGCTGCTGACATGAGCACCAGCTTTTACAAGCAATTGCAGTACTTCTTGTTCTTTAGGAACTGAAGTAGAGAGAGAGTCCTTTACAACTGTGCCATTCCAAATCATCCATAGTGCTAACTCAGAAGTCTCCAACTGAAAATTTGAGTTAATTAGGTGCAATGCAAATTCTTGAACTTCTAATGGTGTTAATTCCTTTGCTCGGCAAGTGGAACTCATAGCTAGCATTCTGTGTCCTTCAGCAGCATTGCACAAATATTTCTGAGTACAATGTTTTACATCAAGCAACCATTCTGCAAAACTGTAATGAAATAAAATTTTAGTATTTTCTAGTCCGTCAACAAGAAGTTTAGACAGCACGTCTAGTTTCCTTTGAAAATCCTCCATAGTCAATGTTGTGCTTTTGGTCCACACCGCATGATATAGTTCCATTGTTGTCAAGGGCCTGCAGGCTGCCAGGATTACATTTAGAATTGGCTGGACCTTGGCAAACTGTTTTCTCACAAAAAGTCGTTGACAAAGCCAGAGGTATAGTCCGTTTAATGTTCCTGGGATATCACGAATTTCTCTAAGCATAATAAAGTTTTCCACAACTCCATCCAAGACACGCTCTAGATACAGAAAGCATCCACTGCTTTTGATATGAAGCTGATTTAACATTTCTGCTGTTTCCTTTGTGAGGTGCTGCCTCAGTGCTTCCTCTTGGTCCAAACGATGAAGAATATATTGTTGCACATCTTTTACAATATAGGCTTTTCGGAGGTCATCTAAACTTATTTTTCGAAAACCTGTAAGAAAAAAGTTGAGAAGAAAGTTAGTGGTTAAAGGAAATAGAAAACAAAGAAAAATAATGTTACTACATCACACCAGCTGACTTTGCCTTTTGTTCCCATCTCCTTGACACAGAAATTTAATCATATGCATGGGCAGAGGGATAGAAGGGATGTCAGAAAGGCCAAACACATAAATGTTGCTTACATACTGTGATAAAATAGGGTAGTTGCCATTTTAGTCCCTATAAAAGCACATTGAGTAAACATATAAAAGCAAAGCACTGCGACAGTGACCTTGTGATCAGGATGCTTAAAGAAATGTTAAAACAATCCAGAAAAGTAGGAGTTCTGATGCTAAAATGTCATAAATCAAAGAACCGACAAGGATGAAGTCAACAAAGATCTGGGTTTTTAAACTCATTGGGATAGATTCAAGAGACAATGCACTAAACGCAAATTCTATTACGGTAAGTTTTGTGCCTAACTTTAGACATGAGCACTTATGCCCATATCAAAGACTGGTGAAAGCGCTCACGCTCCCTGTATTCTATAATTTATTTATTTTACTTAAAACATTTATATTCCGCATATCCTGCAATTCTGTGCAGAGTACAATAAGACATCCAAATGAGAAATAACAAATTACGACCTGTGAAGGTACAATAAACATATTACAATACACTTCTTCCTCAGTATTCGCGGGGTTTAGGGGCAGAGCCAGCCCACGAATGTTGAAAATTCGCAAATAACTTTTTGGCTGGCTCTAATCAACCCACACCTCCCTCCCGACTTCCCCCCGGTATCCCGACCTTACCTGGTGGTCTAGCGGGCTTTTGGGACAGGAGCGATCTTCTTATGCTCCTGCCCCGTGCAGATCACTCATAGGAAATGGCTGCTGCAAGTTCCCGTAGTCTCTTGAGACTACAATGTGAGTTCATGGCAGCCATTTCCTATGAGTGGTCTGCACGGGGCAGGAGTGTAGAAAGATCGCTCCTGCCCCTAAAGCCCGCTAGACCACCAGGTAAGGTCCGGGATGCCGGGGGGAAGGCAGGAGGGAGGCAGGGAAGGACCGTAATGCAGTTAAAAAAAAAAATTGCGAATAACCGAATGCGTGGATACTGAAATCGCAGATTTGGAGTCAGAAGTGTACAACCAACAAACAGATACTACCGACAATAAACAGCACAAACAGAACTACTTAATTGCTGTTACTTGACTGAGACCTGACTGCTGTGCATAATCTATGCATCGGACCTGTAGGCATGCCCCTCCCATGTCCATGCACCACTAGAATCAGAGCATGCAACCTAAAATAGTGACTAAGACCCAGATTCACCAAAGATAGTGGAATCAATCGCTGTTGGCCGATTCCTGGCTGATTTTAAAACAGCGATTGATTCACTATCAAGTTTGCATGCAAATGATTTGCATGCAAACTCCGACTCAAAACTGACTGAGTCGGGGCAGAGCCCTGACAATAGTGACGGGAGAAGCAGCCTCCTGTCACTGCTGTCAGGGGTTCTGCCAGTTTTTAAAAAAATTTTTTTTAATCAGGCAGATATTTAGTGTGTTTTACAGACGCAAAATATCAGCCCCATTTAAATTTTTTTTTTAAAAAAAGCCCCCCACCCTCTTCTGTTAAGTAACTCTTCCGCCTCCCTCCCCAAACCTCTGAAAAAATGTGCCCCCCCCACCACTTTAAAATGGCAGGAGGGTTCCCACTTTCTCCTGCCATCTGTAACACACTCGACTTCCCCACCCCCATAAACAAACGGCAGGAGGGACGTCGACTTCCTCCTTCCACCCAAGAACACCCCCTCGTCATTAACGGAGCAGGAGGGGTGCGCCAATGCCTCCCGTGATGATTCTGAGGCCTTAGGCCCCTCCCCGGTGCATCACGTGAAGAATTCCTTTTTTAGATATTCTGCAAAAGCGCATTGCCAGTCTGTGCTTTTAAAGGGCAGAAGAGTCGGTAAGGAAGTGAAGCGACTCGCTTCACTTTGGATCGGCAAGCCTAATCGGTGTTCCTTCTGTTTAGTGAATCGAGGGCTTCCTACTTTGCATGCCGTTTCCCCTCATTTGCATGTGCGGATCAGATCGGAGATTGATCGAACAGCTGTTTAGTGAATCGGGTCGGGGAACGATCACAAAACCATCAGTACACGATCGGTAAGTTTTGTGAATCTAGCCCTGTATGACTTGTGATTTTTTGTTGTAAACCGCCTAGAACCATTTTTTGGGTAGGCGGTATATAAAAATAAAATTATTATTATTATTGTGAGTGTAACTGCTAATTGGTATCAATTAGCGCCTATTAACAGCCAATTATTCAATTATGTTGTGTGTGCAAACGCCCTTATTCTATAAGTTGCGCACAAACATTTAAGCATTAGACAAATTTGGAAGCACAAATGCATAGAATGTGGGGGATTATGAAGTTTCAAATCCTAGGTAAAGTACAGTTACAGATGGAAAACGTCTTTATAAAATTACACGAGTCAAATTCGTAATTGTTAACTACAATGTCCTGTTGGCTCTGATATTGCTTATTAGGATGTGTCAATTTTGGAGATGTCATCATTTTAAAAAGCACTAGTAAAACAATGGCACAATTTAATGTGGAAAGTTAACCACCAGTTTTAAATTTCTAGGAAAGTATGTAAAAATACACAAATTACTGAAATATGTTTAAGCATGCTGATAATAGTTTTTATGGGTTTGCATTGCACATTAATGCCTTTCGTGCCCCAATTATCAATTTATCTTACTTATTTACCCACATTGACACTAACACGTTAATTTCATTTTGTCATTCACAAGTTTTCTACATAGTGTCGGCATACGCTCTCCTCCTCTACTTCCTGGTTTGACACTTTCTCCCCAACCCCTGAGCAAAAGAAAAACAAGAATGCAAGTTTGGATTTATTTACAACATTTGGTGGCATCAGACAACCTTAACTCCAGAAAGGTGAGATCATCTTTGAAGGGCCGGAAATTTGATGGTTTTGCAAGCTCTCTTGTGCATTAACAACATAAGAACAGCCTTACTGGGTCAGACCAATGGTCCATCTAGCCCAGTAGCCTGTCCTGACGGTGGCCAATCCAGGTCACTAGTACCTCGCAAAAACCCAAAGAGTAGCAACATTCCATCAGCTGGTTATATGTACACTTCTCCCTCCGGATTCACTGTGATAGGGGATTAACAGAACCGCAAATAACTTTTTCATATGTTATTCACCGTTTTTTTTAAATTAAAAACCATCGTGACTATGGTGAAACCGCGAATAACATGGTGGGAGACCTGGTCTGTTCCTGAAGGAGAGGCAAAACATTGTGAAGAAAGTGCTGGGAAACGGCGATTTTCTCTGTAAACGCTTGGAATCGGCGATTTCTCTATGCAAGCTGACGTAATTTGGGGGGAGGAGCCAGCAAGCAAAAAAACGTGAATAATCGAAACTGCGAATATGAGGGAGAAGTGTAGGTGAGAAATGGCTTCTGCCACAAAACGTCCTTGACAATGCTAGCTGAGCAGGAGGCAAGCAGATTTCCATGCTGTCCCACAGCATTGTCTGTGATGAGCTGAAGGAACCTGGAGCCCACACACTGTAATTTATAATTCAACACATGTACTCTCACAGGGATCTCATTCGATATGGATTGACTGACATCAGCGATTAAGAAAGACAAAATTATAGCACTGATGAACTGGCCAATGCCCTAATGCAGGGGTGTCCAACCTTTTGGCTTCGCTGGGCCGCATTGGCCGAAAAAAAAGGTTCATAGACAACCCCGCGAAAGACAAAGGCGCGCGCCGAAGAAAATTACAGTTTTTAGGCGCTCCGACAGGGGGTTTTGTTGGGGAGCCCCCCCCCCCAGTTTACTTAATAGAGATCGCGCCAGCATTGTGGGGGGTTGTAACCCTCCACATTTTACTGTAAACTTAACTTTTTCCCTAAAAACAGGGAAAAAGTGAAGTTTTAAGTAAAATGTGGGGGGTTACAACCCCCCACAACGCGGCGTGATCTCTATTAAGTAAAGTGGGGGGTTACCCCCCACGCCCCCTCCGTTGGAGCCCTAAAAACAGTAATTTTCTGCGGCGCGCGCCTCCCACTGCGCTCAATTGTCTGCGCGCGCCTTTGTCCTGGCGCGCTTTTGACCTGACACCGAAAAAAATGTTTCTGGGGCCGCACAAACATGCAGACTCTGCAGCAAGACAGAGGAGGGAGCCGGCATGATGGTAACACCCGGGGGCAGCAGAGGAAAACACTGCATCGCCCTCGACCGGGGCCGCACAAAATACTTCACGGGGCCACAGGTTGGACAACCCTGCCCTAATGTTTTGTATCATGATTTTATTATGTATTTTACTGTGATTTTTTTTTTTTTTTTCTCATTTTGCCTTGACTGCTTTGAAGTTAATTAAATGGAAGGAAGATTATAAAATTTTAACAAACAGAAACATGGTTATAAAAAAAACTTTTATAACCGGCAGTATTATTACGCAAAGTATTACCAAACTAAGCAACATGTACATACCTGTAAACAGTTTTGTAACAGCTTTACTTTGCTTCCGGGCAGAACAGATGAGGAGCAGCCAGGGAGGAAAGAGCTCATGATGAGTAGCTAAGAGCTCGGCTATAGTTCCCGAAAAGCCAGCAGGTCTCTGATCGGCCTCTGCAATGTTGCAGCCCTCGTCAATAGAATCAACAAGTAGAAAGAGGCTCTGAGAGGGTCCCTTCATTGCCAAAAGAGGGAGAAGCACACACCTGCAAGAGAAATAGAACAGTTCAGTGTTCTAAGACGGATGCCAATAGCAAATACGCCTTCAATTCAGAAAAATATTGGAAACTGAATGGAAATGAGAAATGCGTTTTATTACAATAGGGAAGGAAAGCAGAAAATATGCACTAAAGTTAACACACTTGTGAAAGTATGAAAATAGAATACAAATGGGTTGTGATCCAAAAACATGTACTAATGTGGGACAGTGTATCGGACAGTACTAGTGAAGAAACGCACGCACAAACAAATTAAACTAGTTCTTGGAACTGCATGTTTATATATGCCCATGGACTGGAATACTATTTCAGGCATTCAATTTTGCAGTACATTCACAGACATTTGGGTTACATGTGCCAATATATAATTTTTTTAAATATCAATTTTTATCAAAAGTCCAGCACTTCTTTGGTCTAGCACAGTGGTCTCAAACTCGCAGCCCGCCAGGAACTATTTTGGCGCCCTCGGTATATTTATCATAATCACAAAAGTAAAATAAAACAGTTTCTTGATCATATGACTCTTTAGCTATAAATGATAATATTATTATTAAGCCTTAGCCAAAAGGAAAGATTCATCAACTATAAAGAGTTTGACTATTTTTTCTGAGGCCCTCCAAGTATCTTACTCTCTTAGTCTTTAAGACATTAAAATCTAATACTCCTGCTTTCATAGATAGGCTCCTGATTCCATATAGTTCGTCCAGAGTTCTCAGATCAGCTTCACAATCTACTTTAAATGTTCCCTCTTTAAAAGTTATCGGAACCCGCTGTGCTTCAATTTTCTCCGTTACTGCACCAATGTTATGGAACTCTCTCCCTTTGTACTTAAGATTAGAACAAGATTTGCAAATATTTAAAAAGAACTTAAAGTGTCTTCTTTTTAAAGAAGCCTTTGACTGACAGTTTACTTATACAATATTATCAGTTAATTTCTTTTCCCTTAAATATTGACTATAAACACTCATTCTTATGACCTTTCTTGATCTCTTACTTTTCCCCCTTATTTCCCTAATTTGTTTCCCTTTTATGTACCTTTTTAACAAATATTGTATTTCTTCCCCGTTTTCCCATTGTTTCCAGTTTTCTTCTTGTCTAAAGGATGTAACCCTTGTTCGTTTAGTAGAATATTATGTATAAGTGAGTCCATTTTAAATTCTGTTTTATTTTATGTAAAACGCTTTGAAATTGGAAAAGCGTTTAATCAAACAATTTAATAAACTTGAAACTATCTACAAATCCAAAATGTGGCCCTGCAAAGGGTTTGAGTTGGAGACCACTGGTCTAGCACATACTGCACTCTCTCTCCCTCCTCCTCTTCAAGGAAGCCAGAACCAGTTGCAGGTCCTGTTTGTTCATGGTAAAGAGAAAACGCAAGCAAAAATTCCTCAGTTGACCGCAGAAGAATGAGCTAACCCTTTACCTCTCCTGGGGTTTGCGCTAAAACCCCAGCATTAGGCAACCCTGTCTTCAGCCTTCTTCTAGGCACCTATCTTCATTACCATGGCATTTAAATGTGCTGTCTACTCAGTTCACACTTAATATACTGCAAAGTAAACAGTTACAGTATTTAAGTGGTTTACAAGCAAACATAAATTGTTTTTGGAAAAGGGGAAGAGAGAGATACAAAAGGATTCTGAGGCTATATGGGGGAAAATATCAATCAAAGAGAAACATAAGGATTGCTGCTGCTGGGTCAGACCAGTGGTCCATCGTGCCCAGCAGTCAGTCCGTGGCGGCCCATAGGTCAAAGACCAGTGCCCTGTTTGAGTCTAGCCTTACCTGTTTACGTTCTGGTTCAGCAGGAACTTATCTAACCTTTTCTTGAATCCCTGGAGGGTGCTTTCCCCTATAACAACCTCTGGAAGAGTATTCCAGATTTCTACCACTCTCTGGGTGAAAACTTCCTTACATTTGTACAGAATCTATCCCCTTTTAACTTTAGAGAGGGTCCTCTTGTTCTCTCCACCTTGGAGAGGGTGAACAATCTCTCTTTCTCTACTGTCTATTCCCTTCAATATCTTGAATGTTTCGATCAGGCTTAAGAGTGATAAATCCCCGGGACCGGATGGCATCCATCCGAGCGAGGGTCATCAAGAAACTGAAAGGGACTATAGCTGAACTGCTTCAACTAATAGTCAATCTGTCGATCAAATCGGGAAAGATTCCGAAGACTGTAAGGTGGCGAATGTGACACCGATCTTCAAAAAAGGTTCGAGGGGAGATCCGGGAAACTACAGACCGGTGAGTCTCACCTCGATACTGGGAAAGATGGTAGAGGTGCTGATAAAGGACCGCATCATTGATCACCTTGACGTGCACGGTCTGATGAGAACCAGCCAGCACGGTTTCAGCAAAGGCAGATCTTATTTGATGAACTTGCTGCACTTGATCGAGGGAGTAAACAGGCAATAGACAAGGGAGATGTGGTCGACATTGGATCGACTACTTCGGAAAATTGTGAGCCATGGAATCGAGAGTAAAATACGTGGATTAAAAACTGGCTGGAGCATAGGAAACAGAGAGTGGGGGTAAATGGACGATATTCAGACTGGAAGAGCGTCAACAGTCCTGCATTAGTGATTTAACTGGTCAGGAGCCATTTCTGGCTGGTTAAATAGCTTTAAATATCGACCTTTCTAATTTTATAGACATAACTTTGAGTATTTTGGCCATATTATAGAACCTGCTAAACAGGTTTTCTAGACCTGGGTAAGCCATCTCATTGTTCTTTTTATTTTTAAGGGAGCAGCTCTGTAAGCCTGTAGCAGCTATAAAGAACTTGTGTGCCATAGCTCCTTATGGACTAATCAACTTATTCAGGATGAATTTTCAAGAAGCATCTGAGAATTCATGTTTCAATAAATCACTTAGTTTAAATGGACCACAAGCTCTCTATTAGGGAACTGGAGGGAGGTGTTACAGCCTAACACAGGGATCTCAAAGTCCCTCCTTGAGGGCCGCAATCCAGTCGGGTTTTCAGGATTTCCCCAATGAATATGCATTGAAAGCAGTGCATGCAAATAGATCTCATGCCATATTCATTGTGGAAATCCTGAAAACCCGACTGGATTGCGGCCCTCAAGGAGGGACTTTGAGACCCTTGCTAACATGTTAACAGGTTGTTTTCAAACACTAACCTAACTAGTTTTGTTTCTTTTTTTTTTTGGTAGGAACAGCATAAACCACATAAAAGGAATTGCTAAACAGGAAATTAGGCATAGGAGCTGCAGGCCATTAAATGTTTGCACAGCTCAGATGCTTCACATTTCTTCTACGTGTCCTTACATCATCTCCTCCCAATCTGATCTGTAAGGTCAGAGAGAACTGATGAAGCAGCTTGCTCACACCAACAGTGAAAAAACCTGCTAAGAAAAATGCAAAAATGGATAAAAATCAGCGATTCAAAAATTAATAAAATCAGATTTTATGATTTAAATCAGAAATTTTTTATTTAAATTGGATTTTTAATTAAAATTAAAAATGTTGAGGATAAATCTAGATAGTTTTCTATTTAAGATATATTATTGTCTAAAAGTTATCCATCATAAGAAATAAGAATTTGTTTTTCACTATGTAGCATTCATGTAACGTTTAAGGGCTCCTTTACCATAGCCACAGTAGAGAGGTTTGTACCGCAGGCTGGCGAGGTAAATGCTCCAACGTTCACGGGAATTCTATGAGTGTCGGAGCATTTACGTTGCTGGCCTATGGTAGAAACCTCTACCGCAGCTTTGTAAAAGTCAGCCTAAATTTTTTGGTAAATAAATTCCATTAATCCATTCATAATGTCACGGGCAAATTTTTTATCTAGAAGATATCACAGATGCTTGGTTTTCCATTCTCAAAACTGGATTTGTGTCTGTAGCGATAACATACTGCTTCTTCACAGCAAAAATGATATAAAGTATACAGAGCTGAGAAAAAGACCTTAGCCCCATTGTTCCTTTGCAAATCGATATACAGTCAAACCTCGGTTTGTGAGTGTTCTGCAAGACGAGAAAACTTTAACTCGCAAACCGAGCATTGACTCGATCAACGAGCTACCTGGCCTGCCTGAAAGGGAGGTGTGTGTCTGTGGGTCGCCTCTGCGGGTCTCCTTCCGCTTCCGAGAGGCGTGCAATCGTATAATCTCTCTCCTTGCAACAGCCAAACAAACTTTTAGAACTTTGAAGTTGGAATCGGATAACTCCGTCAGTTGCCATTCCAAAAGCTTCTCCACTTTCTCTCTCCTAGTCAAACTTGATTTTTCCCAGCCGAGGACACGCGCCCGACTGTGCCCCTGCTGTAGCTTTTCCCCTGCGGTGTCGTGCTCTGAGAGTGCAAGTCGGGCGATCGCTCTTGTTCGGGTGCGAGAGGGGGGAAGGAATCTGCCACACCTCCTCCTCCATGCCGTCTGCAACCGATTAAGAAGCCATATCAGGAAGGGGAGAGGGTGAAGCTGCAGCAGACCCAGTTTGGGATGGCCATGGACCGCAGATGTCAGAATGCTGCCGGAGAATGGCTCAGTGCTGCCTGCCCCCGAGTCCCGCCTCTCCCTCCACTGCCCATGCGCCCCTGTCGCTGCTCGATTATGATGGCCGCGTACTGCAGTGCCTGCTCCTGGATGCCGGCGCTCATCGACTTCACCCAGTTTGGACAATTTTTTGCTTGACTTGCTGGAGAGACAATGACAGCTACCTTCAGCACCCGTGAGGGAGGTGAGGAAAAAAAAAGGAGGGATGGGGTGAAGCGAAGAGAGAAAGATGATTGGGAAATAAGAAAAGGGAAAGATTGTCTGTGGTAATGGAAAGAAAGGGGAGAAAAGGGAGAAATGCTGAAACAGGGAATGGGAGAAGTGTTGGACCACAAAAAGACATAGGCCTGTTTTGGGGATCAGGAACGAATCAAGCAAGCTTCCTTTACTTTCTATGGGGAAACTCGCTTTGATATACGAGCACTTTGGTTTATGAGCATGCTTCTGGAACGAATTATGCTCGTAAACCAAGGTTCCTCTGTAACAGAGTCAACTCCTTACTGCTTAAGTGATAAGTTTATATATCTGCACAAAGAGATAAGTGTGAGGAAGGAGAGGCAAGCAGTAAAAATGAAAAGTGAAGCCTTTTAAGCAGAATACTCCACAAGTCTTGGGATCTTTGTGTGTGCAGCCTGAGGTTTATCATATTATTGTCTCCTTAGAGGAGAAAACCTATAATGACTGCAGTCTCTGCTCTTTTTGTTCTTCAAAATATGGCCATCAGATAACTTTGTCATGCTTGTAAATATGATGTTTCCCCATTATTACATCGCCATCATTTGCTCCCTGTTAAACCACACATAATTTTTAAGTTGCTATCGCTGACTTTTAAAGCCTATAGACTGACACTTGCAGACTATAAAGCAAATTTCACTATCCTTTACACCCTGTCTGCCTGCTCCATTCAAGGAATGGGGGATTATGTCAAGGAATTGTCCGGATGGAAACATCTGGAAGGAATAGAAATGGGGGAGAGTGTGGCGCAGTGGTTAAAGCTACAGCCTCAGCACCCTGGGGTTGTGGGTTCAAGCCCACACTGCTCCCTGTAACCCTGGGCAAGTCTCTTGATTTCAGCAAAGCTTTTGACAGCGTCCCACACCGCAGGTTACTAAACAAGATGAAATCAATGGGGTTGGGTGAGACGATAACTGCATGGGTCAATGATTGGCTAAGTGGTAGACTTCAGAGGGTGATGGTCAACGGTACCCTCTCTGAAACATCAGAGGTGACCAGCGGAGTGCCACAGGGCTCGGTCCTGGGTCCTCTCCTTTTTAATATATTCATAAGGGATTTGACACGAGGGCTACAGGGTAAAGTGACATTATTCGCCGACGACGCAAAACTGTGCAACATAGTAAGTGATAGCGTTTTACATGATAGTATGACACAGGACCTTCGTACGTTGGAAAACTGGTCCTCGACATGGCAGCTAGGCTTCAATGCTACGAAGTGTAAGGTCATGCACCTCGGTAGCAGAAATCCGTGCAGAACTTACACCTTAAATGGAGTAACATTAGCTAGAACCTCAGTAGAAAGAGATTTGGGAGTAGTCATCAGTGCAGACATGAAGGCTGCCAAGCAGGTAGAGAAGGCCACATCCAAGGCAAGGCAAATGATGGGATGTATCAATAGAAGTTTTGTCAGTCGGAAACCAGGAGTCATAATGCCGCTGTACAAGACCATGGTGAGACCTCATCTGGAATACTGTGTGCAATTCTGGAGGCCACATTACCGTAAGGACGTGCTTAGAGTCGAGTCGGTTCAGCGGATGGCCACTAGGACGATCTTGGGATACAAGGGTCTCTCGTACGAAGAGAGACTGAGCAGACTGCGGCTCTACACTCTTGAGGAGCGCAGGGAGAGGGGGGACATGATTGAGACATTTAAATACATCACAGGACGTGTCGAGGTGGAAGATGACATCCTCTTCCCCAGAGGACCCTCGACCATAAGAGGGCATCCGCTTAAACTCAAAGGGGGGAAATTTAGGAGTGACACCAGGAAGTATTTTTTCACGGAAAGGGTGGTAGATCACTGGAATAAGCTTCCGGTGCAGGTAGTCAAGGCCACAGGCGTGCTTGACTTTAAGAGCAAATGGGACATGTACGTGGGATCCCTACGTAAGACAATTCACTAGCATCTAGACTTATTGGGGTGGGTCAGTAGTGTGGGCAGACTTGATGGGCTATGGCCCTTTTCTGCCGTCATCTTTCTATGTTTCTATGAACTCATGGTAGCCATTTTGTATGAGTGATCTGCATGGGACAAGAGCGTAGGAAGATTGCTCCTGCCCGGAAAGACTGCTAGACCACCAGGTAAGGTCCAGGGAGGTCTGGGAGGCGGGAGGGAGGTGGGGGTGATTCCAGTTTTAGGAAATCACAAATAATCAAAATTGCGAGTCCTAAAACCGTGAATCAGGAGGGGGAAGTATATAAACTATAATATATCTACACAGTGGTCCTCTGAATGAGGATGATTTATTTTCTTATTTCATGGTAAGATAAGGACCAGATTTTTTAAGCTTTGGTAATTTTTATGCTGGTCCAATAAAAAATATCAAAAACTTCCAAAAATTGAATTCCCCAAAGGCAAAGGTGAAACATCCCATATAAACTTCCACTGAAAAAGAAATATGTTTGCATTTTACAATATTTTCCACTGCAGTAGAGGAAAAAGTTCACAATTATAAGAGGATGCAAAAGGAGGAATTCCCATGCCAATCCCTTACAGCAATTAAAGACCCAAAGATGGAAACAGACTCCTAAATTATACTTTAAACTATAACATAGAAATGACTGTGAAAGCTAATTTTGCAGAGGGATGAGTTTCCTTTAATCTTAAGGTTTATGTGTCCCATAGCAGAGCTAATTTGGTTCAACAAAATAAAATATCTTGTCTCAGTTGCTTGCTCCGTTGGTCTCATTTATAGGAGACTTCTTTCTCTCCTTTCTCACCCCCTCCCCAAATGTAACAAAAAAAAATCATTAAAAACAAAAACTTCTATTTTTTTTCTAAAGATCGACAAATTTATTTCTTGATATAATTCAGTTTGTAGACTGTTCCACAACTGACCTTAATCAAAACCTAACATAGTTATCATTAATCAAAACATATAAAAGCAGAACAATACTTCACTTATATTCAAACAAACCTATTTTTTAAAGCAATTTCAGTCCCAGAGGAGCCAAAGTTGGGCATCTGTAGCCTGGAAGTACAAAGAACAAAAGAATAGCCCTCCTGGGTCAGACCTATGGTCCATCTAGCCCAGTATCCTTTTTCTACAGTGGCCAATTCAGGTCACAAGTACCTGGCAGAGACTCAAAGAGCATGCTACCGATCCCAGGGCAAGCAGTGGCTTTCCCAATCCATCATACAATGTTTTGCCATTTTTTGTCATCCTATAGGTCGTATTTACCATGCTACTACTATGACTTTGTACATTTGTATAGTCCTACCACCATGTAAGTTAATATTGTAACCCTGCAATTTTGTATAGCCATAGAAACATAGAAATATGATGGCAGATAAAAGGCCAAATGGCCCATCCAGTCTGCCTATCACCAAGTAAGATAAGATACCACCACATGCTTTGATCTGAAAGTATCCTTAGGTGATGATGCATTGTAATGCTACGACTATTAATTTGTAACTCGTTCTGAGCTCTTTGGAGAAGACGGGATATAAAACTAAATAAAATGTTTGCCATACTATTATTATTATTATTATCATCATCCACTCAAGGATTTTTAACTAAAAAACCCTGGTACACACAGTATGAAATAGAGATATACATTACCAAGACAAAACTGTACATAGTAAAGCAATTTCCCTCCCTCTAGTATAATCTCTAGGCTTGGCATGTAATCATGTGTACAAAGAATGAGGTTACCAAATATAAAAAAACAAATCATAACACAAATAAAAATATATAGTACTAGAAGGACATCAAAGAAACATCAGAGCAATTATTGGTTCACTGATCAGTTCACCAATCTCCTAAGCAAAGGGGGTTTGGATCAGTATCTATAATTCAAATACCGTCAAATGTGGCACCAGAAGAGTTAGCTGACAGCCCACCATCAATCATAATGCAGCTCAATCATAGAAACGATCAGTTAGCTGCTTTCAAACTGCCTCTAGTCTAGAGCGAGAAAACATCAAAGTGCAGTCAGTAATACATAAGCGTTATTTTTTTCAGGCTGGTGGATATACAGAGTATTATAGTCTGAAACCTATAGGTAAAAGGTACACATATAAGGCTCCTTTTACAAAGGTGGGTTAGGGCCTTAACACGCTAAATAGCGCGCACTAGCCGCTACCGCATTCTTTTGAGCAGGCAGTTTTTTGGCTAATCTGGTGCGTGCGCTAAAAACGCTAGCGCATCTTTGTAAAAGGAGCCCATAGTGGACAATTCTATTAACTTGGAGGGGTATCAGGCCTCCCAGAGGAAACTCCAAAGGAAATCCATGAATGTATAATGCAAAAAGTGAGTGACAAATGCTCATCATATTTCACATGAAGAAGTGGTGTGCAAACTTTCAGCGTGGAGATTTCAAGACCGAAGATGTAGCAAGGTCTGGGAGGCCTCAAACGGTGTCAACTCCTGAAACTGTTGGCCATGTCCATAATCTGATTTTGGCAAATCAGCAAATATCAGCTAAAACAATTGCCGAGACATTACAGATATCCAGGGAACGTGTTGGGTGTATAATCCACGAGCAGAAGCTGTCAGCCAAGTGGGTGGCCAAATGTTTGAATGCTGACAAGAAATGACGTCGAGTGAAAACTTCCCAAGTTGATTTTGCAGCATTTTCAGCAAGCAGGTGCCAACATTTTGGGAATGACTAGTTACTACATCACTATGATCCTGAGACAAAGCAACAGTCCATGCAATGGCGTCACCCAGGTTCTTCAAGGCCAAGGAAATTCAAGACCCAAAAGTCAGCAGGAAAGGTCAAGGGCACAGTATTTTGCGATCAGGAAGGCATTGTAATGACTGACTATCTTCAAAGGGGCCAAATGGTTAATGCAGAATACTACTGTAACTTGCTGTGCCGAGTAAAGGAGGCATTGAAAGAAAAAAGGAGAGAGAAGCTGTGGAAAGGAGTTCTTTTTGCAAGACAATACACCTGCTCACAAGGCTGGCCAAACAACGGATGTTTCTGTGCATAGTCTATCCACCCTACTCACCAGATCTTGCTCCATCTCACTATTTTCTGTTTCCAAACCTTAAAAAGAGTTTGAGAGGGCGACAATATTGGAGTGATTCAGAGATGAATGCAGCAGCCGAGCAGTATTTCAGTGACCAGACATCAAGGTTACAAAAACTTCAGACATGATATGCTAAGTGTGTTGAACTTAAGAGCTGAATATGTGGAATAACTTGTAAATGTCAGGCTCCATGTCATTCCCTTCTTGGTTGGGCTGACAATTTTTCAACACCCCCTCGTAAACTTGCTTTGCACACACAAAATGCTTTATAAAATTAAACTGATAAGAGTAAGTTGACTTTCAGAAATCATTTGATAACGTCCCTCATTAGAGACTCCTGAGAGAATAAAAAAAAATGTCACGGGATAGGATTCAATGTCCTATGGTAAAAATTTAAAAGATAGGAAATGGAGTGGGAGTAAATGGTCACTTTTCCCAATTGAGAAAGGGATATAGTGGATTGCTCCAGATATCATTACTGGGACCAGTGCTGTTTAAATTTCATAAATGATCTGGAAAAAAAGAGCTGATCCAATATCCAGACAAAACAAAGCTATTCAAAGCAGTTAAAACACAAAAGAGTAAACATGCAGTAGAATAGCCACAGTTTAAAACCTAATCATATGGCTGGCCATTCAAAGTTTAATGTATTGATATACAAGTGCTGCCTCGAATGTACAATTTTTGGACTGGAAGTCATGAATTTAGAAAGTACACCTGCTATTTAGCTGTCAGCACTTTGAAGGATATGTTATATGCTCAGTGGCTGAATTTCATTTGCCACACTTACCCCAACCCTGCATCACGTCCCTTTTTCCAGATTTGATCATTTTGGAAGTACATTTGTAAATCAGTTTTCATATGTTAAACTTTTCACCCCGTCTATGGCATATTTGATATTGATTTCACTGAGCACACATCCTATATAATAAAAGCTTACCGGTGCATGCGCTGTTAAAACAGCCTGATCCCTGCCGCTGTGGTGTGTGATCTGTGGCCATGTTCCATTTTAGAACCCAGCGGCAAGGAACATTCTGGCCACTCCCCTCCTCCCGCCCTCACTCACCAACCAGAAGCGCAGGCAAGCTCACTCCCTGCCTGTATCCTCGGCAGGGAACACACCTCTCGCCCTCACTCACCACTGCCGCTGATGATCCTCCTCTTCAGAGCAGCCTGCGATCGTGGCCGGCTTTAAAGAACCTCGCAGGCCGCTCTCCAAACCTCAGTAGCACGTTCCCTCTGACGCACTGGATCGCATCAGAGGGAACATGCTACCGAGTTGGAGAGCGGCTTGTGAGGTACGCTAAAGCCGGCAACCACGATCGCAGGCTGCTTTGAAGAGGAGCAGGCCAGAAGATGCCGGAATGGATGGAGGGTAAAAAGGGGATCAATACCGGGGGCCAGGGGGAGAGGGAAAGGGAAAAAGGGCTGCTTTGGAGGGAGGGGTGTGCTGGGGGGAGACAAAAGGGGCCATGGAGAGATAGGAAGAGGGAAAGGGGGCTGCTTTGGGGGGGGGAGGTTTGCTGGGGACAGACAGCTTTGCTCTGGGAGGAGACAGAAGGGGCCATGGAGACAGGGAGAGGGAAAGGGGGCTGCTTTGAAGGGAGGGGTTTGCTGGGGGGAGACAGAAGGGGCCATGGAGCGATAGGAAGAGGGAGAGGGGGCTGCTTTGGGGGAGAGGTGTGCTGGGGACAGACAGCTTTGCTCTGGGGGGGAAGACAGAAGAGGGCCATGGAGAGACAGTTAGGGAGAGGGAAAGGGGGCTGCTTTTGGTGGAGGTTTGTGCTGGGGGCAGACAGCTTTGCTCAGGGGGGGATAGACAGAAGGACACAGACAGCGGCCAAGGAGAGAGAGAAAAACAGACAGATAGACACATCTATTCTAGCACCCGTTAATGTAACGGGCTTAAAGACTAGTCTATAATAATAAAACCCTAGAGCGCGCATGCGCTCTTGAAAATTCATGATTCCTGGCGCCGTGAGGTGTGCTTCTGTGGCAGTATTCTATTTGACACCTCATGGCGCTTGCAGAGGCTGGAGGCGCGTGCAGTGGCTGAAGGTGCGCGACTGTGCTCTCTCCCTGCCCGCATCCGCGGCGCGTCACCGCCCGCCCTCACTTGCCGCTGCCTCTCACTCGCCGCCTGCCCTCACTCACGCAACTGTGCTCTCTCCCTGCCCGCATCACCTCCCGCCATCACTCGCCGCCGCCACCACCACCGCTGCTGCTGATCCTCCTCTTCAGAACAGCCTGCGATCATGGTAGGCTTTAAAGAACCTCGCAGGCCGCTCTCCAACCTCAGTAGCACGCTCCCTCTGATGCACGGGATCGCATCAGAGGGAACGTGCTACCGAGCGGCCTGCTAGGTTCGCTAAAGCCGGCCACCACGATCGCAGGCTGCTTTGAAGAGGAGCAGACCAGAAGACGCCGGGAGAGAGGGTAAGAAGGGGATCAATACCAGGAGCCAGGGGGAGAGGGAAAGGGGGCTACTTTGGGGGGGAGGTGTGCAGGGGACAAACAGCTTTGCTCTGGGAGGAGACAAGGGGCCATGGAGAGATAGGGAGAGGGAAAGGGGGCTGCTTTGGGGGGAGGTGTGCTGGGGACAGACAGCTTTGCTCTAGGGAAAGACAGAAGGGGCCCTGGAGAGACAGGGAGAGGGAAAGGGGGCTGTTTTGGGAGGAGGGGTGTACTTGGGGCAAACAGCTTTGCTCTGGGGGGGGGGGGAGACAGAAGGGGCCATGGAGAGAGAGGAAGAGGGAAAGGGGGCTGCTTTGGGGGGGAGGGATGTGCTGGGGGGAGACAGAAGGGGTCATGGAGAGATAGGGAGAGGGAAAGGGGGCTGCTTTGGGGGGAGGTGTGCTGGGGACAGACAGCTTTGCTCGGGGGGGGGAAGACAGAAGAGGGCCCTGGAGAGGCAGTTAGGGAGAGGGAAAGGGGGCTGCTTTGGGGGGAGGTGTGTGCTGGGAGCAGACAGCTTTGCTCAGGAGGGGGGGAGACAGAAAGATAGAGACAGCGGCCAAGGAGAGAGAGATAAAGAAACACAGACAGACAGACACATCTATTCTAGCACCCGTTAATGTAACGGGCTTAAAGACTAGTTTAATATAATTTGCTTAATTTTTCTTGTATGCGTGTTTTTTTGAATTTACTTGAATTCTTTTGTTTTGTGTAAACTTATTTTAGAAGCAGAAAAGAGTCCTTAAAAAACACATAGGGGTGCAGGTACATCAAAAGCACACACATGCAGGGGTTTAGTTTGGAGGAACAGAGGCAAAGTTCAACCGATATACATATTTTATCTTTATGTGGATACATGCATAGAACATACAGTGTCTTCAGGACCGAATATTTCCATATTATTAGTGTACGACTGGATGCTGACCACCACATAGCTAGTATGCTCTGTGGGTGCTACCATATGCATCTGAATTCTAAAAATGGTGCTTTGGGTTGCGCTTCGTTGGAAACAGCGTCTAGCAATGCAAAAGTTATCTGGTGCTGGCTTGAAGTACATCGTCCGAAGAGAGCCTTGTTTCAATATCTGCCTCAGAGACTTTAAAGCTCAAACCAGCCACATGTTTCAATAATCTACAATTTGCCGGTAGAGGTTGTGGCTGTTTGAATTCAAAAGTGGGATAGTCACATGGGATCCCTTAGAGAGAGGAAGAGAAAATGGTTACTGTGGATGGGCAGACTGGATGGGCCATTTGGCCTTTATCTGCCATCATTTGGCCTTTATCTGCCTAACCCTAACCTTAACCCATGGCAACAAGGACTGCAGCAGAACAAAACTTGGGAGTGATCATTAGTGAAGATATGAAGGCTGCCAATCAAGTGGAGAAAGCTTCATCCAAGGCTAGACAAATCTTGGGTTGTATCCGTAGAAGTTTCGTCAGCCAAAAGCCCAGGTCATAATGCCTTTGTACAGATCCATGGTGAGACCTCATCTGGAATATTGTGTACAATTCTGAAGGCCACATTACCAAAAAGATGTGCTGAGAGTTGAGTCGGTTCAGCGAATGGCCACCAGGATGGTCTCAGGACTCAAGGATCTTCCGTATGAGGAACGACTGGGTAAGTTGCAGCTATACTCACTCGAGGAATGCAGAGAGAGGGGAGACATGATTGAGACGTTCAAATATGTCACGGGCCATATCGTGGTGGAAGAAGATATCTTTTCTCTTATAGGACCCACGGCAACAATAATAATAATAATAATAACTTTATTCTTCTATACCGCCATAGTCGTGAGACTTCTAGGCGGTTTACATTGAAGAGAGCTGGACAGTCAGCGAGTTATAATATGCAATGATAAGAGAAATACAGCATACGGAATCTTTAAAAAGGTAGCAAAATACAATATACAAATAGTTTAACAGATGTTAGAAATTTCAGACTTATACGCAGGAGTGGACATGTTTGAAATATTAGAAATTGATTTAGAGTTTTGTGTAGATATTTTTTTAGGTGATATTTCTGTCGAATAAGGCAGGGGTGGGAAATTTCATGGCGACACCAGGAAGTACTTCTTCACCGAAAGGGTGGTTGATCACTGGAATGATCTTCCACTAAAGGTAATTGAGGCCAGAAGTGTGCCAGATTTTAAGAAAAAATGGGATAGGCATGTGGGATCTCTTCATGGAGGAAGTTAGGGGGTGGGTCATTAGAGTGGACAGCCCTTTTCTGCCGTCGTTTCTATGGTCTATGGCCCCTGACCAGGGTGATGACCTCTTTATGTGCCAGCTGTTCTTTAGTTTGTATTTTTCATATGGGCATTGAATAAAACTATGGGATGGACACTGAGATGTTGATATTGAACATTGAGCGTCATGATTAGCATACAACAGTGGCACATGAATGAAAGTACTAATAAATAAAAAAAGAGAGATCATTTATGATGTAACTCAAGCATTTGCGATTCAGGGATTTTCCTGCATGCAGATATACTAGTGCTGCCCGATTCAGGAAAAAAATTTGATTTGATTCAGCCTATTGAATCGATTTTTCGATTCAATTTTCCTACCCAGTTGGGTGTTTTTTTTTTTTTCAAACATCCTGGTGGGTTTATTTAATAGCCTCTTCACCCCCTTTGCCTTCTCCTAACCACACTGGTGCTGTGGTGTAAACAAAGTAAACAAACAAAAAAGACTTTTCCTCTCTCTGTTAATCCTACCTCATGTTTGCGGTCTAACACCAGCTCTGGCAGCATACACATTTCAAATCTGACATACTGTAATCACAAAACAGAAAATATAATTATTTTTTCTACCTTTTATTGTCTGGTCATTATTCAAATCTTGTTGGTCCCAGGCTCTGGTTGTCTTTGATAACTCACTTGCCAAGGTCTCCTTATTTCTTCTTTCTCCGTGCTAACCATCCATCTTCCATCTCTGTCCTCCCCTTCCATTTCCCTTCCCCGGAGGTCTGGCATCTTCCCTTTTTTCATCTCCATCCACACAGCTGCAGCGATGGTCCCCACCATCCCCAGATCCACCATCTCTCTTTTTCTAAACTAAACTAAACCTTAAGTTTATATAACGCATCCTCTCCATAGAGATGGAGCTTGGCACGGTTTACAGGAACTTTAATATAAGGAGGGAAAAACATAAGAGTTAGTGATTATAAAGAGGGTAGCGAGATTTACATTTTTTAGAATAGCCAAGTTTTCAGATGCTTTCATAATAATTGGAAGGAGCCCAGATTCCACAGTAGGGCAGAAATGTTATTCCAAAGCTCAGTGATTTTGAACAAAAGAGATTTACCTAATTTTCCAGCACAGATAACGCCTTTTAGCGAGAGGAAAGATAGTTTAAGTTTTTGGATGGATCTCGTAGTGTCACATCTCGTAGAAATCCAAGATAGTGGAATTAGAGGAGGAAGAATGCCATGCAAGATCTTGAATGTTAGACAGGCACATTTAAAGTGAACCCTAGAGATTACTGGAGGCCAGTGAAGTTTTGACAGATGCAGGAAAACATGATCAAATTTACTTGTTGCGTAGATCAACCTAGCCGCAGTATTCTGGACTTTTCTTGGTTAGACTTAGACAGATGGAGTTGCAGTAGTCCAGCCTGGAAAAGATGATTGATCGTTCAAGGAAAGCAAAATGTTGTTGGTGGAAGCAGGAACTCACTTTTCTCAACATGTGGAAACTAAAAAACATTTTTTTATCAGAGTGTTGAGATGGTAGTTAAATGAAAGTGTAGAGTCAATAATGGCGCCCAAAACTTTGCTTGAGAATTCAATCTGCAGTATGGGACCAAAAGGTAATGAAATGAGTGTGTGTAGCTGATCTAATTTTGGGCCAAGCCAAAGTAATTTTGTTTTGGACTCATTCAGCTTCATTTGTACAGTGAGGGCCCAGGTTTGGAGTTTCGTTATGCATGCTTTCATCCAGCATCTCTTCCTCCTTCCCCAGTGTAACATTTCTCCTTCCCTCCTTTCTGCCTCCCCATCCATCTGGCCCTCTTCACGAGTCCAATACCTTCTGCAGCCTGCACACTTTCTCTCTCTGTCCTTGCCTCTTCCCTCGAGTGACAACCCTCTTTCCCACCCCCAACCCAACATGCTTCTCTCCCCATGCACCATCTCCCCCTCCCCCTCCAGTATGTAGCACCTTTTCTTTCCCTCCCTTTCTACCAGGTCCAGCAGTACCCCTTTCTCCTTTCCCTGCTCCCCCTGTCCAGCAGTACGCCTTCCCCCTTCCCTGCTTCCCCTGTTCAGCAGTACCCTTTCTCCCTTCCCTCCATATATTTCTAGACCAGAGGCCCCCTCTCCCGAAGGCCTGCATGTTCCCCCTCCCTTCTTTGCAGGTCCTCCGGCTTCCCCCAGGCCTCCTGCTCTTACCGCAGCCTGCAAAGAGGATTGCCAGTGCTCTACGCGATCCTTGCAGGCTACCACCATCCCTCTGACGCGGTCCTGCCCCTGATGTCAGAGGAGGGGCGGGACCGCGTCAGAGGGAACGTGCTTCTGAGGACAGTGGTAGCCTGCAAAGATCGCACAGAGCACCGGTGATCCTCTCTGCAGGCTGCAGTAAGAGCAGGAGGCCAGAGGGGGAAGCTGGAGGATGCAGCAAAGAGCGCCAAAGCAAGGAACAACATAAAACCAGGATTTCTGCAGCTCTTCCCGACTGACCCTCTCCCCCTAAAGCAGGAGTGGCAGCGGCAGGCCAGCAAAAGGCAGTGTGCTGCTCCTGCTTTAGGAAGGCACGGGGAGGAGAGTCAGTCACTGAATCGGCTAGGCCGATTTTTTTAAAATCAAAATCGATTCACCCAAAGTGAATTGATTTGAATTGGAAATTGGGCAGCACTAGTATATACTACTGAAGTTATTGAAGTTCTATTAGCAGACACTTTCGATATCAGTATTGTCTAGTGCTATGCACCTTTAAATAGGAGTGTACAGCATTATGAGCTAGTATTTTACTCTTGAGATTTTTTTGAGACTGAAACAAAATTAAAAACAGACATCTTTCTATAAATTATAATGCATGATTACAATTTGCAGATTTTAACAGACTGAAAATAATAAAAGTGAATATGGGAAGTGCAAAGGTTTGGACATATATCTCATTACTATTTCTTATTAAAATTTGTGCTAAGGGCCAGCATGTTAATGACTCATTAAACCTTTAATAAGTAAAGCAGGGGCAGCAGAATGCCTTTTGTTTGAAGGACCCAAGCTCTTCCTCAATTCCATCCCCCAATCCTACAACAACCCTGCTCCTAACCCCAGCAAACCCATTCCCTACCATCCCATAGTCCCCCCATGGTGTCCAGCATCTTTCTCCTTCCATATGTCTCAAATCTCTCCCCTCACTGTGATATACATTTCTTTCCTTTATTCACTCCCCCAAAATCGTATCTCTCTCCTCTCCCCCTCCAATGACATCCTACATTTCTCTCCTTTCATCTTTTTCAACCTCCCTTCCCATGTCCAACATTTCCATCCTTTCCTCTAAACTCACCTCCACCTGTGAAAACCCAGGGCCTGCTGACTTCCGCCCCCTTTGAACTTCCTGTTTCCAAGGAGGTAGAAGCTGGCAGGGCCTTGAACATGCGCAGACGCTTGAGGTCCCGCTTCTGCAGCTTTGTCATGAAACATAAGAATAGCCTTACTGAGTCAGACCAATGGTCCATCAAGCCCAGTAGCCTGTTCTCAGAGTGGCCAATCCAGGTCACTAGTACCTGGTCAAAACCCAAGGAGTAACAACATTCCATGCTACAGATCCAGGGCAAGCATCCTGGAGGAAGGAGGTAAGGGACGTAAACTATTCATCAGCTATTGGGGGGGGGGGGGGGGTTAGAAGGAAGAAGAAAGATGTGGAGAGCACAGAGAGGGAAGGAAATTAACACTTTACAGGAAAGGAACATTTTAGGGATTCCATAACAGCTACTGCTCCCCCTCATTCCAACACCTATGATGAAAATAATTCTTCACTGAATATTAGCAGTTAGCTGCTAAACCTTAGCTGGCTATATCAAGCAATAACCACCAATTTTAAGTGCTGATCAGCCAGGTTTAACGACCAAATTGGGCTGCACAAATAGCTGGTCTATCTTTGGCCACTATAACAGCTGGCCAGTACTTAAAATCAACTTAACAAACATAACTTTATTCTTCTAACCAGATATTCAATGCTGGTCACCGGAAACGGCCTGGCACTGAATATCTGTGATCAGCGCTGACCATGGAATGGAATGCATTGCCAGAGGATGTGGTAAGTGTGGATGACAAAGCTGGTTTTAAGAAAGGTTTGGATAGGTTCCTGGAAGAAAAGTCCATAGTCTGTTATTGAGAAAGACATGGGGGAAGCCACTGCTTGCCCTGTATTAGTAGCATAGAATATTACTACCTTGGGTTTTGGCCAGGTACTAGTAACCTGGATTGGCCACCGTGAGAATGGGATACTGGGCTTGATGAACCATGGGTCTGACCCAGTAATGCTATTCTTATGTTCTTAAAGAAGCCATTATCCAGGCCCTCAATTGTTTACAAAACTCTTTCTATCTAAGACCAGGGGTTTTCAAATGATTTTTCCTCCATGCTCTGCTTTCTATCCTTATCAGTAAAAGAAGTGTGTCAACTATTACACTGGCAAACTTTTACAACTTAATTTTGAGTGTGGATTAGCTTTTAGATAAAATGGCAATTTGTACTATTTGTAGTAGAGCTCGATGCAACTTACACCCCTATATGTTACCTATCTGAGGGTTTAATTTAAATGATTACCTTATGGCTTCAGAATTCTGTCTTATATAGATATGTCATTGCCTCTGGGAAAAAGTGACTAAAGTCTCAAGATCAAAAATTTTGAAAGGTCAGTTATTCATGGTCATGGGTCAAAAGCAATTCAATAAAGTTATCGCATGTTTTGCACTCTAAGATGCACCTGACCATAAGACGCACCTAGGTTTAGAGGACGAAAACAAGAAAAAAATATTCTGAGCCAAATGGTGTACTAATATATTTATACCAGGCTCTGCACCCAGCCCCATCACTCCTTGCCAGGCTCTGCACCCTGTCCCCACTCCCTGCCCTGTACCCTGTCCCCCCTCTGGTGGTCTAGTGGTAGGCCAGGACAGGAGGGCTCCGTCCCAGCTAACAATTTTTTACCACCAATCCTCCCCCCGTACCTTTTTAAATCACCCTCCCTGGTATCTTTTTAAATCCCCCTTAAATCCTGGTGGTCCAGCGGTGTATTGGCAGGAGCGAGCTTTTCGCACACCATCCTGGGCCCGCGCCACTCCTTGAATGGCTGCCATCAGTTCTCGCGGGGCTTGCTCCTGCCGATACACAGCTGGACCACCAGGATTTAAGGGGGATTAAAAAATTTACCAGGGAGGGGAATTTCAAAAGATACGACAAGGAGTGGTGTAAAAAAAATTGTTACATTCGCTCTATAAGACGCAAACACATTTCCACTCATTTTTGGGGGGGAAAAAAGTGTGTCTTATGGAACGAAAAATGTGTTTTATTTGAAACATTAAAAAAAAGAAGTTACAAACATTCAAAGGATGGGGTTTGGACTGTTGTATTACAAATTGTTTGCTCTAACAGAATTCATTAAAACCTCATTTTTTTGTTTCTGGTGACTTTAGTTGCCTTTTCCCAGAGGTGGTTACATGTGTGTGCATAAACGTGTCTTTAGTAAGGTCTTAGCGTATCAGGCAGCAGTATGGGATAAACAAATTAGTATGTATCTTTCTATCTCTGCTTTTTATCTGGCATTAAAAAAATCTATGAAGACTGATCTATTTGGCAAATATTTTGATTAATTAACTGTGCTTATACCGTGTACACTTGTATTTTAATTTTTGTTAACTGCACAGAACCACGAAGTAGCTGCGGCATATAAGAAATTTTGTTATGTTACATTATTTATTTATTTATTTCTGTCCCATCCTCCCAGTAGCTCAGAACGGGTATAAAATGGAATGGCTCTAATTCAGTGGTCTCCAACTCAAACCCTTTGCAGGACCACATTTTGGATTTGTCGGTACTTGGAGGGCCTCAGAAAAAATAGTTAATGTCTTATTAAAGAAATTACAATTTTGCATGAGGTAAAACTCTTTATAGTTTATAAATCTTTCCTTTTGGCTAAGTCTTAATAATAATATTGTCATTTATAGCTAAAGAGACACATTAGCAAGAAACTGTTTTATTTTACTTTTGTGATTACAATAAACATACCGAGGGCCTCAAAATAGTACCTGGGGGGCCGTAAGTTTGAGACCACTGCTCTAATTGCTATGCAGTAGGGGCTCACAATGGTCCCTGCTGCCCACTGAGGTCTAAGCACGATACAAGGACTATTTGCAGTAACAAATGAAAGCTCTAATTTACGCATATGAGCTTCTGAAACCATTAACACTTGCCACAGAGGTTCAAGCAACATGTCCCTCCTCCTGCCTGACTACAAAACTGGCACCGTGAGCATTTTCAAACAATGTGTCTGCCAGCTGTGATCTCATGATGCATTACATAAGCACAGCTGGCCAGAAAATTCCGAAAATGCTTACTATGGCATCAGCATTGTGCAGGATAGAGAACGGTCACGGAATTACATATGCTGAACCACACAGCTCTGACAATGGAAACTATTTCCACACTGTGAACTGGAAAAAAAAGCACACAAAAATGATTTTTTTGTCATATCTTCCACAGAACTCAGCATATTCTTATGAAATTTAGTGTGTCGTGTCCTGAAGTTGATGTAAAATTTTATAAATATTTCCCACCACACCACAACACTACTTTGTGAAAGTGAACTGTTGCTATGGGATATTCGCAGAAGCAGACAATTTTGTAAACAGTCTCTGCATTAAAATGATTTTCACTGCAGAAGACCAAATTATGATAAAGAACTCGTTACTGCTAAAAGGTTACAGAAGTCAATAATTGTTACATTACATTAGTGATTTCTATTCCGCTTGTACCTTGCGGTTCAAAGCGGATTACATTGGAAGAGGGCTGGACATTTCCAGGAGGTTGCATTACATTGGAAAATTGCTGGTACAGTTTACAAATTGGGGAATTCAGATTACATTACAATTGGAAAATATTTCAGGATTCGTTACATTGAAAAATATACGGCTTCATTACATTGATAGATAGCTGGTTTCAGGTAGGAGATATTAGGTTTCAGGTTGATTACTTGGATTTCCGGTTACTTTTTGAAGATATGGTACCAGAGGAGTGGGCTATACATTGGAAAATATAGAGGGGAAAGGAAGAGGGGGAGATTAAGTTGGTTGAATATACTTATTGAATAGAAGTGTTTTGATTTCTTTTCGGAATGCTTTGAGGTCAGATGTTGTGGTTAACATTTTGGAGATGGAGGATTCAAGGTTTGCTGCTTGCGTTGCTAGGAGGTTATCATATAGGTTTTTGCGATGAGTGCCTTTGAGTGGTGGGTAGGAGAATGGGGTCCGAGTTCTCCTTGTTCCCACAGAAGAGTTGGAACAAAAACAGCCTTGATGTGCTGCTACACAAGAACCGAGCAACTGGCACTGTGGATCGACCGCACTCGATTTGCACACAAGAGCACATTGATGTTGTACATAGAAGCATGATGGCAGATAAAGTCCAAATGGCCCATCCAGTCTGCCTGTCCACAGTAACCATTATCTCTTCCTTTCTCTAAAAGATCCCACATGCCTATCCCATATGTTCTTGAATTCAAACAAAGTCTCTGTCTCTACCACTTCTTCCAGGAGACTGTTCCACACATCTACCACCCTTTCTATAAAAAAATATTTCCATAGAATACTCCGGAACCTATCACCTTTGAACTTCATCCTATGTCCTCTCATTTCAGAGCTTCCTTTCAAATGAAAGAGACACAACTCATGTGTATTTATGCCATGTAGGTACTTAAAAGTCTATCATATCTCCCCTTTCCTGCAAAGTATATAGATTGAGATCTTTAAGTCTGTCCCCATACGCCTTATGAGGAAAGACCACACACCATTTTAGTAGCCTTCCTCCGGACCGACTATCCTTTTTATATCTTTTTGAAGGTGTGGCCTCCAGAACTGTACACAATATTCTAAATGAGGTCTCACCAAAATCTTATACAGGGGCATCAATACCACCTTTTCCCTACTTGTCATACTTCTCCCTATGGAACCTAGCATCCTTCTAGTTTTCGCCATCACCTTTTTCAACCTGTTTGGCCAACTTAAGATCATCACATACAATCACACCCAGTCAAAGAAATTGCAGAATAATGTGTATACAGCAAAGAGTTCCTGTGATCCCTTCAACCTGCCTTTCCCGATTAATGTACATGAGAAAACACCTGGTGGCACCTGAGGAACTTGAGCCCAGTTGATTAAGAGTTCCTGTGTTATGTTATTGCTAAAATACTTTGGAGGAATGGGAGACTTTGAAAAAGCCAGAGTTCTTGCTTCTGGGCGAAGAAAGTGCACTGGAGGGCTAAGGCTTCAACACTAGGGCATAATCGTAAGTGTTCACTTGGGAGGAGAACATGGCAGGCAGTACCTTGTAAAAGAAAGCCTTCATACACTTGTACAATTTTCACCGTCTAAAAAAACAAACCCCCAAACCCACATCTGCATGCCTCACCGATGTAGGCGTCTAAGTTAATTAATAAGCTTAATTGCTAATTATTAGTGACAATTAACACTTCAAAATTGACATAATTGGAGTTAATTGAAAAAGTTAGGCACTTAGTTCAAAGCGCTGCCCTAAAAGTGGGGGTGATTAGGGGCACAATGCGGGCATGTGTTGCAGTTAGGCATCCGTCTTTAACTTGGCACAAAGTGCTTCTAACTTAGGTGCACACATTTAGACCAAGAACACCTTAGCAGAAATACAGTGCACCTAAAAGTTAGGCTGCCTAATGGCCCGTAGGAGGCGCTAAGCATGATTCTATAAAGTGCATCTACCACAATTTAGCACTTATAGAGCTCTGAAAGGCGTACGCAGTCCTGTACATTTTGACATTTAATAGATGGTCCTTGCTCAGAACTTACAATCTAACTTGGACAGACAGACATGACATAAAGCAGTGGTCCTCAACCCCCAGCCAGTTAGGTTTTCAGGATAGCCCTAATGCATTTGCATGAAATAGATTTGCATGTAATGAAAATGATAGGATGCTGATCTGCCCCATGCATATGCATTAGGGCTATCCCAAAAACCCGACTGGCTGGTGGTCCTCCAGGACAGGGTTGGGGACCAATGACAAAGGGTTAAAGATGCAGAACCCAAGGTGAGAAGAGCTAGGAGTTGAAAGTAGTCTTTAAGAGGTGGACTTTTAACTGGGCCTTGAACACTGCCAGAGACGGAGCCCACTGTAGGGATTCGAGCAGCTTGTTACAAGCATACGGTGCAGCAAGGTAGAAGGGGCGGAGTCTGAAGTTGGCAGAAGAGAAGGGCATAGACAGGAAGGACTTACCGGCTGAGTGGAACACTTGGGGGGGGGGCATAGGGGGAGACAAGTGAAGAGAGATAGTGAGGGTAGCCAAGTACATGCATTTGTAGGTCAGTAAGAGGAGTTTGACTTGTATTCGGAAATGGATGGGAAGCCAATGAAGCAACTTTTAAGAGAACGGTAAAGCGAGTATAGCGGTATTAGTCGGCACTGATTTCTTTTAGGTGACCTATATAAAACTGAGCCCAAGGTTCATTAAGATACAAGTTTGTTTTGTTCATCTGCACAACATACTTTATACCAGGGGTGCCCACACTTTTTTGCCTTGCAAGCTACTTTTAAAATGACCAAGTCAAAATGATCTACCAACAATAAAATTTTAAAAAACACAAAGCACACTGTGCGCAGAGAAAATGTCAATTATCATTTGTATTCGGGGTTTTTTTCAGAGGTCAAGGTAGATGACTTTAAAATATGCAATGTCACCCCAGTAACAATTATACAAAAATAGACAAACATACCCCCTCCCCTGCTGAATGCCCTGCACTGCTCTCGATGCTCATAGGCTCCCTGCGCTAAAAACCGCTATTGCGGTTTAGTAAAAGGGGGCCATAGTGCAAAATATAGACAGTAGATATAAATTCTCAGAACGAACACATTTTGATCACTAAATTGAAAATAAAATCATTTATCCTACCTTTTTGTCTGGTGATTTCATGAGTCTCTGGTTGCACTTCCTTCTTCTGTAAAACCAATATTTCTTTCTTTCTGCCTTTCTTTCTCTCTCCCCCCTGCCCTCCTCTTTATTTCTGCCTTTCTTTCTCTCTCCACCTGCCCCCCCCCCCTTTGTCTGCCTTTCTTTCTCTCTCCCTCTGCCTGCCTCTTTCTTTTTCTCTCTCCCTGCCCCCCCCAAACCATCGTGCCAATTTCTCCACTTCCCCAATTCTTTCCCAACCTCCACCCCACCAAGTTGATTTCTCTCTGCTGCTTCCCCGAGCCAGGTCTGGCACGTACAAGCGCCAGGCCCACAACACTTCACCTCCGACATCAGAATTGACGTAGGAGATGAAGTCTTGTGAATCCGGTGCTTGTATGCACCAGGCCTGGCTTGGGGAAGCAGCAGGGAGAAAAAGATCGCAAAGGCAACGCGATCGACTCGCATTGCCTTTGCAATCTACTGGTCGATCACGATCGACCATTTGAGCACTCCTGCTTTATACATTGAGCATGAAAGAACAAGCACAGAAATATTCAAAAAGTAATTAATCTTAAAAAAAAAAAAAAAATCATCTTCACCTTCAACAATTCAACACCTGTGCCTCTTTGGAACCAACAAAAGCTCCAAGTCATTTAGGATAAGTGTTTACTAACTCTGCAAAGAATGATGCCGTTTTTGTCAGTTCTTCTTAGACTAGATAACCACTTTTAAATTGGCAGGGGATTGTCTGTAGGCTGCGGTCAAGCCTTGGCACAGATCAACTAGTGAATTCAGGTCTGAGCTTCATCTGGACCACTCAATGATAGTCACTTTTTTCTTGCTGAATCGCACCAGCAATGGTTTTGCTTTCTCCTTAGATCATTCTTCTTCTGAAAAGTGAATTTTGGGTTTGGTAATACTTCAGTACTGTGGACATTGCATCATGCAACACTTCATCATATATTCAGGCTAAAGGTATTCAAATTATATGCGTGGAAAGCTTGTGCAGAGATGGGGGCGGGAGGAGGCATACCAGCAACATCTGCACCTGTTCTTTTGCACCTAAATTTAAGCGTTGATAAAAAAAAAAAAAACTTCTTACACATAAGATCTTCACGAAACTCATATTTAAACAATAAACAATGTTTGTCACCTATCAAATGCAGAAATGTAAACATACTTAGCATATATGTGCAGTAAACTTGCACAGCAAATTGAGCAGACATTTACATTTAAAATAGCACCTATCACCTAATGCACAATGAATATGCGTCCACAAGCCCAGTATATACTGGATGGTCCAGATTGAGTAGTCTTCAAAAATGGCTATATAGTATTGAAAAGGACGCCTCAGCCCCACCACTCCACCGCAAAACAACGACTCACATCGCGGGAAGCATAGTGTGATGCTTCATCATTGGCTGTCACTTCCCATTTATTGGTAACTCAATATTGCTAATCTATATTTCTTTATTTATTATTAGTTTTACCAGCAATGTTGATAAGACAATTAAAATATATATTTTTGATATAATCAGTATAAAACTATTAGTGTGGTGCTTCATCATTGGCTGTCACTTCCCATTTATTGGTAACTCAATATTGCTAATCTATATTTCTTTATTTATTATTAGTTTTATACTGATTATATCAAAAATATATATTTTAATTGTCTTATCAACATTGCTGGTAAAACTAATAATAAATAAAGAAATATAGATTAGCAATATTGAGTTACCAATAAATGGGAAGTGACAGCCAATGATGAAGCACCACACTAATAGTTTTATACTGATTATATCAAAAATATATATTTTAATTGTCTTATCAACATTGCTGGTAAAACTAATAATAAATAAAGAAATATAGATTAGCAATATTGAGTTACCAATAAATGGGAAGTGACAGCCAATGATGAAGCACCACACTATGCTTCCCGCGATGTGAGTCGTTGTTTTGCGGTGGAGTGGTGGGGCTGAGGCGTCCTTTTCAATACTATATAGCCATTTTTGAAGACTACTCAATCCGGACCATCCAGTATATACTGGGCTTGTGGATTTCGATTTGAGGCTGGATTAATATTGTATGACTAGTGGCCAAGATACATTTAGCAATGAATATGCGTGGCACACTTGGGCACAAAGTTAATGAAAGGTCAACACCAAAACAGTTCAGCAGGTTGGGTTCAGAGATATGGGAATGGCGTGAGGAAGCATCTTGAGACCCATGTACAGTTAGGTAAAAAATTAGGACACCCCATGAAATAGTCAGTTCTTTCTTAAGAAATATTCACATATCGATGTCAAATCTTTTTCTTTTAAATTCTTTATTCCTTTTTAATCATTCAACAAGTGTATAATAAAGATCGTACATAGGCTCAAAAATAACACTTGATAAATCCATCAAGATAATAACAATTGTATATATATATAAACCCATAACCCACCCTCCCTCCCAACACTAGTCTTCTTAATTATTTTTCTTATTTATCTCTGGAAAAGAAAGTGATGTAATTGTAGGTAGACAACATTTTTCCTTGATTTACTCATGAAACAAAAGATATCCACAAAAAGGTGTATTCTGAGGAATAAATTAGGACATCCTACACCCTAATAGCTAGTGTTACCCCCTTTGGCTGAAACAGTCATCTACCGGCCTCTGACATCGGTCTGAGGAAAGTTTAGCCCATTCATCAATGCAGAATTCTTTCAGCTGTGAGATGTTTGAGGGGGTTTCATGCATGTACAGCCCATTTCAAATCACCCCACCGCCAGTGTTCCCGCTAAGCTGCGCTGGGGTGCGCTGACGCACAAAATATTACCTCGCAGCGCACAAGTTTCTCGTCACAGCGCACACAGTGTAGAGCACAGTTCTTCAACCGCCGGTCCGCAAACAAAATCTTGCCGGTCCGCAAAGGATTCGGTCCCCGCCGCAACGAAAGGCCGGCGTCAGCTGACTTGCAACTTCCTGTTGCAGTCGCTGTGCCGGGACTCCTGCCTTCGCCGGGACTCCTGCCTTCCACCGCGTTTGCCTCCTGCCTTGTCTCCGCACCTCCAGACCAGCAGCGGCAGCTGTGTATGCTTTTAACTTCGGCACAGAGCTGCCCCTAATCAATAGTTTAGCGCGGTTTCATAAGGCAGCCTCGGGGCCTTTGCTAGGCCGGCCCACATCGCATCATCGAAGCGGGCCGGCTATCAAAGGCCCCGAGGCTGCCTCATGAAACCGCGCTAAACTATTGATTAGGGGCAGCTCTGTGCCGAAGTTAAAAGCATACACAGCTGCCGCTGCTGGTCTGAACTCTTGGGCCGCTGAAGGAGGGCAAAAAGCAGCTGTCCTGGAGGTTTCCCTTCCTCTCGCCTTTACAGGTTCCTTTTTTCCACCTTTTTTTTTTTCCTTCAAACGGCAACGGGCCCCAGCATCGACATCAATCAAGTAAGTTCCACTGTCAATCAAGCGGTTCTGCTCGGCCAAAGCTTCCCCTGTGACATGAGCCACCCTCAGGGGAAAGAAAGTGACCCACAAAGGTGAGGGGAAGGGGGCAGATGATGGAAGTTGGGGGGGGGGAGAGAGAGAGAGAGAGAGAAGGGGCAGATGATGGAATGGAGGAGATGAGAGAGAGAGAGAAGGGGACAGATGATGGAAGTGAGAAGAAGGGAGAGAGAGCAGAAGGCAGATGGATGTCAGTTGAGAAGGGAGAGCAGATGCTGAATGGAAGTGGGGAAAGAACACATACTGGATGGAAGGAGGAGATAAATAAAGGGGGGAAGAAAATAGTAAGATAATGGAGGGGTGAGGGAAAGGGGTGACAAGCTGTGTGTAGACACAGTGAAAAGAGGGAAACGGGACTAAATAGTAAGAAAGAATTTAATTTAGATGGAGGCAGAAAATAGAGAAGGAAGACCAGAGAAGAAAAGGGAAGAGAGAGCAGAGAATGATCAGATCTGAGTGGAGGAAATGAGAAGAGAGATATGCTAAAAACCACAGGGGGGAGGGAAGGATAGAGATGCCAGACCATGAGGGGAACAGAAGGAAGATGATGGATGCTAGACCAAATTGGGGGGGGGGGGGGGGCAGGAGGAGAGATGGCAGGGAAAGACAGACAGTGAATGGAAGGGGCAGATGCTGGACTGAAGAGACAGAGAAGGTTATCATGCTGCTGTACCGGGCCATGGTACGCCCTCACCTGGAGTACTGCGTCCAGCACTGGTACTTTAAGAAGGACACGGTACTACTCGAAAGGATCCAGAGAAGAGCAACTAAAATGGTTAAGGGGCTGGAGGAGTTGCCGTACAGCGAAAGATTAGAGAAACTGGGCCTCTTCTCCCTTGAGCAGAGGAGATTGAGAGGGGACATGATAGAAACATTCAAGGTACTGAAGGGAATAGACTTAGTAGCTAAGGCAGGGAGAACGAGAGGGCACTCTCTAAAGTTGAAAGGGGATAGATTCCATACAAACGTAAGGAAGTTCTGTGGTAGAAAGCAACATATTTATTTGGCTCATAACTTGCTGGCGCCCGATATTTTTAGCTCACAGTGAAAAAAGTTTGCTCACAACACCCGCCCGCTTAGAGGGAACACTGCCCACCGCATCTCAATGGGATTAAGATCAGGGCTTTGACTCGGCTACTCCAGAACTCTCTAGTCCTTGGTGGATTTACTGGTATGTTTTGGGTCATTGTCATGTTGCAGGGTCCAGTTCCGCTTCAGCTTTAATTTTCTTACAGACGGTCTCACAAGTTCCTCAAGCGCCCTCTGATACATGGTAGAATTCATGGTGGATTCTATGATGGTGAGCTGGCCAGGTCCTGCTGCGGCAAAGCACCCCCAAACTATGACACTTGCACCTCCATGCTTCACAGTTGGTTATGAGGTTCTTTTCCTGGAATGCTGTATTTGGTGAACGCCAAACTTGTCCTCTTTTCTGGTGTCCAAATAATTCAATTTTAGACTCATCTGTCCATAGAGCACTATTCCAGAATAATAATAATAATCAGTTTATATACCGCAAGGCCGTAAAGTTCTATGCGGTTTACAATAGTTTAAAAAAAAACCAAAAAAAAAACAATAAAAGAAGTTGAATAAAACTTAAAAAGTTAAAAGCCAATAATTAGAGACACTAAAATGATCAAAATAGTGCATAATAAAATTTTTATGAATTAACTGCCTAAATACTTCGAAAACAGATATGTTTTTACATGTCTATTAGTCCTAGTGTTTATCTACATTCTCTCTGGCAAACTTCAGTCTGGCCTTGATGTTTCTCTTAGAGAGTAAAATGTTTCCTCCTTGCACACCTTCCATGCAAATTAAATTTGTGCATTCTCTTTCTGATTGTAGAGGCATGCACTTTCACATCAACAGTTGCAAGAGCCTGTTGTAGGTCCTGTGATGACATTTTAGGGTTTTGGAGACTTCTTTTAGCATTTTGCAGTCTGCTCTGGGGGTCAAGTTGCTTAGCTGGCCAAACCTGGGCATGTTGGCAGTTGTTTGGAAATCTTCCTAAATATCTTACCAGCATTATAAGCTGCTGAAGTCTTCTTTCTGAAGGCCTCAGACAGCTCTTTTGATCTCACCATGATGTTCACTCTCACCACATCAGTCATGAGCACACCAAACTAAATGTCTGAGGTTTAAGTAGGGCAAACCTCCTTCAAAATGCTGAGTAACTATGTTCTAATCATGTGAGCCCGATGTGATATACCTGTATGTGATTTGAACCACTTTAAGTGGGAGGATATGTGGGGGTGTCCTAATTTATTCCTCAGTTACAGTACACATTTTTGTGGATATCTTTTGTTTCATGAGTAAATCAAGGAAAATATTTGTTGTTTAACTGCAATTACATCACTTTCTTTTCCAGAGATAAATTTAAAAAAAATATTCGACATCAATATGTGAACATTTCTTACGAAAGAACTGACTATTTCATAGGATGTCCTAATTTTTTCACATGACTGTAGATACAAATAAGGACAGAATCAAGGGTGTGTAGCTTCAGTATATATTTAGCAAGGCTCAAATTTAGGTGCAAAACAACAAGCACAATGTGTAACAGTATTTTCAATTTCTTTTGGACATGTGGACAGAGAAGACACTTTTACTGGCAAGAGGCCTCCCCCCTCCTTCAATTTATTGCAAGTTTTCCATGCATAAAATTTGAAAGCATTTAGCTTGAATATGTGATGAAATGTTGCATGATGAAAGGACTGCGGTGATGAAGTTGTAGTTTAAGGTGATGAAAATGATGTTCTGCATTAACCCCCAGCTTTTACAAATGCGTGAAAGCGTTTTTTAGTGCTGGCTGGTGCTTCTCCCAACACTCAGAGTTCCTATGAACGTTGGGAGCAGCACAAAGCATTCAGTGCACCGGCCTGCGCTAAAAACCGCTTCCGTGGTTTTGTTAAAAAAAAAAAAAAAATAGGTGGGGGGGGGAAATGAGTATTGCAAATATTTTGTGTGTAAGAAATTTTAGTGAGGCTCATATTTGGGTACAAAAGAACAGGTACCTCATTGTTTGGTCACTCTAGAGTTCATCTGGATTTGACACACATTGGAACAGACTACCTGAGTCATTACGTCAAGCTCCATCTCCAGCAGTATTCAGATCCAAGTTAAAGCCCACTTTTTCAAGGTTGTTTTCAACTTCTAACTCCCACTCACCTTAAAATTACCCATGTCCATACCTATCATTCTCACAAGAAATCCTCCAACCCCTATATCTCCCATCTGTCTGTCCAAATTAGACAGTAAGCGCTTCTGAGTAGGGACCGTCTACAGCAGGGATCTCAAAGTTCCTCCCTGAGGGCCGCAATCCAGTCGGGTTTTCAGGATTTCCCCAATGAATATGCACTGAAAGCAGTGCATGCACATAGATCTCATGCATATTCATTGGGGACATCCTGAAAACCCGACTGGATTGTGACCCTCAGGGAGGGACTTTGAGACCCTTGATCTACAGTATTACATGTTAAATGTACAGTGCTGTGTATGCCTTTCAGCATCATAGAAATGATAAATACTAGTAGTAGGAACGTGTCTTCCCCCCCCATTTGTCACAAGTTTTCCAAGCATATAATTTGATGGTCTGGCTTGGTGATGAAGTGTCTGTGCATCATAAATCTTCTCCCAGTCTCAGATCTATGGCAGACTGAAGAAGGTTTTCCTCTAGCATCTTCCTGAACTTTGCACGATTCATCTTTTCTCTGATCTTCATAAGCCTCCCACCATAATGCTGACACCACCATGCTTTACTGGAGGGATGGTGTTTGCACATTATTGTATCTGTTTTACAACACACATACATCTAGATTCTGCTTAGGTCACCCAAATTTGGGTGTGGTTCCCAGATCCAAATGTAAACTAGTCAATTAAGTGCCATTAAAACACACAAAAATTAGGAGTTACCCACAGATCTGCCCTACATTCTACTTTATAACAGGCATGTCTAAATTTCATCAGGTGTAACCCCAAAGTATAACAGGCATGTCTAAATTTCATCAGGTGTAACCCCAAAGGGGGCGTGGCCATGGCAGGCACAGAGGGATTACCAAAAATATATACAGGAATGAGAAAGAACGACCAAATCTCACAATACCTTTCTCCCAAAAAAATTTTTAAGTCTTTTTATAGGTCTTAACAGAATCATTTAGGAATGTCAATCTGCAGTAACAATACTTTAAACCACATTAATAGTCTCTTAAGGGGAGAGCCTCAGATCCCTGTGCGTTGTAAAACATTAACAAATCGCACTAGAAAGGGAACGGACCTCACCAGCTCTTGATCCCCCTCCTGCCTTGCCAAATGAAGTGTTTTTCAGTTCGCATTAATCAAAAAACAAAGAAATTAAAAAAAAAACCTTAGCTTTAACTGCAAGGCAGAATAGATAGTTAGCAATCACTGAATTTTCTGCATCCCCGCCTGTCCTTTCGCCTTGCAGTTAAAGCTAAGTATTTTTTATTTCTTTGTTTTTTGATTAATGCAAACTGAAAAACACTTCATTTGGCAAGGCAGGAGGGGGATCAAGAGCCGGTGAGGTTAATTCCTTTTCTAGTGTGATTGTTAATGTTTTACAACGCACAGGGACCTGAGGCTCTCCCCTTAAGAGACTATTAATGTGGTTTAAAGTATTGGCCAGAGGGAGTCCCAGAAATTAGGCACAATGTTAGATTGAATAGCTGCACATCAGTTAAGTGCCATCAGTTAAGTGCAAGCATTTACCCAGCTTTTAGCAGGCATAAATGGTCACGCACAAAGGGCAGGGCTCTATAAACGGCGCCAGTAGCGGCCTAAGAAATGGCCGTTGATCGCCTGTCAATCAAGCATAGGCGCTGTTCATAGAATCGCAGCTGTTTTTTTTTTAAAACAGGTGCCTTAAATGTAAGCTAGCATTTTAAAGGCCTACATTTAAGGAGCCAGTCTCATGTCCTTGGAGGCGCATAGGGGCGCCTACGTATGCCTAAGGCCACGTCCAGCGTAAACCACGCCTCTGCCAGCCTTAGATGTCCCTATGCGCCTCCATAGGCACGAGACCGACACCTTAGAATGGCGCCTTCAATTAAAAGAGAAAAATAAAAGTGTCCCCTGATTGATCAGTCAGGCAGAAATAGGCACCCTACCACCACCTAACTGCAGCGTGTCGTTTACAGAATTTGGACCAAAGTTTGCGCTAAGCTAATAGTTTATAAACAACTTCACGCAGAGCACCATTTACACAATACTAACTTAGCACAGATGATTCTGGTGTCTAACTTTGGGCCTCATTTACAAAGCCACGCGAGTGCCGCATAGTCAATGCTCCGACGCCCAGTCAATTCTTATGGGCGTCGGAGCATTTGCCGCATTGGCCCACATTACCGGGCTTTGTAAAAGAGGGAGGTTGGGTGCTATTTGCTGAATCTAATTCATAGTGCTTTGGTCATCCACAGCACGAGCATCGAGTACCCCAAGTGAACTCTTCAGTCTGGCACACTGCTCCATTGACTTCAAGATCTCTAAGCCCTCCCTGAGATTTTGATATACTGAGTTATGATCATTAACTTGGCTCACTAAATTTTATAAAAATACATTAATTGGATCATACATTTAAATATGAGGATGCATATAGTGTATATCTAATCATAGCAATTTTCAAAAGCCTAGATCAATAGCCGTTTGGAAATTTCCACTCTCTCTGTGAATAAAACTTCATGCTTTTGAGTTTGTGTGGCTGCCAGATTATGGCTTTGCTTTGACTGAAGCTACGTTTTGCTGCCTCAGGCCACCACCTAAATCTTGTCTAATGGTTGGGCCAGTCCTGATAAGCCACACCTTCTCCGACAAGTGTGCAGTGCCCTTTATTTCTTTGCAAACATCGTGAGGCACATTATATGGCTTTTCTCCAGTAGGGGCTTCCTTCATGCCAGTCTCTCATGCAAGCCATGTTTGTGGAATAAACTTCAAACTGTTTAACAGTCAATATTTGTCCTAGTCTCCGCCAGCAGCCTTGTAAATAATCTTTGTCAGGAGGTCACAAGGAGACTCATTTCCTTAACCCATGGCTACTGCCTAAGGAGAGAGAGAGCATCATGCTCATGCCAAGAAGTCGTCCACTTTATAACGAGAGATTTCAGTGTTCCAAGGAATACTGAATCCTATTTAATTGGTTTGCACTATATGTTTAATGTTTGTTTGCTCTAATATCTATATGCTTCATGGTTTACCTTGAAATAATGGGATTTGCTAAGGTTTTCTTTGTCTAAATGTGTGCACCTAAAAAAATACTCACACATACTGAAAGCTTCCAATAGCCACCCCCAAGTTATAATTTGAATAACTAATCTGGAGTTCCTTTGCCAGCTGTTCTCAATTTATTTCAATCTCTCCTTCACACACCAGAAAAGCAGTTTGATTCATCACTTGGGGATATTTTAAACAGCTCAGCTACTGTAAATAAATATAGGTAGGTTCTAGAGCAGGGGTGCGGCCCCGGTCGAGGGCGATACAGTGTTTTCCTCTGCTGCCCCGAGTTGTTTACCATCTTGCGGGCTCCCTCCTCTGTCTTGCTGCAGCGTTTGCGCATATGTGCGGCCCCAGAAACATTTTTTCCAGCCAATGCGGCCCAGGGAAGCCAAAAGGTTGGACACCCCTGTTCTAGAGTATCATGCGCCTAGGTAAGGCAAGTTTGGGTTGGGAGCTAAATCGGTGCTTGCTGGGACAAAGATTTTGTGCATTCAAAACTTTTCGGTTTCTTAATTGTGTTTTGAATATATATTTTTCCTGTTAAAAATGTGTCATGTTTGCTATATGGATCTGTGGTACAAATTCCTACTGTAATGCATTTTGAACTCTTATTTCTAAAATTTCTAGACCGCCTATAACTAAGTGGTTAACAATAAAAACATAATAGTTTGTGGACAATATGGTTACAAAATGTCTTCAGTTACATCGCAGTCACATAACTTAATTCATTTAAACTACATCAACGAATTTGCATATGATCCATCCCCACTTAATAAGGTGCAGTAATCGCAATTCAGATTTCTTATGAAATATACCTGCTAGCCAGCAGAATGATCACAAGACAGCTGTGTTTGTAAAGGCTCACGCTTGCCTTTTTGCGAACACGGATAAAGCTACAGCCATTGGAACCCCATTATAATCACAGCAATAACTACAAGGCAAATATCTGGGGAGGAATAGTTCCCGACTGCTTACTGTAACGGCAGAGGCTGATAAAGAGTATTCGCCCTTCCCCTAGCCTTCAGAGGGACTCTGTACGGAAACTCAGCAGCCCCTCTCATCTAACTATTCTCTACTCTTTGGTCGACATCAAGAAGAATCCTCAACAGAAATCAACTAATCCTGCCATCCCCCCAAATACCTCCACTACAAGTGAATTTTCCACTCTATGCTAACTTATCTGGCGTAAAAACCTGGAATGACCTCTCAGCAGCAATCAGGAAAGAGACAAACCACACAGCATTCAGGAAAAACCTAAAGACCCACCTTTTTGACATTTAAATGTTTTGCACCCCCCCTACTTCTAGGCCCCTCCCCTTGCTTCTCCATGCCCCCCCCTCTACTTTCTCTTTGATCTGTCGCCTTGAGTTTGTATAGGTTCGTGTGACTCACAAATGGAAGATTAGATTAGATTATTTTCTCCCTCCCCTTCATACACACTCCCAAAATAGCTCCTTCCATATCATGACATACCATTTTTGCTTCATTATGCCACCAGCTATCTAAACACTTAACTGTGACTTCTTTTTTATACTCAGGTTGTTCTGAGCTTGTACTTAATTCTTCCCATATAATACTTTTTATTTAAAGTTCACAACACATTTAGAAATATTTGGCATTTTGAAGGCCTAACATATACAGTGGTAGAACCCCAAAAAATAAAAATCCAAACTAAAATAAAAAGTTTGTCCTTACTTTCCACACTAACAAACAATTCCAGACTTTCACAGCTACACACCTACAAAGATCTGTCACATGAAGGCAGAGTTTATGATTACATGAAAGTATACTATAACAACTTTATCAAAGGCATAGCATACCTCTTCAAGGCCTCAGCCGGATTCCTTTCACATTCTCCAGGTTGCAAAAGACTTTGCAAAGACGCATCTTTTAATTTATCTTCATAACCTTGCATCAGTCCATTACGACAGATCTGAGAAACTAATCCTCTGATAAACCCTCCAACACAGAGTGTGTCAGAATCCTGAGCCCTGCAAAAGTGGAAGGCTAAAGCCTGGCGATGTAAGCCCTTCTGTGTGTCTGTGGGTGAACTGGGCCACAACAACTCAGTGCAAAGGGCAGTCTTCCCACTTCCAGGCCCCCCAACCAACAGCACCCCCCATGTTGCTCCTTTCCCTGTGGCTGTGCAAGAACCAGCTGCCAGGGGTGCGTTGGTAACAGCATTGTTACTGCAGTTTCCTTTCTCCTGAAGGCAGTGTTGAAGCTTGTGGAAAACCCACTCTCGACAATAAAACTGTTTCCCTTGCAGTAAACTGGTTTGAGCCATGTTATATAGCCACTTTTGTTTCACAGGCTGGTCACTTGAAGTTGAACATTTTAGTCATCTTTAAAAAAAGAAATGTACATTTTCGAATATATTCCAACATTTAATCCAATACATCCACATTAAGAACTGACCACAGAAGTTCTACTTTCCATCAACTGATCCCTGCAAAAGCCAGTTTCCACGCAGCTTCTTTCAAGATAATGTGCATTCTTCCATGCTAATGCTATATATCAAACAGTTTCAACATATCTGTTTCCAGGGGTTGATAATACTGTTCATGCAGCTCCATCAGTACATCTGGATTTTATATAATAGTGCATGTTTCCAGCACGTACATGAGGCAATGTAGCTGGAAAATCTGAGAAAAGACCAATCATTCAGCAGATACAAAGCAATTTTAAGCAGTGAATTAGGTCTAGATGTTATACGCAGGGATGCCCCAAGTGAACAAAGATTCCATATATATATATAAAAATATTGTTCGTCCAATGATTTTTTTTTTTTTGTAGATTAGCAAGTCTTTGCAATGTTACTACAATTAGCCTCCCAAAACAGTAGACCACGTAAGCTTCAGAACATCTGGGGGCAGGCCAGAAGTTGTGCTTTAGAACAGGACTCTTGATGTGGTGCAGTTGACGGGAAAAAAAAAAGTTAACGCCTTCTTAATCCAAAACATTCAAAGTACATTTGCAAGACTCTGAATTCGTATTCAGCTGGTTCGCAGGTATCCCAGATATTTTCCATGGCAAGCAAAACCAAATACTGCCTGTAAAACTGAACACACACACAACACTGTTACATACAGGTTGTTTAAAGAATGTGCAACACATCAACAGTGCCTTTTGACCAAATAAACAAATAGAATAATGTTATAATTCCTCTGAGAAACTCAAAATCTTCACCGCCCCAGCTTCTTGAAAGTCTGTACATTAGCTTAGCTCTAACAGATGAAAACTATTTTCTAAATCATTCTCACTGTCAGATCTTTTTCCCTTCTCCCTTTGCAGTTCAGGATCTCCAGTAATTAGTGACATTCATGTCTGCTCTTGGATTTTTGTAAAACTGACCTGCAAAGATCAGAGGGAAAATACTCTCTGGGGTCTCAATGTTATCAGAAAAACATATCTGACTGCTTAAATTCCATTTTAGCAGGAATGTCAGATCATTTTAACGCTGGCTCCACAGGGCTGCATCTTTATTTTCATCTCTAGCAGCTTTGCAGTAATTGTCAAACAGCTAAGAAAAAAGTGGTCGGTATTTGTCTTGCACAAATGGAAGAAAACCCATTCTGGAGGGATTTTCTTTTTTTTTTTGCACATGACACTTGGCTACTGTGTTTCAATTATTAATCCAAGCTCTGCTCTATCACCCTGCACAATCACACGCTGCACTTTCTCCCCAAATAAACAGAGACCCAGCGAGTTTGCACGCTTTCCAGGTAGATCCCCTGTTTTGGAATGCAAGTTTTTCCTTTATTTTGTTTTTAATGCCACCCAAAAGTGCAATGCAAATAACGATAATCAACCTTGCAAGCACTTATAATCAATCAGCCTCTGCAGGAAAGGTAACAATCCCCTCCCCCCATCCGTCATTACCATCAGGAACAGGGACTTTGGAGCAGGTCTTCTCTCTCCACAGCTAGCACCGTCTCTTTAGCTTCAGGTTTTGCTCCCAAGTGTGCAGAGCCAGGACCTCTTCTCGCCCTCTCGCTGCCTGTCTGGCGCACATTTCATTTGCACATAAAACAGCAAGCGCAGAATAAGGCTAAAATGCGAACTATGCTGCTAGTTTGCCCCTTGCAACCAGAAAGGAGGAACATTTCCATTGATAGGGGGGGTCGTCCCCTTTCTTTCCGGTTGTCTCTTCATTTAACGCTGAGAGAAAGGGGTGTTGGAGTGTAGGGCACTGGGACAGGAATTAAGAAGGCGCTGAGGAGAAAGAGGGGTGGGCGGGAAACAGCGCCCCATTACCTGGCCCGGCCGCTCCTCGGGGAGAGTCCCGTCCCCTCCGCCGCTCCTTATTGTTCTCCCCGCAGAGCCCGGCAGCTCCTCCCGCGCCCGCTTCCTGCCTCTCCGCGGCGGCCCTGGGACGTGTAGTTTTTCTCGCGCCCTCCGCGCGTTCCGAGCCTCGCTGGGCGGACGCCAGAGCGAGGCGTGGAGCGCGCGGCTCCGCCCACTCGGCGGGCCGCTGTGTTGTTGGGGTTTTTTTTTCTCGTCTTGGCGAGTTCTTCTGAGGACGGCGCGTGGAGGGGGAGGGGCTTGGAATTGGAACTAGGCGGCCGACGGGTTCGGAGAGCGTCGCGCGCGAGGGAGGAGGAGGAGGAGGAGGGGGCTCGAGAGAACGTCCTGGGATGGAACGCGCGCGCTCCGGAAAGCGTTTGCTTCGGGCTCTCTGTGGCGAGGGCGGAGGGTAGAAGCGGCCGTTGAGACCGTTGGATCTTGTTTTGCTTTGCTTTTTTTTGGCAGTTGGCCGTTTGCTTAAAAGTCGCGATGTGGCCAGTGCTGCTGCTTCTTTTTTTTTTTTCCTCTCTCATGAAGGGAGAGAGCTGTTTCTCCCGCCCAAACCTGAGGGCTGGAAAAGTGACAGGACTTTTGGCTTTAGCTCTCGCAAACTAGGTCGCTCTTCATGTCAACTGTTGGCCAAATAGCGTTTATAGGAAAATGCCCATCCCACCCACCTTCAATTGACCCGGGGCAATGAAGGGGTTAAGTGACTTGCCCAGGGTTGCAAGGAGCTGCAGTGTTCCCCTGGTTATTAGGCTGAGAATTAAACTTAAATCAAAAAGTAAAGGCAAAATACATTTAAGGACTTTAATCGAAGAAATTGAGCGTATCGCTTTTCCACATAGTCCCCATGCCGGGTGACACATTTCTTGTATCGTTCCACTAGCTTCAGCAATCCTGCAGAGAAGTTTTTTGGCTGCTCCTTAAGCCGGGTGAGCGCCACTTCCTTGCTTTGACTTTTGCTCCCTGGTCTCAGTGATTGCAGCCGTGTCTCGTCGCCGGTGACGGTTCTCTCCAGAATACGTGGATCTTCATACCGTCTCGGGAACTGGGTCGCAGCCTCCACCCACTGTTGCTTGTGCAGATCAGTAAACTGCTTGGGAACGCAGTGGCGTACCACGGGGAGGGCGGTCCGCCCCGGGTGCCAACCATGAAGGAGGTGTTCCCGGCCTGGGAGTAATGGTCCGGGAACTTCCCTTCTCACGGCCCGGTGCCAAGGCTCTGGATAGTCCCCATCGTAGCCCAGCATGTTCACAGCCTTCTCTCCCTTTACCTTCCGTGAAACTGGAAAAACTGCCAGTCTCAGCAGTGATTCAGCTGTGTTGCCCACGGCTCCCCTTCCTGCTTGCCATGTCTGCCAATGATGCAACTTCCTGTTTCCACCCAGTGGATTGCAGAGACAGACACGTAAAGCAGGAAGGGGAGCCACGGGTGACGTAGCTGAATCACTGCCGAGGCCGGCAGTTTTTTCAGCTTCACGGAAGGTAAAGGGAGAGAAGGCTGGGCCACGGGGACTATCCAGAGCCTTGGCACAGGGCCATGAAAAGTGAAGTTCCCGGACCATGACTCTCAGGCCGAGAACACCCCCATATGGCTGGCACCTGGGGGGGGAACATTACTAAAAATATTTTTTTACATTGGGGGGGGTGTCAAAAATGATGGCAGGGGATGTCAAAAAACAATGGGACCCGGGTGTCACATACCCTAGGTACGCCTCTGTGGGAATGTATTATGGCAAATGCAGATCCATAGCTGATATGATCCATGCAGATGATACCAAGATTTGTAACAGAGTAGACACCGAAGAGGGAGTGGAAAATATGAAAAAGGATCTGCAAAAGTTAGAGTAATGGTCTAATGCCTGGCAACTAAAATTCAATGCAAAGAAATGCAGAGTAATGCATTTGGGGATTAATAATAGGAAGGAACCGTATATGCTGGGAAGAGAGAAGCTGATATGCATGGACGGAGAGAGGGACCTTGGGGTTATAGTGTCCGAAGATCTAAAGGAGAAAAAACAGTGTGACAAGGCAGTGGCTGCTGCCAGAAGGATGCTGGGTTGTATAAAGAGAGGCGTAGTCAGTAGAAGGAAGAAGGTGTTCATGCCCCTGTACAGGTCATTGGTGAGGCCCCACTTGGAGTATTGTGTTCAGTTTTGGAGACCGTATCTGGCGAAAGACGTAAGAAGACTTGAGGCAGTCCAGAGGAGGGCGACGAAAATGATTGGAGGCTTGCGCCAGAAGACGTATGAGGAGAGACTGGAAGCCCTGAATATGTATACCCTAGAGGAAAGGAGAGACAGGGGAGATATGATTCAGACGTTCAAATACTTGAAGGGTATTAACGTAGAACAAAATCTTTTCCAGAGAAAGGAAAATGATAAAACCAGAGGACATAATTTGAGGTTGAGGGGTGGTAGATTCAGGGGCAATGTTAGGAAATTCTACTTTACGGAGAGGGTAGTGGATGCCTGGAATGCGCTCCCGAGAGAGGTGGTGGAGAGTAAAACTGTGACTGAGTTCAAAGAAGCGTGGGATGAGCACAGAAGATTTAGAATCAGAAAATAATATTAAATATTGAACTAGGCCAGTTACTGGGCAGACTTGCACGGTCTGTGTCTGTGTATGGCCGTTTGGTGGAGGATGGGCAGGGGAGGTCTTCAATGGCTGGAAGGGTGTAGATGGGCTGGAGTAAGTCTTAACAGAGATTTCGGCAGTTGGAACCCAAGCACAGTACCGGGTAAAGCTTTGGATTCTTGCCCAGAAATAGCTAAGAAGAAAAAATAAAAATTTTAATTTAAATTGAATCAGGTTGGGCAGACTGGATGGACCATTCGGGTCTTTATCTGCCGTCATCTACTAATGTATGTTACTATATCCAGATTTGCAAACGATTGAGACACCCTTATCCATCGATCTTCTCTAATCAAGACATCCACTCTGTCAATGTGCTCTCTTGTGTGTGTATGATGTTGATGGGTGACCAGAATGACCTTTGTAGGTTACACATGTTCTTCCCACTTTAAACATTTTTACCCACTCATAAACCTTTTGTTGATTTATTGTGCTATGTCCATACTGAGTCGATATTCGTCAGTGGATTTCCACAGGTTTCACTACCACTGCCCAAAGAAAGTATACTATTGCAGTGTTCTCCCCAGCGCTTTTCAGCCGGGCGCTCCGCCCAGCAAATTTAGATGCCCGCCCAGCTGTCATCTGCCGAATCCTGTTGCTACCACCGCTTAACGCACAGCGTGGAGAACCGCCGAAAGACTCCCGCCAGACTTAAAACAAAACCCAGCAAGCAACTCGAACCCGGCTTCCCTCCGAAACTGGAAGTTACGTCGGGGGGGGGGGGTAGGGAAGAGAAGCCGGCACGGACCATTAGAGCACCGGAACATGTGGGAGATAGGCCAGCCACAGAGGGAAGCTTACTTGCTCTTGCTTACTTCAGGCATTTCTCGCTGCCGGGTCCTGCCTACTTTCTGTTTCCGCGAAGGCAGGACCCGGCAACGAGAAAGGCCCGAAGTAAGCAAGAGCAGCAAGTTGTAAGCTTCCCTCTGTCGCTGACCTTTAGGAGATAGGTCAGCGATGAAGGGAAACTTGCAACTTGCCTTTGTCTGTAGCGAATCTGCCGGGTGTGTGAGACGGGGGGGGGGGTGAATGGGAGGAGAAAAGCTGCTGTACCCAATTAGAGGGGGAGGGGGAAGAGAAATGCTGGTGCTTCTGCTGTACCCAATAGGGGGAGGGGGAAGAGTCATGCTGCTGTACCCAATGGGGGGAAGGGGGAAGAGAAATGCTGCTGCACCCAATTGGGGAGAGAGAAGGAAGATCAGGAAAAGGAGAAAAGAGATGCAAAGACCATGGGAGGGAGGGAAAGAAGATACCATACCATGGAGTGGAAGAGAGAGATGTCAGGGCATATGGGGGGGGGGAAGCAGGGCCAGATTAAAGGATAGGCCCAGTAGGCACAGGCCTAGGGCCCAAAATGGTCAGGGGGGGGCCCGCCAGTGCTGTGCTTTGGGGCCTTACCCTTGCTGGATTCGCTGGAAGCAGCAGCCTCATCATCATCCCGGGCGCCCCCCAACCTGATCCGACCCTCCTTTACCTCCTTCCCTCATCAGTGACGTGCCAGAGGGAATCATGGCAGGAGAAAGCCCTGAAGCAGCCTGCTTAGAGTAGAGAAGTGCTGTTTAGAGTCTCGTGATGGGAGGGAGGGAGAGATAGGAGGGTCGTGGGGGAGGGGGGAGAGTAGCAGTCTGCCTCGGGTGCTCGGCCTGGTGTCATGAACTTCTTTGGCTAGCAACAGCATTTACAATTCACTGCTGTTGCCAGCTTCAGGCCTTCCTCTCTGCCGGGTCCTGCCTACTTCTGTTTCCATGAAGGCAGAACCTGACAGAGAAGAAGGCCCGAAGCTGGCAACAGCAGTGAATTGTGAATGCTGCTGCCTGAAGAAGTTCATGACGCCAGGCCTTGGGTGACAGAAGGAGGAAAGGAAGAGAGGGGGAGAGACTTGCTGCACCCAACTGGAGGGAGAAAGAAGATGAGGGAGGGAATGAAACGAAATGCCAGGGATTGGAGGGAAGGGAGGGAGGAAGAGATGCCAGGGCATGGAGGGAAGAAGGAAAGTATGCCAGACCAAGGGAAAAGGAAGGGGGAAAGGAAGGTGGATATGTCAGAGCATGGAGGGGGAGGGAGAAATGGAAGAAAAGGAAAGGAGTGAGATGCCAGAGAATCAGGGAAGGGAAGATACCAGACTGTGGGGTGTGAAGGAAAGAAAGGAGAAGAGAGAGATGCAAGAGCATAGGGGACGGGGTGGTGACAGAGAGAGAAAAATGGAGAGGTGGCAGAGCAGAAATCAATCATGTACAAAGGAGAAGAGAAGGGGCACAGGATAGACAGTTTATTGAAGGAGCATAAAAAGAGGGAAGATGCCATATGGAACGGGGAGAGGGCAGACAGTGGATGGAAGGGGCTGATGCTGCATGGAAGACAGCGGACAGATGCTGGCTAGAACGAAGAGTGAAGACGATTAAAGCAGAAACGACAAAAGGTAGAAAAAAAATTTTTTGTTGCTTTACGTAGAATCAAGTAGTATTGTATCTATTGATTAAAGTTTATAAATAGGAAATGGAAATAAGGCAGTTTTTTGGGGACTAAACCCCTTTCCTCAGGTCAGAACAGGATACTGTAACAGCAGGGGTGCCCAAATGGTCGAGCGCGATCGACCAGTAGATCGCAAAGGCAATGTGAGTCGATCACGTTGCCTTGGCAATCTTTTTCTTCCTGCCTCCCTGAGCCAGGCCAGGCGTGTACAAGCGCCGGACTCACAAGACTTCACCTCCGACGTCAATTCTGACATCAGAGAGGAAGTTCTGGGCCAGCCAATCGCTGCCTGGCTGGCCTGGAACTTCTTCTCTGACGTTAGAATTGGCATCAGAGGTGAAGTCTTTGTGAGTCTGGCGCTTGTACATTCCTGGCTTGGCTCGTGGAAGCAGGGAGAAATCAGTATGGTGGCTTAGGGGGCAGGGAAAGAATCGGGGAAGTGGAGAAATTGGCGTGATGGCTTGGGGGGGGGCAGGGGGAGAGAGACAGAAAGAAAAGGGGAGGGGCAGAAAGAAAAAAATATTGGATTTATAGTCAGAAGAAGGAAGTGCAAACAGAGACTCATGAAATCACCAGACAAAAAGGTAGGAAAAATGATTTTATTTTCAGTTTAGTGATCAAAATGTGTCTGTTTTGAGAATTTATATCTGCTATCTATATTTTGCACTATGGTAGGGCAATAGCGTTTTTTAGCGCAGGGAGCCTATGAGCATCGAGAGCAGCGCAGGGCATTCAGTGCATCTCCCTGCTCTAAAAACCGCTATTGCGATTTAGTAAAAAGGGAGGGGGTATATTTGTCTATTTTTGTATAGTTGTTCCTGAGGTGACATTGCATAGAATCGTCTGCCTTGACCTCTTTGAAAACCCGCGGAATATAAATGATAATTAACATTTTCTCTGCGTACAGTGCTTTGTGTTTTTTTAAAATTTTATTGTTGGTAGATCATTTTGACTTGGTCATTTTAAAAGTAGCTCGCAAGCCCAAAAAGTGTGGGCACCCCTGCTGTAGAGCCATTTCTTGTATGACTGGGCTATATTTATCTTTTCTTTTAGTTGTTTAAATTCATGCAGAAATAAATGGCTAGACTGAACCTAATGACTTCATTAACACCTTTCCCTTTTTTAACCTCTATACCATTTGAAAGAGGGCAAATACTTCTTAAATTTAGTAAAAATATTCTGGCACAAGTGTCAAACCTTAAAAAAGGAAGTCATATTGAGCATTGGAAAATAATAATAATGAACTAATAAAAATAGTACACATTTAGGGCTCCTTTTACTAAGTTACGATAGTGGTTTTAGCGTGTGCTTAGCACGCGGAGGAATTGCCACGCGCGCTAGATGCTAATGCCAGCATTGAACTGGCGTTAGTTTTCCCACGTAGCGCAGGGGATTGCACGCGCTAAAAATGCTAGCACACCTTAGTAAAAGAGGGGGTTAATTTTCCTCACCACCAAATTTCCTCATCCCGCCCTACCCGGCTACTTTTTCATGCCACCCGGCTGGAAAAAATTTCTGGGGAGAACACTGTATTGTTCTTCAAAGGTGCAATCTTGCAATGGAGCGTCCATGTTTCTGCTATATGACTAAAGGCTGGGTCTGCACTGTGCATGGACGGAACTGTCCAACAGGCTATATACGAATACATAGAAACATAGAAATAGACAGCAGATAAGGGCCACGGCCCATCCAGTCTGCCCACCCTAATGACCCTCCCCTACCTTTACCCTGTGAATAGATCCCACGTGTCGATCCCATTTTGCCTTAAAATCAGGCACGCTGCTGGCCTCGATCACCTGAAGTGGAAGACTATTCCAGCGATCAACCACCCTTTCAGTAAAAAAGAACTTCCTGGTGTCACCTCGCAGTTTCCCACCCCTGATTTTCCACGGATGCCCTCTTGTTGCCGTGGGACCCTTGAAAAAGAAGATATCTTCCTCTGCCTCGATGCGGCCCGTGAGATACTTGAACGTCTCGATCATGTCTCCCCTCTCTCTGCGCTCCTCGAGCGAGTATAGCTGTAATTTTTTTAACCGTTCTTCGTACGGGAGATCCTTGAGTCCCGAGACCATCCAGGTGGCCATTCTCTGTATGTTGTATTTTGCTAGCTCTTTCCAGTTATTGTGTAATTTAACAATTGCCTTTAATTTTTGATTTGCCCTCATACATGTGCATGGATTGAGAGAAAGCCAACATGGATTTCCAGTGCAATAGGGATGGTATGCTGAATCAAGGGTCTTGCATCCACGAGTCTGCTGCAGGAGATACTGATCACTGTTTTCAGTACCTCCTCCTCACTGTTCTCTGCTGTCCCCAGTCAGTTATTTCTGCAAGCAAGCCTGCAGGAGCAACTTTGTTCTACTAAGTCTTCTTTTTTTGTTTTTCATGTATTTTTGCAGTTTTTCCACAGGATTTTTGTTCCTATTCAGTTCCAGTGACTACCTAGCCTGTGTGAGAGAAGCAGACTTCAGTCTGTAGCTGACAGTTGGATCCTGTGGGGACCTGCTCATCCAGCCTGCTTGAACTGTGGAGCTCAGAGGTTTCCCCTGCTGTTTGCCGACTCCTTGACTTAATCAGGAGTGCTAGCACAGGTGGTATGGGCACCAATTGCATTTCTTTGGAGCGCATACGGTATCGACTGCATTTCCTCCCCTGTAGAGGAAGGGCTTTGGCTCATTAGTTGAGCTGCTGTCTCTGCAACCAGAGGTTGTGAGATCAAATACCGGTGGTGTTCCTTGTGACCTTGGGCAAGTCACTTAATCCTCCAGTACCCACCACTTTGAATGTCAGCTTTGAAATGCCAAAGCGACGAAAAGGCAGTATACGAGTCTCCATTCCCCTTCCCTTCTCTCTTCATGGCATTTGGATTCTGGTCCCTGCGGTTGAGACACAATCCGCCTGTGGCTGGACTAGTAGCTGAAGAGTCAAAAGAGGCAGCTTTCCTGGTGGCAGAGGTCTTCTCTTAATTCCAGCTACCCTGAGAGAAGCTATGTGCAGGCTGCAGCACATCTGCCTAGCCGGGAATTACTCCTCATCATAAGGTCATCTTTATACATGCATTTTAGACAAAGACTAAAAACATACTTGTTCAACAAATTCCTAGTAGATCACTAAATCCTGTGCCCTCTTCACGTGTCTCTCGCACTCCTCAAGATTAAGAAAAAGCTCTAGGTACAGACTCTCTACTCTTACAGCCTTCCCCCCATTACTCCCACTCTTTTGGGTCTCCGTACCTGTACCGAGACTCTACCTCTGTTCACTTCTTGAGTTCTGTATTTCCCTACTTCCATTGTATCCGACGTCGACCTTACTATGGTCCTTTATTTGTACTCCTATGTTACTTGTAATTGTATCTTCACCTCTTATGTATGATATATATATATATATTTCCAGTTAACTCCTGTCAACCGCATTGAACTTCACAGTGTATTGCGTTATACAAATAAAATTTTATGTTATGTCTGGGCTGTGAGTAGGGCTGTCACTGCCCACAGGGCAGTTCGGGAGGGGTATAACATTGTGGTTTTAAAAGTTATATTTTGTTGTAGCCTTGTTCCCCCCACCCTAGATATCCTAAAATTGCTGGATTTTTAGGTCCTCTGGTGGAGTTACAGCTGTTTTTCAGTGGGAAATCCTGGTGGTGGCCATCTTGGATTTTTCCTGATTTTAATTCTAAGTTCTCAATCTTCTTCAAAAGCCTTGTTTTTACCGTAACAGTTGTTATCCAGGGACACTGTTCCTTGTGACACTGGGCAAGTCACTTAACCTCCCCATTTCCCCAGGTACATTAGATAGATTGTTGGACAGACAGGGGAAAATGGTTGAGTATCTGAATAAATTCATGTACTCCCTTGGGAGAATGGCATAGAAAATTGAATGAATGAATAACTGCTATCTTTCCTCTTCTTTAGTCTTCATCTCTTCTTCTTCTGTCCTACTCTTTTTCTTCCTTTGGTATCACTCCATCTGTGTGTTCATCAAGTTGTTTTTTTTGTCAATATCCTGATATTCCCCCCCCCCCCCCCACAGTATGGTTCAATCACAAACACTTTAAGGAAAATATAGATTACTAACCTTTATACCCTCTCCACCTTGGCTCATTTCTCCTTTTCTCTTGTACTTTTATTTAAAAATGTAGAGCCTGCCAATCCAAATAGCTTGTTTTTGGCTTGTAACAATAAAACATAAAACTATAGTTACATTTTAGGCTGTTGAAAAGGCAGGGTTGTTGAGGTTTTTTCCGCATAACCTTGTACTCTCATCAGTTGTGGACACTTGCATTTGCCCGCTCCCTTTTTTTCATCTTGTAAAGCATGCCAAATGCCAGACTTGGCTTACCCTCAAATTTTTCTTCTTACGTTCCTGAATGCAGTCCGCAGAGCATATCTGGCAAAAATCCTGTGCCCTTGCGGACTTCTCCCATTTCAAATTCATGTTGATCTCAATCCAGTGTACAGTTGCACTCACAAAACAAGACTATTCTGTTCATCTGGCAAACTCCCTTGCCTCCAGCTCTAGCTATCTATTTGCCAAACATCCCTCCTCAAAGTGCTTCTACATCCTACCTTTTATTCTCTGCCCAGATTATGGTCTACTGCTTTCATAACGAGGCTCTCAAAATAAATCTTCCATTCTCTACTGGCCATCATCACCTCCTTTTCCCACTCCCCCACTTTATTCCCAATCCCTTCCTGTGGCCCCTCCCATCCTTTCTTCCTTTTTTGAAACAAAGAGAATGAAACTGACCATCTTCTCACCTCCTACAAACTCATTACTGGTTCTCTGGTCAAGTTTATTATAAATTTGATTAATCACTTTTTCAAAATTCTAAGCGATGTACAAAACAGTAAAATTACAAATTTCTGGGGGAAGCAAAACAAACAAATAAGACTAACATGACAAAACATATTAAACAAAAGGAAGAAATGGGGAAAGAAATACAAGTTGTTGATAGTAAATAAGACAAGTAGGGGAAAAAAATAGGAAGGGTGAGAGCGGTGGGCTTCAAATAAGTTGGGAAATAGGATTCACTTGAGGCTCCTAATCTAGCTTTCTAGCTGTCAAATGCATCTTGAGTCTGTCTAGGTTGCGTTCTTCCCTTAAATGAATAGGGAGGGAATTCCATGTTTGGGGGGCTGTGAAAGAAAAGCTGAATCGCCGCCGTGTGTTAATGTTTTTGAGAGAGGGAACAATTAATAAATGTTGGTCATTTGACCTAAGTAATCTTGTTGGAGTGTGGGGAATCAATAATCTATTAATGAAAGTGGGAGTTTTATAAAGAAGAGATTTGAGAGTTAGCAGACTTTTTATATGTTATCCGGTGAGCGACTTGGAGCCAATGCGCTTTCTTAAGGAGGGGTGTCACATGGTCAAATTTCTTAGCTTTCATTATGGTCCCCTTCTCTTGCAGCTTTTCAGCTCTGTTTCCCTTGCAATCATCTCTTCCATCTATAAAATCACTCTAGCTCTTTCCACTGCAGCTATTCCTGCTACTATGTACATTACTTAGTATTTCTATAGAGCTACTGCATAGAAAAATACAGTACTGTACACTCGGTACACATACATATAACAGACAGCTTTGTTGAGCTTACACTTCAAAATGGACAAATAGATTAGAGTTTCATTTATTTGGGAAATGGGTAAAACAATATCAGTAAGGACAAGAAAATAAAAAGTTATGTTTTAAAAGCAGTATCAAAAAGGTGAAGTTTTAACCTAAATTTTAATGAGAAAAATCTGGGGTTGGAGATGGAGAAGGGCACTGACTTGTGGGCCAATGTAGAAAGCCATGTGCAGATGGCTGAGTGAACAATTCTAACTCAAGATTCCCACAAATTTTTACCGCCCAGATCAGGGGTGCCCACACTTTTTGGGCTTGCGAGCTACTTTTAAAATGATCAAGTCAAAATGATTACCAACAATAAAATTTTAAAAGACATAAAGCACACTGTACGCAGAGAAAATTTGAATTATCATTTATATTCCAGAGTTTTTTCAGAGGTCAAGGCGGATGACTTTATGCAATGTCACCTCTAATAACTATACAAAAATAGACAAATAATAATAACTTTATTCTTCTATACCACCATAATCGTGTGACTTCTAGGCGGTTCACATTGAAGAGAGCTGGACAATCAGCGAGTTACAATATGCAGATAGTCAGTGAATTACAGTATGCAGAATCTTAAAATGCAGCGAATTACAATATACAGTTTATTAAGAAATTCAGACTTATACGCAGGAGTGGCATATTAGAAATAATAGAATTGGATTTTGTGTTTGGTATAGTTACTGTTTAGGTGATAAATCTGTCAAATAAGGCAGTTTTTATGACTTTTCTAAAAGCGTCGTAGGTCAGTCTAACTCCATTAATGTAGTTGTCTATCCAGTGTTGTTTGTTTGCTTGGTACATAAAAGTTCTATCCAGAAAGGTTTTGTATTTACAGCCGGTAATGCTTGGGTATGCAAATAGATTGCAGTTTCTGGTTTGTCTTATAGAGCTGTATAGTACGAAGTGAGGTAGCAGGTAGATAGGAGCTAGTCCCCAAACCAGCTTGAAACATGCAAGAGAACTTGAATATTATTTGTGCCTCCACTGGCAGCCAGTGCAGCAGTCTGTAGTAGGGGCTAACATGGTCGCTTTTTTTCAATCCAAATATCAAGCGGACCGCCATGTTCTGAACAATTCTAAGTTTCCTCGCTGTTTTTTTGGGTATACCCATATAAACGATATTGCAATAGTCCAGTGTAGATTGCACTAGTAATCTAAATGATAATAGGTCAAAGTATTTTTTGATGGTCTTTAATTTCCTTTGCTGAATAGGCCGTATAGGTGATTAAAGATTGAAGCTAGGACTGTCTCGGTGCTAAAACCTTTTCTGAATCCTGATTGGTGTTCACTGAGTATGTTAAATTTGGCTAGATAGTTCACTAACTCCAAGTTGACCAATCCTTCGAGTAGCTTGGTAAATAAGGGGATGCTTGCTATGGGTCTGTAGTTGGTTTTCAGGGCTAGTGAGTTTTTTTGATCTTTAGGAATGGGTGTGATCAGTATGTGTCCCATTTCCTCGTGAAATGTTCCTTCAGTGAGAGTGGTTGTTATCCAATTAAATAGATCCTTTTTCAAATCTAGTGTAGCTGTTTTCAAGGTCTTGGAAGGACATTCGTCCAGTAGGCAGTTTGATTTAGTATGTTTATTGAACAGGGTTAGAAATTGGTGCCAGTTTGGAGGTTCAAAATGGTTCCAGAGCATGTCCACTCTGGGTTCTTTTTCGTGTGGTCCAAATTGGAATTCGAAGTTGGTTGAGGGTGAAGGTATGGTCGCTCTTACGTCTAAGATTTTATTGTTGAAAAAAGTGGCAAGGGTTTCTGTCGAGGGTATACATTCATTATCCTTTAGCAGGATTTGGGTAGTGTCTGTTAGTCAGTTTACCAATTTGAACAGTTCTTTGCTATTTATTTTGGGTGTTCCTATTTTTTGTGCGTAGTGTTTTGTTCGTTTTTCTCTAATCAAATTTTTGTAGTTTTTCATTTTTTGTTTCCAGTGTATTTTGTCTTCCTCTTTGTTTGTTTTTTGCCAGATTCTTTCTAGTTTTCTCAGTTTCTGTTTTAGAATTAGTAATTCAGAGTCAAATCATTCATTTAGTTCCCTTTCTTTTTGTATGTTTGGAATGTTGCTATTTGATCTAACACTTCTTTGCTAAACCTTCCCCATCTAGTTGGGAAGTCCTGTATTTCCTCAGTTTTGGGTTGTAGTTCGTAGTGAGCCCAGAATTCTATTGGATTTATAGTTCCTCTTCTGGTGATTGTGGTTGGTTTTGTGTTTTTTCTTTTATATTTTGGTTGGGGTGATTTCTTTTGCCAATATAGATCAAAATTACAGATGCATTTTTCCCAGGCCCCTATGCTATGTTGGATCTTTGGGTCAGGGATTTCTTTTTGCGAAAAGGTAACTATGTCTAGTTGGTGGCCTTTTTTGTGTGTTTTCTCTGGTTTTGGTATTATGAAACAAAGAGTTGTTAAGAAAATGTCAATTTCTATCACGTCTGGTTTTTCCACTTGCTCTAGGTGAACGTTTATGTCGCCCAGTAGTAGGTTATACGCCCCTTTAAGGGTGTTAATAGTGAGGTATTCGAAGAATTCTTCTCTAGTACTAGTCCACTTTTTGAGGGGAATGTAAAATAGTGTCACGGTTAATGCCTCTTCCAGTTGGGTGTTGGTGATCTTGCAAGTTAATATTTCCAGATCTTTTGTGGTTTTTGAGTCTATTTTGCTATAATCAAAGGATTCTTTTAAAATTATCGCTATACCACCCCCTTTTTTCCAGTTTCTAGATAGTGGTATTATTTTGTAACCCTGGGTTAACATTTCTTTCATAATCGTATCGGTGTCTGAAACCATCCATGTTTCAGTCAGAAATAGGAAGTCGGGGTTCGTTTGCACCAGCCAATCGTGCAGTATTTGAGCTTTGTTTCTTACTGAATGATTGTTCAGGTAATATCCCTTGAAATTATCATACTTAGTTGGGGTGGGTGTTCTAAAACATTCTATTTTTTTCAATTTTCTTTCCTTGATCTTGTTTCTATGGAGTTTGAATGAGTTGCGAGCTCTATTTACCACGGGTATTTATAACAGGCCTAGCTTTGAATGTGGGCCAGTTGGTGTGCTCGTCTTTGGTCTGTGCCAAGAAAAATGAATAGGAATTGGTTTGGGATTTTTTTCATCGTTACACCAGCTTCTATAACATTTTAAAATAAAATATCCCCAGTATCAGTAGGTATTTGTTGAAAGTCGCCATTTTTGGCTAATGTTTAAACTGCTTGGGAGGAGAGAAGTAGAATATCGGGTGATAGACAGGGGAAATGGTGCAATAAAATAATATCGGGTGATAAACCAGTGAGTTAGTTCAGCAAAGAAAATCAATGAACAGGTGAATGACAAGCCTTTTACACTCTCTGGGGGCTATTATGTAACTGGTCAATGATTAGTTATATTTTAAAATGTTATACTTATGAGCGGTCTCATTTTTAGCTTGTCAGCCTCTTCAGCTCAGTCGCTTAGTCATTCTGCTCAGTTGCGACGAACGGCTGAGCAACGTTCCCTCCGCTGAAATTTTTAAATCTGTTCCCGGCTGGCCTGGGGGGTTTTTAGCGCAGGGAGCTGCACTGAATGCCCCATGCTGCTCCCTGCGCTAAAAACTGCTATTGCAATTTAGTAAGGGGGACATAGTGCAAAATATAGACAGCAGATATAAATTCTCAAAACGGACACATTTTGATCACTAAATTGAAAATAAAATAATTTTTCCTACCTTTGTTGTCTGTTGATTTCATGACTCTCTGGTTGAACTTTCTTCTTCTGACTGTGCATCCAATATTTCTTCCCTTCTTTCAACCTCCTATATGCTTCCTCTCCTCCAGACCTCATTTCCTCTCCCAACTTTTTCTTCCTCTCTCCCTGCCCCCTTCTTTCTTTCTGTCCCCCTTCCCCCTTTCTTTCTGTTTCCCTTCTTTCTGCCTCCCTGACCCCCCTTGTCCCCTTTCTGTCTCCCTGTGCCCCTCTCTTTCTTTGTCTTCCTATCCCCCTTTTCTTTCTTTGTCTCCCTGTCCCCCCTTTCTTTCTGTCTTTCTCTTTCCAAGCCCCCTTTCTTTCTATTTCTGTCTCCCTATTCCCTCTTTCTTTCTGTTTATTTCTCCCTGCCCCCTTTCTTTCTGTCTCCCTATCCACCATTTCTTTCTGTCTCTCTCTCTCCATGCCCCCTTGTCTCCCTTTCTTTCTATCTCCCTGTCCCCTCCCAAGCGACCACCACCGAGTTCTGAGCTCTCCTTGTTTCCCGTCGCGGTAAACAGAACACAGAAGAGCCAGGCCAACCAGCCTTCCACCCCGATGTCAATTCTGACGTAGGAGAGGATTCCAGGCCATGTAGGCAGCGATTGGCTGGCCTGGAACTTTTGACATGGGACATATTTAGTCAAACCAACTTTAAGGTAGTTGGCCCAGATCCCCCACAAAAGTTTGATAACTAGAGACAATGCCTTGAATTTTTCTGGAGACATAATCAGCAGCCAACACAAATCATGCAGCATTACCCAAATGCTACAACCATGACCACAGCCTATGAAGAGTTTGGCTGCTGAGTTTAGTAACATCTGGAGACTATTTGTCAATTTCTTCAGCGATATTGAGTGCAAACTATTATGACAGTCCAAACAAGCCATGATTGAATTAATAGCAAATCTCTTTAGGTCAAAATATAGGTAGAGATGCCTCAGCTGTTTATGATGAAGAAACAACCCCCCCCCCCCAAAAAAAAAAAAAAATCTATTTGGATTTTCTATAACCAGTCATAACAGGCTCAGAAGACTGAGCAGAGTCAATAAGAAGTGCAAGACTGCACCCACTCTTGTTCAGTAGAATCACAGTGAAGCGGCGTTCAATTAAGCGGCACTCTCAATCAACTGACAAAAAAAAGATTCCCAACATCCAAACTAGAGAATGACACGATGACAAAATTTGTCACCATTCCTGTCCCTATGAATAACTATGGGAAACCATCTCCATGTCATTCTTTAAGGAGAGAGGGAAGAATCGGAGTATGAATGGGCATAACCACTGACCCTCAAGCCTTGCATTGACGAATGTTGGTGTAGAAGGACTGAGGTTGAGAGAGACACTAAAGAAGTACATGGGATAGTTTCCAGTCACTGACCCTCAAGCCTTGCATTGAAGAATGCCGGTGTAGAAGGACTGAGATTGAGAGAGACATTAAAGAAGGACACAGGATGGTTTCCAGCCACTGACCCTCAAGCCTTGCATTGAAGAATGCCAGTGTAGAAGGATTGAGGTTGATAAAGACACTAAATAATGACACGGGATGGTTTCCAGCCACTGACCCTCAAGGATATCCCGTACGAGGAACAGCTGGATAAGTTGCAGCTGTACTCACTCGAGGAACGCAGAGAGAGGGGTGACATGATCGAGACATTCAAGTATCTCACGGGCCGCATCGAGGTGGAAGAAGATATCTTCTTTTTCAAGGGTCCCGCAGCAACAAGGGGGCATCCGTGGAAAATCAGGGGCGGGAAACTGCACAGGGACACCAGGAAATTCTTTTTCACTGAAAGGGTGGTTGATCGCTGGAATAGTCTTCCACTTCAGGTTATTGAGGCGAGCAGCGTGCCTGATTTTAAGGCCAAATGGGATAGACACGTGGGCTCTATTCACAGAGAAAGGTAGGGGAGGGTCATTGGGGTGGGCAGACTTGATGGGCCGTGGCCCTTATCTGCCATCTATTTCTGTTTCTATGATGAATGCTGGCGTAGAAGGACTGAGGTTGGGAGAGACACTAAAGAAGGACCCAGAAAGGTTTCCCACGGTTATTCATGGGGACAGGGACAGTAATGAATTTTGTCACAGTGTCATTCTCTACCAAACAACTTCCTCCTTCCAGCCCCCAAAGCAGCAGGCAGCCACAAATCTACCTCCCTCTCTCCATCCCCAAAGCAGTAGCTGTCCTGACCACCACCACTCCCTTCCCTCAGCCCTGAGGCAGCAGCGGCAGCCAATCCTGACACTTCCCCTCCCTCCCTTGGCCCCAAAACAGCAGTGGCAGCTGATCCTGATACTCCCCTCCCATGGCCCCGAAGCAGCTGATCCTGACAACCCCCTCCCTCCCTTACCAAGTCAGTGGTGGCAACCAATGAACAGAAGAGGCGCCAGCTGCGGCTAGCTTTTTTTTCTGCCATGGCAGAGGAAAGCCCTGCCAGGGCTGGCCAGAAGCAGCCTGTTTACGGTGCTGCTTCTGTTCACCAGCTGCTGCTACTTCCCCGGTAAAGGAGGGGAGAGTTGATGCTGCTTTAGAGCCAAGGGAAGGGGGGGGAGGGGAGTTGTCAGGAATGGCTGCCACTGCCGCTGCTGCTTCAGGGCCGAGGGAAGGAAGGGGAGTTGTCAGAACCAGCTCTGCTGCTTAGGGAGCCAGAGGGAAGGGTGTTGTCAGGAACGACTGCCTGCTGCTACAGTATTTTTTTTTTTTTAATACAGTAACTCAAGCAATCAGTAAAACAGTTAACGGGCATCCACCAATCCTGGATAGCTGAGTCTACTGTATTTGCAGAAAAGGATGTATATACTAAGGTAATTACCAATATCACTTTGGATTTATTATTTTTACAATTCGATCTTAGTAGACCATAGGCTACTGCTACAATGTTTAGATTCTAAAGGTATTGTCAATGGTTTTGTGATTTTTCTGTGTTCGCGCTCCTATCTAACGGAGTTTTCTAACTTACATGGAGTAATTTGTGTGGAGTTCCACCAGGATCACCCCTTTCTTTATTGGAAAATCGATTGTCTAGACTTGGGACTCAAACTTTTTATAGTTATGCAGACAATATTACAGCTGTATTATCTGTTACATCTTTGCAGTCAAAATATTGCACTCCAGTTTCCCAGATAAAATGAACGGTGGAAGAATGAATGAGAGATTCTAAATTAAAGCCTAATTCAGAAAAAAAAACCTTAGTAGTCCTTTTACTAAAGTGCGGTAGCCGATTTAGCATGTGCTAAAAATTAGCATGCGCTAATGCATCCATAGGATATAATGGAAGCGTTAGCGTTTAGCGTGGCACGCCTTAGTAAAAGGACCCCTAAGTTTTTCTTTGCCACCAACTAGACGCACAGAGGATAGTTTGAATTTGAAGATATAATTTATTTATTTAAAAAATTATATACCGTATATTACCTATATGGTTTACAAAGATTACAATCATAACAGGTTAAGCACCACATACAGGCACAATTGCAAACAGCTCTCATAAAAAAAGAAAAGAACTAACACAGGAATGCGCTAACTAGCAATTGAGTTTTCAGCATTTTCTTGAAATTCATTCTCCCAGCACAGTATCGCAAAATTCCAGGCAACTCATTCCAAAGCTTGGCACCTGCCACAGACGGCATCGCTGTACCAATCCTAACAAAATATATGCTATACAATCTTCTATAAAATGTTTAGGAGTACAGCTAGACTGAAACTTGACAATGGGTGCACATTGGAGGGGGAGGGTAGAAATCCGAGGGAACCATATTTGCTGGGAGGTGAGAGGCTGATAAGCACAGATGGAGAGAGGGACCTTGGGGTGATTGTGTCTGAGGATCTAAGGGCATCTAAACAGTGTGATAAGGAGGTGGCTGTAGCCAGAAGGATGCTGGGCTGTGTAGAAAGAGGAGTAACCAGCAGAAGAAGGGAGGTGTTGATGCCCCTGTATAGGTCATTGGTGAGGCCGCACTTGGAGTATTGTTCACTTTTGAAGGATATAAAAAGACTTGAAGCGGTCCAGAGGAAGGTGATGAAAATGGTAAGGGGTTTGAACCAAAAGAAGTATGAGAAGAAACTGGAAGACCTAAATATGTATACTCTGGAGGAAAGGAGGGACAGGGGAGATAGGATACAGACGTTTAAATACAATGGTACCTTGGATTACAAGCATAATCCGTTCCAGGAGCATGCTCATAATCCAAAATGCTCATTTATTAAAGCGAGTTTCCCCCACGAGAACCGGCATTGCTCCCCCCAAAGGACCCCCTGTGATCCGCCACCCTCCCCCCCGTGATGCAGCACCTCCCTGCTGCAATCCGGCACCCCCCTGTCGCTTCATACCATCATCTGGGCACCGACAGATGCTCAAGGCCCAGCAGAAGAGGAGGCTGATCTTCGGGCACCGACACCAAGCACAGGACATGCCGGTGCTGGTGCCCAGATGACGGTATGAAGCGGCAGGGGGGGTGCCCAATCGAGTCAGGGGGTGCCGTATCGCGTCGGGGAGGTACCGGATTGTGGAGGAAGGGTGCCGGATCGCAGGGGGCAGGGTGCCGGATCACGGGGGGGGGACGCTCGTAAATCGAGCCACGCTCGGTTTCCGAAGCGCCAATTTTGCAAATGTTTTGCTCGTCTTGCAAAACACTCATAAATCGAGGTACCACTGTACTTGAAAAGTAGTAATATAGAACCAAACCTTTTCCAGAGAAGGTAAAATGGTAAAACTAGAGGGCATAATTTGATGTTACGGGGAGGAAGACTTAGGAGCAATGTTAGGAAATTCTTCACGGAAAAGGTGGTAGATGCCTGGAATTCCCTTCCGAGAGATGTGGTGGAGAGGAATTCAAAAAAGCGTGGGATAAAAATAGAGGGTCTCTAATTAGAAAATGAAGGATGTAAAGTAAAGAACTAAGGCCGGTATTGGACAGACCTGCACGGTCTGTGTCCCATATATGGTGATTCGGTGTAGGGTGGTCGGGTGGGCATCAATGGGAACTCCACTAATATGGAACAGGAGGATGTTACTGGCCAGACTTTACGGTAGATGTTCTGCAAACAACGGGATGGTTGGAGTGAACTTGGATGGCAACTTCAGCATTTGGAACCACTTTACAGTCTACGGTCCAGAAATATCAAAGAAGAGACAAGTTCATCTAATCATGTATTTTACAATGGGTATAACTTATGGGCAGACTGGATGGACCGTTCAGGTCTTTCTCTGCCGTCATTTACTATGTTGCTATGTAAGTAGATGCTGTGACCTGGAAAAACTTTTATGTGCTTTGGCAGTTCTGTATTTAGATCTTATTCTGATAGTTATCCTTTCAGATTCTAGCACAGTTGTTAATATTGTCTGTTTTGGATTACTGTAATATTGTTTATTTGGAAGGCTGTTATAAACATCTTTGTAGATTATGTGTACGGTAATCTAAAACACAGCAGTATGTTTGACTTTTCATCTGTGTAAGTACGACCATGTAACCTTTTGCTATCCCAATTTGCACTGGCTCCCATTAGATGCTAGGGTCATTTTTAAATTTGGTTGCTTATGTTATAAGGTTCTTCATGGTTTAGCTTGATCTTTTTTCTTACAACCTTTCCCAGCATCCTTTGTGCTTATTTTGTGTTTCCCTTGGTTAAGAACCGTACACATAATACAGTAAATAATTAGAGCGAACACTTCCTATTTACATTATAGAAATCTGTTGAAAACTTATCTGTATAGAAATTACGGTGGTGTTTCATCCTTTTCAAATTATTTGACACGTAAACTGCTTTGACATGCTCTGCATATAAAGTGATATATTAAGCCTAAATAAACGATAAATGATCATAAGCATTAGTTTTAATGATGACCACCGGCCTCAGGGAGCACTCCCTCCAATGTCAACTGCTGCTGCAGGAACCTTTGAGCTGCATGCGCATTGATGACTGTATCATTCCTCCCTCCCCCCCCAAAAGACACAGACTTCCTTTATCCCAGGACAAGCAGGCAGCATATTCTTGACTGATGGGTGACGGCACCGACGGAGCCCCGGTACGGACAATTTTAGAGTGATTGCACTCTAAGAACTTTGAAAGTTCTAGTAGGCCGCACCGCGCACGTGCGAGTGCCTTCCCGCCCGACAGAGGCGCGCGGTCCCCAGTTTCTTAGTTTCCGCGGAGCTAAGAAGACGCGTGTTCCAACTACTGTTGGAAAATTTTTTCAAATTTTTCTTGCCTTCCCGCTTGCGCGTTATTTTCTTGTTGTGATTTATTCACCTTATCGTTTCTTTCTTTTATTTAAAAAAAAAAAGTCCAATTTTTTCGACTTTTTTCCGGTCAGTCCTGGCGGGGCCTTTTGGCACCATCGAAGCCTCGGGCTTCGATTTTGCTACGGCCGTTTTTCCCTTCATGCCCCCTTCACCGGGTTTTAAGAAGTGTCAGCAGTGTTCACGTCCTATTTCCCTTTCCGACCCGCACAAGTGTTGCCTTCAGTGTCTGGGTCCGGACCATAGGGCAGAAACGTGCACCCGCTGCGCAGTTCTCTCCAAAAGAGAACTCTAAAGAATCGCCAAATTCAACAGCAAATTCTTTTCGGTGCCGCCATGGAAGTTCCCCCGGCATCGACACAGTCATCTTCCTCCAAATCGGCACCGGTGACTTCGACACCGCAAGAGCCATCCTCGGTGTCGCACCCTGTAGGTAAGCCAGCTAAGAAGCCATCCCCTACTGTCCTTAGCCCGCCAGTTGAACAAGCAGTGAGCCAAGTCCTGCAGACTGTGCGCCAGCCTCGCAAACGCTCCGCTCCTATTGAAGTCACTGCCTCTTCATCGGCATCGACTTCGCCTGAGTGTCGAGCTGCACCGCAGGTACCGAGCAAGAAAAAAGCGGTACCGGTGCCATCGGGACCGTCTCTGGATGAGAGAATAGCATCCATCCTTCAGGTCCAGCTTAAGGAGCAGTTACAACACTTGCTCCCGGCTCTGCTGACTCTGAGCCTTCCAGTGTCGGTACCTACTGAGCATTCGGTGCCGATCGTCGAACAGCCTGTTTTGTCAGCATCGACGTTGTCGGCACCGCAAAAATCTGTTTCTATGCCTGTTCTCTCGGCGGAACCGAAGTCTCTTCGACGCACTGCTTACTCGATTTCGGAGCCGGTGCCGTTCTCTGACACCCGTACTGCTGTACAGTCACCCGGTACAGTGTCCATGAGGTCTGGTAAATCGGTAAGTAAAACCAAGCATACCGAACCTTCTACCCCACTTTCTCAGGGCCGTCTGTCATCGGTACGGGACCCTGATTTGTGGGATGATTCTGATGACCCCCTCGGTACCGAGGCAGATTATTCCTCGGAGGAGGATGTTACATCGGTGCAGGATCCTGCTGGTAAGCCAGAGCACTCGTCCTTCACCAAGTTTCTTAAGGAGATGTCGGACACCCTTTCCATCCCTCTAGAGTCTGACTCTAAAAAATCCAAAGCATTTCTTGATGCTTTGGATTTTGACCAGCCTCCGAAAGAATTTTTAAAGTTACCCCTCCATGACATCTTGAGGGAAACTTTTTACAAAAATTTAGAAACTCCTCTCACCGTTCCAGGAGCCCCTAGGAAGCTGGAATCGCTTTACAAGGTGATTCCTATTCCAGGGTTTGACAAACCCCAGCTGCCCCACGAATCTCTGCTGGTGAAGTCCACCCTCAAAAAATCGGCAGGCTCTAGTGTATATGCCTCTATCCCTCCTGGCAGAGAGGGCAAGGCCATGGATAAATTTGGTAAAAGACTTTACCAAAATGCAATGCTGGCCAACCGTTCAGGTAATTATGCGTTTCACTTCTCTTTTTACCTGAAACATTTGATTCAGCAAGTCTCTTCTTTTCAAAATTATCTTCCTGACCGTAAGCTTCCTGCATTCCAACAATGCACTTCCAGTCTCCTACAACTCAGGAAGTTCATGGTCCGGTCCATCTATGATACTTTTGAACTCACATCCCGAGCCACGGCTATGTCTGTAGCGATGAGACGATTGGCATGGCTCCGAGTCTCCGACCTTGATGTGAACCACCAGGACCGCCTTGCCAATGCTCCCTGCCTGGGTGATGAGCTCTTTGGAGAATCTATGGATACCACCACTCAAAAGCTCTCTGCCCATGAGACGAGGTGGGATACTTTGCTGAAAAATAAAAAGAAGCCTCCTCCTCCTCGTCCATTTAGACAGCAGCCATCATATCAGAGGCGGTTTTCTGCTCGGCCAGTTCAGCCTCAACCTCCACAACCTCGGAGGCAGCGGCAACAGCACCAACAAGCACTTCAGCAACAGCCGCCTACCATAAAGCCTGTCACTCAGACTAAGCCGACTCAGCCCTTTTGACTCCCTTCTCCTGGGAATTGCCAGTCTCCCTCCCTCCTGTCCTCTTCCACAGCCCATAGGAGGTCGATTAACCATTTTTCACTCTCGATGGGAGGTAATCACCACCGACCAGTGGGTGCTCTCGATCATAGCCCATGGCTACTCCCTCAATTTTCAGACTCCCCCGCCGTTAGGCCTGCCAAAAGAGTCTGCTTCCAACAAGTCTCAGTCCCTCCTTCTCGCTCAAGAGGTTCAATCCCTCCTTCTTCTCAATGCCATCGAAGAAGTTCCTCAAGATCAGCGAGGTCAGGGTTTTTACTCCCGGTACTTTCTAGTTCCCAAAAAGACCGGAGACCTCAGACCCATCTTAGATCTCAGAGATCTCAACAAATGTTTGGTCAAGGAGAAGTTCAAAATGCTCTCTCTTGCCACCCTCTACCCTCTTCTCGCTCAGGGCGACTGGCTATGCTCCCTCGATCTCAAAGAGGCTTACACACATATTCCTATCCATCTGACATCCAGGCAATATCTGCGCTTTCTCATCAATCAACATCATTATCAATACAAAGTGCTACCCTTCGGCCTAGCCTCCTCTCCCAGGGTATTCACCAAATGTCTGATTGTGGTAGCGGCCTATCTCCGCTCTCACAACTTTCAAGTCTTCCCTTATCTGGACGACTGGTTGATCAAAGCTCATTCCCCTCAGGCGGTTCTGCTTGCCACCAATCAGACCATTCACTTCCTTCGACTATTAGGGTTCGAAATCAATCTACCCAAGTCTCACCTCATTCCGACCCAGCGACTTCAATTTATTGGAGCCGTTCTGGACACTGTTCTGATGAGGGCGTTTCTTCCATCCAACCGCCTTCACGCCATCCTCCATCTCTGTCAGCAGGTGTTTCAACAGATTACCATTTCTGCGAATCACATGATGGTGCTATTAGGGCACATGGCTTCGACAGTACATGTCACACCCTTCGCACGTCTCCACCTGCGTACTCCTCAATGGACCTTAGCAAACCAATGGTCCCAAGCGACGGATCCTTGTTCACAACACATATCTGTGACCTCGTCTCTTCGACAGTCGCTTCTTTGGTGGTTGACATCTTCAAATCTATCCAGAGGTCTGCTGTTCCATCTACCTCCTCATCAACTAGTCATCACCACAGATTCCTCCCCCTATGCCTGGGGAGCTCACTTGAATGAATTCCAAACTCAGGGATTTTGGACTGCCCAGGAAAAGAAACACCACATCAATTTCCTGGAACTCCGAGCGATGTTCTATGCCCTCAAGGCGTTTCAACATCTTCTCTTTCCTCAAGTACTACTCATTTGCACAGACAATCAAGTTGCAATGTACTACATCAACAAACAGGGAGGAACAGGCTCTCGCCTGTTGTGTCAGGAAGCACAACGGATTTGGTCTTGGGCGACAGCTCGTCACTTATTCCTGAAGGCTGTCTACATTCAAGGGGAACAGAATTCCTTAGCGGACAATCTCAGCAGAATTCTCCAACCTCACGAATGGACTCTCGATCCCTCGACTCTTCAGTCCATTTTCGCTCAACGGGGCACTCCTCAAGTGGACCTTTTTGCAGCTCCCCACAACCATCAGCTGCCCCTGTTTTGCTCCAGACTCTACTCTCCTCACCGTCTGGCGCCCGATGCATTTCTCCTGGATTGGACCAGTCTCTTCCTATATGCTTTTCCCCCTCTACCGCTCATGCTGCGAACACTGTTCAAGCTCAAGAGGGAACAAGCCACCATGATTCTCATCGCTCCACGGTGGCCCAGGCAACATTGGTTCTCCCTTCTACTTCAACTCAGTTCCAGGGAACCCATACCTCTTCCACTGTTTCCTTCTCTGCTTTCTCAGCATCAGCAGACCCTACTGCATCCCAACCTACAGTCTCTGCACCTGACAGCTTGGTATCTCTCGGGCTGACTTCGGCTCACTCACTTCTTTCTCAGCCTGTCCGCTCTATCATTGATGCTTCCAGGAAACCGGCCACGCTCCAATGTTATCAACAGAAGTGGTCTCGGTTTTCTTCCTGGTGCCTCTTATATCACCATGATCCCATGTCTCTAGCAGTGGGACTGGTGTTGGATTATCTTCTTTCCTTGTCTGACTCTGGTCTTAAATCTACTTCTATCAGAGTTCACCTTAGTGCCATTGCTGCCTTTCATGAGCCAATTCATGGAAAACCCCTCTCGGCTCATCCTTTGGTTTCTCGGTTCATGAGGGGCCTTTTCAATGTGAAACCACCTCTCAAGCCTCCTCCTGTGGTCTGGGATCTCAATGTGGTTCTTTCCGCTTTAATGAAGCCTCCTTTTGAACCTTTGGCCACAGCGCATTTCAAATTTCTTACCTGGAAAGTGGTCTTCCTTATAGCTCTCACTTCTGCCAGGAGGGTCAGTGAACTGCATGCACTAGTGGCCGATCCACCTTTCACTGTTTTTCACCATGATAAGGTGGTTCTCCGTACACACCCCAAATTTCTTCCTAAGGTTGTGTCTGACTTTCATCTTAACCAGTCCATAGTCCTGCCTGTATTTTTTCCAAAGCCTCATTCTCATCCAGGTGAACAGGCTTTGCATACCTTGGACTGTAAATGTGCTCTGGCTTACTATCTTGAACGTGCTAAGCCCCACAGACCATCTCCTCAACTATTTTTGTCCTTTGATCCTAACAAGTTGGGTCATCCTGTATCTAAACGCACTCTCTCCAATTGGCTTGCTGCTTGTGTTTCTTTCTGTTATGCTCAGTCGGGCCTGACACTGGAAGATTCTGTCACGGGCCACAAAGTTAGAGCTATGGCAGCGTCTGTAGCTTTCCTCCGATCTACTTCCATTGAGGAAATCTGCAAGGCTGCTACTTGGTCCTCAGTTCACACTTTTACATCACATTATTGTCTGGATGCATTCTCCAGACGGGATGGACACTTCGGCCAATCTGTTTTACAAAATTTATTTTCCTAATGGCCAACCTTCCCTCCATCCCTCTTTTTGTTAGCTTGGAGGTCACCCATCAGTCAAGAATATGCTGCCTGCTTGTCCTGGGATAAAGCACAGTTACTTACCGTAACAGGTGTTATCCAGGAACAGCAGGCAGATATTCTTGCGTCACTCCCACCTCCCCGGGTTGGCTTCTTAGCTGGCTTATCCTAACTGGGGACCACGCGCCTCTGTCGGGCGGGAAGGCACTCGCGCGTGCGCGGTGCGGCCTACTAGAACTTTCAAAGTTCTTAGAGTGCAATCACTCTAAAATTGTCCGTACCGGGGCTCCGTCGGTGCCGTCACCCATCAGTCAAGAATATCTGCATGCTGTCCCTGGATAACACCTGTTACGGTAAGTAACTGTGCTTTTTCTGTGAAAGGCGGGATGCTGCAGAGTCATCCACATGTGGCTGGGACATCTTACTACCTTCTGATGACCATCGCCCCTGCATCTATGATCCATTGGCAGCAGTGGGTAAATACGGAAAACTAGTGCAATTTGCTAATAAGAACATAAGAATTTTCGCTGCTGGGTCAGACCAGTGGTCCATCGTGCCCAGCAGTCTGCTCCCGCGGCGGCCCTTAGGTCAAAGACCTGTGCCCTGAGTCTAGCCTTGCCTGCATACGTTCTGATTCAGCAGGAACTTGTCTAACATTGTCTTGAATCCCTGGAGAGTGATTTCCCCTATAACAGCCTCCAGAAGAGCATTCCAGCTTTATACCACTCTCTGGGTGAAGAAGAACTTCCTTACGTTTGTACGGAATCTATCCCCTTTTAACTTTAGAGAGTGCCCTCTCGTTCTCTCTACCTTGGAGAGGGTGAACAACCTGTCTTTATCTACTAAATCTATTCCCTTCATTATCTTAAATGTTTCAATCATGTCCCCTCTGTCTCCTCTTTTCAAGGGAGAAGAGGCCCAGTTTCTCTGTACGTATAGCTGCAAAGTGCATGGGCATTTTTACTGCTCTGCAAATATACATTTGTTATTCACCCAGAAATATGGATGGAGCAAGCTATAAATATTTTAAATAAAACCCACAGCAGCTAATTTTCAAAGAGTTGGCTGTCCAATTCCAGGGTGCTTCCAAGAGATATCCCACCAGAAATCGTTTCCAATTAAAATTCCCAGCATGCAACAAGATAAAGTCTACCAGGCAAACAACCTTATCCATCCAATATCAATTAGCAAAATGCTAGAACCAACTACCTCAGGTTCAGAAAACTTCTAAAAGCATTTATTCAATTGTCTATAGTATACCATTCTCCCAGGGGAGCTCAGAACAGTTTATATGAAATTATTGAGGTACTCAAACATTTTCTCCTGTCTGCCCCAATGGGCTCACAATCTATCTAATGTATGTAGGGCCATAGGGGGATTAAGTTACTTGCCCAGGGTCACAAGGAGCAGAGTGGGTTTGAACCCACAATCGCAGGTTTTCCCCAATGAATTTGCATGAAATCTATTTGCATGCACTGCTTCCATTATATGCAAATAGATCTCATGCATATTCATTGGGGAAATCCTGAAAACCCGACCTGACAAAGACTGAGGTTGGACACCCCTGCTCTAGAGGAATAAAGGGGTAAGGTTAAAGGCTCATGGACTTGATATACCACCTTCTGTGGGTACGTTCAAAGCGGTTTACATATACTGCAGGTACTTTTTTGTCACTTAGAGCCTTAAATACATATTAAACAGACAACAGGTGCAGTTAGATCAGCACTGAGGTAATCCAACCCACATCCCATAAGCAAGCAAGTGTGACCGAATTCTGCACCAGCTACAGTGAGCTTATCATGGATTCTCACAGACCTAAATACAAATTACAGTAATCTAGCACAGACACTATAAGCCAGGGGTGTCAAAGTCCCTCCTCGAGAGCCACAATCCAGTCGGGTTTTCAGGATTTCCCCAATTAATATGCATTGAAAGCAGTGCATGCAAATAGATCTCATGCATATTCATTGAGGAAATCCTAAAAACCCGACTGGATTGTGGCCCTCGAGGAGGGACTTTGACATCCCTGCTATAAGTTGAGAGTACAGACCTATCTGCACTTCAAATGACATGCTAGTGTCTACCAAAACTCCTGACAACCTCACCACTTGTTGTCACATCCACATCAGGAGGGAGAGGTAACCTACTAATCCATAATAGTTAATTGGCAGATATATAAGATAATGTTGCCATAAATCACAGAGAACTTATATAATAGCAAATGTTTAAAAAAAACCTTTTTTTCAAAATATAAATAGTGCATGAAGTGCTCAGGCCTACCACCAGTGAGCTCAGTACGAACAATGGCAGCAACGGGGCCATCATAGCTCTTCATTGGTCCCCCAACCGCCAGAAAAATGTACTCAAACAATAGAAAAAACAGATTTTTTAAAACTTATCTCAATAAGAAGAAAAAGCAGAGCCTTATGTGCAGTGGTCTTCAATTCTGCTACCTTTGGACGAACCCTTTTAAATCGCTGCTGGTGGGTGGTCATCCTGTTTTGCAGGTTTCCTTCCCCGTCCTTCCAAAGGTAGCAGAATTAAAGACCGCTGGGTATAACAAGGCTCTGCATTCTCTTCTTAAGAACATAAGACTAGCCTTACTGGGTCAACCCAATGGTCCATCAAGCCCAGTAGCCTGTTCTCATAGTGGCCAATCCAGGTCACTAGTACTCAAGGAGTAGCAATATTCCATGCTACCAATCCAGAGCAAGCAGTGGCTTCCCCCATGTCTTTCTCAATAACAGACTATGGACTTTTCCTCCAGGAACTTGTCCAAACCTTTCTTAAACCAGCTACACTATCTGCTCTTACCACAACCTCTGGCAATGCATTCCAGAGCTTAACTATTCTCTGAGTGAAAAAATATTTCCAATTATTGGATTTAAAAGTATTTCCCTGGAACTTCATCGAGTGTCCCATAGTCTGTCATTTTTGACAGAATGAAAAATTGATCCACTTGTACCCATTCTACTCCGTTCAGGATTTTGTAGACTTCAATCCTATCTTCCCTCAGCCGTCTCTTTTCCAAGCTGAAGAGCTCTAACCTTTTTAGTCTTTCCTTATACGAGAGGAGTTCCATCCCCTTTACCATCTTGGTCTCTATTCTTTGAACCTTTTGCAGTGCTGCTATATCTTTCTTACTAAGATAAGTAAAAAAAATCTTGTTTTTTCTTCTGCTCGAGCATATTTTTCTGGCGGTTGGGGACCAATGAAGTGCTATGATGGCCCCGTTGCTCATACCCACTGAGCACATTGGTGGTAGGCCTGAGCATTTTATGCATTATTCCTTTTTAAAAAAAAGGTTTTTTTTAACATATGCTATTATATATGTTCTCTGCGATTTATGGCAACATTGTGATATTCAAGTACACAGAGGTATTAATTTATTTATACTTCTTTATTTGACTGAAGATATATAAGATATACAAGATCTTCCATGATCTAAACAACATTTCAGAGTCCTAGAAATTACATCCAATCTCTCTGCGGATATAAGCAGTTGCATGTTTCTACATACATCCAGAACAGAAACCCCTTTGACCTCAGAACAGCAGAGAACAGCCATAAATACAAATGAAATCAAACTGCTGACAAAGAGGTCTCTGAGGTATTCCTGAATGTAACATCCTTTGAGTACCGCAGCAAGCATTAAGGGTAATTTGAGAGCTTGAGATCGTGCTCCATATAACCTGGCTTAAGCGTGAGGTTCGTTGCTGCCATGCTAAGCACAAAACTAACCCACTTGAAGACATTGTTGTACAAAGTCACTATGTCAGACCCAAATGCAAAAAAAAAAAAGTAAGTAAGTATGAAAGTAAACATCCAAAATCCATCTCCATCCTTAAACTGAAGGAATAAGTGTGAATCCACCAGCACAGATTGAGAAGGAAGCAACAGAATTTGCAAAACGTGAAAAAATTAGACCAGGGAACTGAAACATTACATTTCTGTGTAACATCAAGAGAATTTCAGCAAACATTTGTGCTGTCTGAATTCTCCATGCTGTGTACAGTTCATCATTTCATTAAATGTTAGGGCTCCCATTGCTGGCCTATGCAGCCCTGACAGCCAATAGGAAGAGGCTGCTTGCATTTTATTTCAGCAATTTTCTGTAGGCCTCTATCCCTGCTCAAATAGATAACTTGGAAGCGGATTTTCTTGTGGACTTTCTGTAAACTTCTTTCTTGGCACCTGTCAGGAAATCACATGTCCTCACTAGAAGCTTCCAGAGAGATAGAGAACTAAGAACAGTTGAGGAATATCCGCAGTTTATGGAACAGTAGCAGTATTTATGGTAATGGAGGAAAGGATCTGGTGGCAGCAGAAACTTCCTCCTATATATTATAAACCTCTCACTTGCCTGCCAAATTTGTCTTGACCTTTGCCAAAAAGGAGATCCCTCCTGTCTTGCCTGATCCAGTAATCTGAATGCAGAATCAGCCTGCTATACTCCCATGAGTTGGAACCAAAAGGATCTTATTGAAGCAGCAAAGATTCAAGGACTGAGGAACAAGTAACAGACCCAAAACCCAGTTGCCAACTTATTTTAGTGGGGAGGTATGGAGAATCTTCCCACCCCTGTGTAGTCCAGGAAAAGGAATTAGGATTTGTTCAGAGTACCTGCTGCATCATCCAGGCATCCTATAGATTCTAACCTTAAAAGGCAGGAAGAGGAAAGAACTTTTTATAACATCTGATAACACCATCATTGCACGGTCACTGTGTCTGTCATCTAGATCCCAGGAAGCCTGTAAGTGTTTAAAATCTATGTCAACTTTGATAACAGCTACCATCTGCTTAAGCATACCAGCTCTTAAACTATGCAAACCAAGCCCAGCTCTCACCTATCCAGTAAGTAGGTCTGAAGGTGTGTTTTGTATTATTGGAGCATACATCAAACTTGTTTCCTTTTCGAAACAGGTCAAGGATTGCCAACAAGATCCTCAGATGCACCACTCCACGTTCAATTCGATTTCATAACATTAAGCTTAATGTCTTCACCGGATCCTATTTTATAAATTCATATATTACTCTATTTATTGACTTTATAAATAATTTTAACTTATCTTTTAGTTGTGGTCTCTCTTTCTTAGGGACTTCCTTATGCCAACATGAAGAGAGCTTTTTCAAGGTGTGATCTAGATGGATGGCATATATTAGAGACTGGGCCTTCAGCGAAACATGTTGGCAAAAGAAAGTCCCTAAGAAAGAGAGACCACAACTAAAAGATAAGTTAAAATTATTTATAAAGTCAATAAATAGAATAATATATGAATTTATAAAATAGGATCCGGTGAAGACAATGCACATTAAGCTTAATGTTATGAAATCGAATTGAACATGGAGTGGTGTATCTGAGGATCTAGTTGGCAATCCTTGACCTGTTTCAAAAAGGAAACAAGTTTGATGTATGGTCATAGCTGAATGATTGTTGAATAAAATTGTACATTGTTGGCCTTTTGTTTTGACATATTGCAAGCTGTACCCTCATCAAGTGAAGAACAATAAAGGGCCTGGTATTAACAAAAAGAACTGGTGTGGTCTCCATCTTTGTATGAAGATTGCTTGACCTCCGAGGTAAATCCTGGTCCTGCCCTAGTCCCAGCCTATAAATAATAGCGTGGTTAACGAGTGAGGTGAAGGAAGCTATTAGAGCTAAAAGAGAATCCTTCAGAAAGTGGAAGAAGGATCCAACTGAAAATAATTGTAAACAACACAAGGAATGTCAAGTCAAATGCAAGGCACTAATAAAGAGGGCAAAGAGAGATCTTGAAAAGAAGATTGAGCTGGAAGCAAAAACTTTTTTAGGTATATTAAAAACAAGAAACCGCCTTTGTTATGTGCGGGATGTGGTGACGACACAGGGCCTTCCGGTTTCCTTCCCTGCTCTTCAGGCTCGGGGTGTAGTACAGGCTCGGGATTGGCTTTCTTATGGTCAAGTCAGTCACTATCTGCACTCCCTGGACCGTTCTACTTTGCAGGAAGATAAGGCGGATCTGGTTTGGGAGACTTTGACCCTGTCCCGTTCGACCAGTATGAGTCTCTCCTTTCATCAGATCAGCTTGGGCAGTTTTTCGGCACCTTGGAATTATGATACGGTGGCTGATGTTTGGAATCTGGACCTTGCCTCTACTGAGCAGATCACTGGTGAGGATTTGCGTCTCCTCATGCGACATCTTCCGAGACTGACTCGCTCGGTGTTACTGCAAGAACAGCACTACAAATTCTTGTTGAGACTTTACATTTCCCCATATAAGGCCTTGGTGGCTGGTATTGCAACTCATGCTGAATGCCCTAAATGCCGTTCTGCCCCTGCTGGTTTGTTGCATATGTTTTGGTCCTGTGACAGAATACAAACCTTCTGGTCTTTTGTTGGCCTTCATCTACAGACGATCTTAAAGAAACGACTTCCCCTTGGAGCGAAGGTTTTCCTTTTTTATCACTTTACCTCTTTGGGACTTTCTAGGGGTAATTCCCTGTTGCTGAAGAAGGCTTTTTTGTTATCTCGTAAATGTATCCTCTTGTTATGGAGGCAGGCCGAGGTGCCTACCCTCACAATGTGGAAAAATGAACTGTTTACTTTGCTGAAGTATGAATATTTGGATACTAAAAGAGTGGCCCTGGTCAATGGAAGAAATTCCGAGCGGTTTGGGCTCCGGTCTGGGACAATTTGTCTCCGGGTGCCCGAAGTGCCCTTCTGAATTTCTGACACTGGAGTGCTTGGGGGGTGTGGGGTGGGGTTGGGGGGGGGGTTTTGGGGGGTGGGTTCTTCTTGGCTTTTGCTGAGTATCTTTTGTCTCCGCGCAGAAACCACACGGTAGACCCTCTAGTCTGGTGTTTTACTTTGTTCCTGGTTCTTTGTATTCGGATTGTGGTTTACTTCTTTGTATACTTCTTTTCTTAATAAAAAGAAAATTTGAAATAAAAAAAAAAAAAACAAGAAACCAGGAAGAGAATCAGTTGGACCACTAGACAACTGAGGGATAAAAGAGGTTCTCAGGGAAGATAAGGCCATAGCAGAAAGATTAAACAAATTCTTTGCCTCGGTCTTCACTGAGGAAGATGTGGGAGAGTTACTGGTGCCTGAAATTGTATTCAGTTCTAATGAATCAGAGAAACTCGTACAAATCTCTGTAACACTGGATGATATAATGGGTCAAGTTGACAAATTGAACAGTAGCAAATCGCCTGGACCAAATGGTATACATCCCAGAGGGCTGATAGAATTGAAAAATAAACTTGTAGAGCTATTGTTAGTAATTTGTAATTTTTCTTTAAAAACCAGCATAGTACCGAAAGACTGGAGGATGGCCAACATGAAGCCGGTTTTAAAAAGGGTTCCAGTTCTGATTGCCATATCTCCAAAAAGATATAATGGAATTAATAAAGGTATAGAGAAGGGTGACAAAAATGATAAAAGGGATGGGACAACTTCCCTATGAGGAAAGGCTAAAGCGGCTAGGGCTCTTCAGCTTGGAGAAGAGATGGCTCAGCGGTGATATGATAGAGGTCTATAAAATAATGAGTGGAGTGGAAAGGGTAGATGTGAATCACGTGTTCACTCTTTTCAAAAATACAAGGACTAGGGGACATGCGATAAAGTTACTAAGTAGTAGATTTAAAACAAACCGGAGAAAATATTTCTTCACACAATGTAATTCATTGCTGGAGAGCGTGGTGAAATCAGTTAGCTTAGCAGGGTTTTTTTAAAAGTTTGGATAATTTGCTAAAAGAGACGTCCATTTTTGAGATAGCTTGGAGAAATCCACTGCTTATTCCTAGGATAAGCAGCATAAAATCAGTTTTACTACTTGGGATCTAGCTAGGTCCTTGGGACCTGAGTCGGCCGCTTTTGGAAACAGGATACTGGGCTTTATGGACCTTCGGTCTGTCCCAGTATGGCAATTCACATGTTCTTAGCTAACTAACCTGGGTATAGTCTAGTCAGCTTAAGCATGGGGTTACATCTGTCAACATACATTCAAGGGAGTTCAATAAACACATAAAACTTATAAGCAGAAGTGTCGATGTTATCTTTATTTTTCAGTCCAACTCAATATCACGCCATTCTTCAATAACAAATCAGAAGCACTTATTATCTATTAAAGAAATACTGTACGTAATAGATGCTTTCCTGTGATTTGCTGTTGTCTCAACATGTCCATGAGGCAGGAAATGAGCAAGTGAGGAGCAAAAGTCAATAAAGACTGAAATGAAACTGGAAAGTTTGTTTGGATACTGGTGTGCCAGAATCTTTGGACTGTAAAACAGAGAGTTCAGATGATTTCCAAAAAGCTTTAGGGTAATGAAGATAATTCGGCAATGCCCGCCTACAGTCTAGAGCAGTGGTTTTCAACCCAATCCTCAGGTACCACCTGGACAGTCATGTTTTCAGGATAACCACAATAATGAATCATAATCATAATAAAATTTTATTTATAACACGCAATACCGTAACAGTTCAGAGCGGTTTACATCAAGAGAATCTGCCAAACACAGATGAAATACATACAGAATATACATGAGAGATTTGCATGCCAAGACGACAGTGCATGCAAATCTCTCTCATGAATATTTATTGTGGATATCCTGAAAACCATTACCAGGTATTCTCCAAGCACTGGACTGAAAACCACTTGTCTGGAGGCTTTTGAGAGGTCCATCAAAAATGACAAAGACTAGGGGACACTTGATGAAGTTACAGGGAAATACTTTTAAAACCAAAAGGAGGAAATATTTTTTCACTTAGAGAATAGTTAAGCTCTGGAATGCATTGCTAGAGGATGTGGTAAGAGCGGTTAATGTAGCTGGTTTTGAAAAAGGTTTAGACAAGGTCTTGGGGGAAAAGTTCATAGTCTGCTGTTGAGACAGACAGGGAGAAGCCACTGCTTGCCCTAGATTGGTAGCATGGAGTGTTGCTATTTGGGGTTTTGCCAGGTACTTGTGATGTGGATTGACCATCATGAAGCCGGGATACTGGGCAAGATGGACCATTGGTCTGACCCTGTAAGGCTTTTCTTATGCTTTCCACCTATGATGAATGAGGCAGAGGAAAGAAAGCAGGTGAAACTATAGATTGGTTTAGGTAGGAATCCAGGATTATCTTGGGAAGAAATTTTGGGTGAGTATAAAGAAGCATTCTATTGTGAAGTGCATAGGTTACTAACTCTTCTACTAACTCTTGTTTTCCAGGTGAGATGTTCTTATGACAAAGGTTTGAAGGATTGTTCCATAAGTTTTTTGCCAGAACTACATTGAGGTCCCATGCGGGGGAGGGGGGTCTTCAAAGGTGGTGTTATATTTGTAAGACCTGTCATAAAGCAGGAGACAATTGGAAGGGTAGCTCTAGACTTTTGTGGATGAGAATAATAGGCTGAGATAGATGTAAATGGAAAAGAACTGATGAGGTCTGAAGGCCTGACTCTGAGAGATGAAGCAAGTAGGAAAGGGTACTACTATGCAATGTCTCCAGTGTGTACAAAACGTGGCAATCAAACTTCTAAAAAAACTCCAAGCCCATGACCCTGTCTCCCAGGCTTTATCATCAGCGCACTGGCTACTTGTAGCCAAACGTTGTGTCTTCAAGGGCCTGATGCTAACATTCAAATCCTTATACAACATGGCGCCAGGCTACATGACAACCAAGCTTCCTCTGTACATGCCAAACAGGTCCCTCCATTCCCAGGATGAAATACGCCTCAAAATACCGTCAAACGACGTTCCTACTCCCACTTCATACTGAGCCACTGGAATCAATTGTATCCACAGATCCGTTCCCTTGAAGGACTCCTCAACTTAATTTCATTTATTTAACAAATTTCTCAACCGCCTATTACTAGGCGGCTTACAGATACCAACATTCATAAAATAACTAAAAACATACAGAAAATAGAATTTAAACAGTCAGTAAACATTTCAAGTCCTTCAATAAGAACAATTTATTCACAGTGTTTTGTTAAATATCAATCAAAACCAGAGTAAACAAGAATCATTCATTACAATGCTTCTACAAAGAGTGTACTCTTAAGCATTTTCTTGAACTTCTGAATATCGGTGAGAGCTCTTTGTGGTCCAGTTAACTTATTCCACAGAATTACTCGTATGATGGAGAAAGCAGAAGCTCTCGTATTCTCATAGTACATTTTTGAGAAGTCCATCACCGACAGTCACATTGCACCCTCAGATCTCAAAGTTCTAATCTAAGAGGTCGATAGATTGCCGTAACCTGTGAAAAATACCATGGAGTCCCATGATAGATGACTTTGAACACAAGTACAAGTGTCTTGAAAATAATCTGTGAGCGTACAGGTAGCCAGTGGAGGAAAGCAATAAAAACATACCTCTTCACCTAACTTCCCTGCCTACAGCCAGTGGATTATAAAGAAATATATATTAAACTAAACTAAACCTTAGGTTTTTATACCGCGCCATCTCCATGGTCGTGGAGCTCGGCACGGTTTACAGGGAATGTAATGAGAAAGGAACTCCAGGGAAAGGGTTAGATGAAGATCGGAGGGAAGAAGAATGTTAGAGAGCTGAAGAGTCAGGGAGGAGGGAGAGTTAGATTTTAGAGAAAAGCCAGGTTTTCAGATGTTTTCGGAAGGGTTGGAGAGCACTCAGGTTCCGAAGGGGGGAGATGAGGTTATTCCAGAGCTCGGTGAATCTGTTGGATTAAAAAAAAACTTGTATTGAAAAATTTTGCACTGTAACTATGGAGAATTGTAATCTGTAAATTATATTATTTCAGAAAAAATTCAAATCAGATAATCCCAAAAGAGAGCTCAATAATTGAGGATGATCGTAGGTGTCTTTATTGTGGGACTGAGCCCAGATGGAAAAATGATGCCATTTGAAGCCATAAGATTTATAAGTAGCTGGATTCCTGGATGCCAGGAGAACTGGTTTAACGAGCTCTATTAGAGGCAGTAGATTAATTAAATCCCACTCAATTTCCAAGCCTTGAGAGACAAGCTCTTGAGACTGGGATGTTTTAATCTTTTTCGGAATCTGTCATAGAATGTTTCCATCCTGATGTCAATTGGGAGGTTGTTCCAGATCTCGGTGCCAAGATAAGTGATGAGTGAATCGAATGTGCATTTGTATTTCATTCCTTTGGGAGATGGAAGGAGTAGTTGAAGCGACTGTCTCTCTTCCCTTCAATATGTTCAAAATTCTTCCTCGACCTTCCACCAGTGTCACTACATTCACATAATCCTTGTTTTCAAGTCACTTCGTTGACTCCCTGTCTTTTATCTGCATATCGTTCAAACTTCTCTTACTGACTTACATGGGTATTCATGCCACAGCTTCTCTGTACACTTCTCCCTCCGTATTTGCTGTGATAGGGGATTAACAGACCCGCAAATACAGAAAAACCGCATATAATTTTTTTCATATGTTATCTGCCGTTTTCTATTAAAAACCATCGTGAATATGGTGAAACCGCAAATAACATGGTGGGAGACCTGGCCTGTTCCTGAAGGAGAGGCAAAACACGGTGAAGAAAGTGCTGGGAATCAGCGATTTTCTCTGGAAACGCTTGGAATCAGCAATTTCTCTAAGCAAGCTGATGTAATTTGGTGGGGAGGAAGCAGCAAGCTAAAAACCTGAATAATCGAAACCGCAAATACGGAGGTAGAAGTGTATCTCTCTTTTCTTATCTTTCCACACACCCCTCACTGGGAACTTTGTTCTTCAGGTAAGTTACCCTTATCTGTACCTTTCTGCTAAGTCCAGGCCCCCTTCCTACCATCTTGCTGCTTTTTTAAGGCTATCCCTTATGTTCCATGTACAGTGGGTGATAATGCCACTGTACAGATCCATGGTGAGATCTCATTTGGAGTATTGTGTTCAATTCTGGAGACCACACTACCGGAAAGATGTGCGGCGAATTGAGTCGGTTCAGCGAATGGCCACCAGGATGGTCTCGGGGCTCAGGGATCTCACGTATGAAGAAAGGCTAAATAAATTGCAGCTGTACTCACTAGAGGAACGAAGAGAGAGGGGGGACATGAATGAGACGTTCAAATATGTTACGGGCCATATCGAGGTGGAAGATGATATCTTCTGTCCTATAGGTCCTTCGACCACCAGAAGGCATCCGCTAAAAATCAGGGGAGGGAAATTTTGTGGTGATTCCAGGAAATACTTCTTCACAGAAAGGGTGGTCGATCATTGGAACAGTCTACCTCTGCAGGTGATTGAGGCCAGCAGCGTGTCAGATTTTAAGAGAAAATTGGACATTCAGGTGGGATCTCTAAGGAAGTAAAGTCAGGGGGGTGGGTCATTAGAGTGGGAAGACTTGATGGGCTATAGCCCTTTTCTGCCATCATATTCTATGTTTCTATGTACATGTTTTGAGGTAATTATACCGTTTCTGCTCAGGGTTACTGTATATGACCATACCATGCATTGCGTCCATGTTATTGGGAGCTCTCTGGCAATCACCCATCTGCTGTTTAGAGTTATAAATCTCCATGCTTTCATGAGGCTGTCAAGCACTGCAGTTACCACCTTGCCCTGCTTCATCACAACGCCTAATGCCTAATCTGCCCTATGGGGTTGTAATTGTAATGATTTAGAAGTCACTCCAGACGGTCAAGCAATTTTAAATTACAGAGTCAACGCAGTCATTGATTATAGAAACATAGAAATAGACGGCAGATAAGGGCCCACGGCCCATCTAGTCTGCCCACCTTAATGTCCCTCCCCTACCTTTGCCCTGTGAATAGATCCCATGTGCCGATCCCATTTTGCCTTAAAATCAGGCACGCTGCAGGCCTCAATCACCTGTAGTGGAAGACTATTCCAGCGATCAACCACTCTTTCAGTGAAAAAGAATTTCCTGGTGTCACCTCGTAGTTTCCCGCCCCTGATTTTCAACGGATGCCCTCTTGTTGTCGTGGGACCCTTGAAAAAGAAGATATCTTCCTCCGCCTCGATGCGGCCCGTAAGATACTTGAACGTCTCGATCATGTCTCCCCTCTCTCTGTGCTCCTCGAGCGAGTATAGCTGTAATTTGTCAAGTCATTTTTCGTATGGTAGATCCTTGAGTCCCGAGACCATCCGGGTGGCCATTCTTTGCACCGACTCCAGTCTCAGCACATCCTTGCGATAATGCGGCCTCCAGAATTGCACACAGTATTCCAGGTGGGGCCTCACCATGGATCTATACAATGGCATAATGACTTCCGCCTTACGACTGACGAAACCCCTTCGTATGCAGCCCATGATTTGTCTTGCCTTGGACGAAGCCTCTTCCACTTGATTGACAGACTTCATGTCCTCACTGACGATTACTCCCAAGTCTCGTTCTGCTACCGTTTTTGCTAGGATCTCGCCATTAAGGGTATAAGACTTGCATGGATTCTGGCTGCCCAGGTGCATAACTTTGCATTTTTTGGCATTGAAGTTGAGTTGCCATGTCCTAGACCATCGCTCCAGTAGGAGTAGGTCATGCATCATGTTGTCGGGCACTGAACCTTCGTCTGTTGTGCATTTGCCCACTACATTACTCAGTTTGGCGTCATCGGCGAATAATGTTATTTTACCTCGAAGCCCTTCTGCCAAGTCTCTTATAAAGATGTTGAATAGGATTGGGCCCAAGACTGAGCCCTGTGGTACTCCACTAATCACCTCCGTCATTTCGAAGGGGGTGCCGTTCACCACCACCCTTTGGAGCCTACCTCCGAGCCAGCTCCCAACCCATTTCGTCAATGTGTTACCTAATCCTATAGAACTCATCTTGCTCAGTAACCTGCGGTGTGGTACGCTATCGAATGCTTTGCTAAAGTCCGGGTACACGATGTCCAGGGACTCCCCAATATCCAGCTTCCTCGTCACCCAGTCAAAGAAGCTGATCAGGTTGGATTGGCAGGATCTCCCCTTAGTAAATCCATGTTGTCGGGGATCCCGTAGATTCTCCTCATCCAGGATCTTATCTAATTGGTGTTTGATTAGAGTTTCCATTAGTTTGCTCACTATCGATGTTAGACTCACTGGTCTGTAGTTTGCTGTCTCCATCTTTGAGCCTTTCTTGTGGAGTGGAATGATGTTAGCCGTCCTCCAGTCCAACGGGACGCTGCCTGTACTAAGGGAGAGGTTGAAGAGCGCGGACAGTGGCTCCGCCAAGACATCACTCAGCTCCCTAAGCACCCTGGGGTGCAGGTTGTCCGGCCCCATTGCTTTGTTAACCTTGAGCTTTGACAGCTCACCGTAGACACTGCTGGGCGTAAACTCAAAGTTACTAAACGGGTCAACTGAGCCAACCCTTGTCTGTAGCTGAGGGCCGAGCCCTGGCGCTTCTCGGGTGAAGACTGAGCAGAAGTATTCATTTAATAGTTGGGCTTTTTCCGAATCCTTTTTCACATAGTCTCCGTCTGGTTTCCTAAGACGTATAATCCCGCCTGAGTTTTTTCTTCTATCACCGATATACCTGAAGAAGGATTTATCTCCCTTCTGGATGTTCTTTGCTAGAGACTCCTCCATGAGGAATTTAGCCTCCCTGACTGCTGTTTTGACGGCTTTTGATTTGGCCAGGTAGTCTGCTCTAGAGTCCTGCTTCCCTGATTGTTTGTAAGAGATGAATGCTTTTTTCTTCTCCTTGATCAGGTCTGAGATCTCCGCAGTAAACCACTGTGGCTTATTGTTCCTTCGCCGTTTACTTACTGATTTTACATAGCGATTAATGCAGGAATTCAGAGATTTTCGCCTCTAAGTGATCTTTGTGCCAGCAAATGCCTGCCCTGCCCCCCTCCCCCCCAACCTCTTTCTATTGACTCTATATGTCTTCATTTTTCTGACTCAAGGATCTGAGTATTATCTCTGGCTCTCTATTCATAGTTAAAAGCTTGGTTAGTTGCTTAGCTACCGATTATCCAACATATGTAAACCGAGCACCTGCCTCCTCTCAGGCCTTGCCACTCACTCTTGCCACCTCTTTCTGTTTCCGAGTTCAGCTTCTGCCGTAGCTCCATGTCTTTCTCCGCAACTCTGTCTTCATTCTGTTCCACGTCCTTCACAGTTTTGCAGTTTGTCTCTTAATGTCCTTGTTATTTTCATACCATACCTCTCTTCATGAGCATCCTTCATGTTCTGATTAAAATTCCATTACTAATCCTTGATATCTCTGCTCCTTTCATCAGCTCCTTCCTTGTATGTCTCAGTTCCCACCTAGAATCTAAGGGGTCGATATTCAAAGCAATGAAACGGCTCCTGGCTGTTTAAATCGCTTGGCTGAAGCTCCTTATCTGGATAGTGCTCCTGAAAAATGCCCAGTTGGGGGCTGATTCTATAAATGGTGCCTAAATCGGCCGGTGCCTACAAAAAATGGTGCTGGCCACTTGCCAATCACACCGATGTGGCGTTTACAGAATCACAGCTAGCAGCGCCTATGGAAAAACTGAGGTGCCTGAAATGTAGGCTGGGGTTTTAGTTTCAGGGGCCTATGTTTTTGGAGACTCGCTTTCCACCCATAAAAATGCCCACTTAGGCGTTAGGTCTTATAGAATCAGATAAGCGCCTGTTGCCCACTTAACTTTTTTTTTACCAATTATTGAGGCTATTAAAGGTATTTTGCCAATTAAGATAGGCGCCCTTTATAGAATCAGCACCTATGTCCCAAAGCCCAAACCAGCTCTTTTATGGACTTTCCAGGGGCAGAGTCAGCACTCAACCAGCTAAAACAAGTTCATAAATAGGTCTGCATAAAACAGTTCTATCTTTAAGAACATAAGAATTGCCGCTGCTGGGTCAGACCAGTGGTCCATCGTAACCAGCAGTCCGTTCACGCGGCGGCCCTCTGGTCAAAGTCCAGCATCCTAACTGAGACTAGTTTTACCTGCGGACGTTCTGGTTCAGCAGGAACTTGTCTAACTTTGTCTTGAATCCCTGGATGGTGTTTTTCCCTATAACAGCCTCCAGAAGAGCGTTCCAGTTTTCTACCACTCTCTGGGTGAAGAAGAACTTCCTTACGTTTGTACGGAATCTATCCCCTTTCAATTTTAGAGAGTGCCCTCTCATTCTCCCTTCATCTTCAGAACATGAGTTGCCATACTGGGAAAGACTGAAGGTCCATCAAGCCCAGTATCCTGTTTCCAACAGTGGCCAACCCAGGTCCCAAGTAACTGGCAGAAACCCAAAGAGTAGCAACATTCCAGAGCTGAGACTGTGATGTCATAAGGCCTCATTCCACCAATGCTTAAGAGCCAACCTCAGCAGTGATGTCACAATGGTTTGATTGTCCCAGACTTGGCTCACATAAGAACTGCCATCCTGGGACAGGCCAAAGGTCCATCAGGCCCGGTATCCAACAGTGGCCAACCTAGGTCCCAAGTTCCTGGCAAGATCCCAAGGAGTAAAACAGATTTTATGCTACTTATTCTAGGCATAAGCAGTGAATTTCTCCAAGCTGTTTCAATAATGACTTATGGACTTTTGTTTTAGGAAATTATCCAAACCTTTCTTAAACCCTGCTAAGCTGCTTTTTTACACATTCTCCAGCAATGAATTCCAGAGTTTAATTATACGTTGTGTGAAGAAATATTTTCTCTGGCTTGTATTAAATCTTCATCGCGTTCCCCCTAGGCCTAGTATTTTTGGAAAGAGTAAACAAGCAATTCACAACTACCCTTTCAACTGCAGTCAGTATTTTATAGACCTGTATCATATATCCAATGAGCCATCTCTTCTCCAGTTTGAAGATTCCTAGCCACTTTAGTCTTTCCTCATAGCAAAGTCATCTTGACTGATTAAATGCTGCATATCACACTTAACCAGCTAGGTTTTAATTCAGGCATAAAGCTGCTGGTGGGGGAAAAAAGTACTGATCACCACCAGCTGAATACATACTCCTAAGAGTTTTCATGTTGGTTACCAGTGTTTTTTTAAGCTCAACTAGCCAAAATAGGATCAAAGCGGAGAGAAAGAAAATCGTTTATGGGGATAATGCCATAATATTTAATATAACAATCTAGAATAATAAAATTACATTACATTAGTGATTTTTATTCCGCCATTACCTTGCAGTTCAAGGCGGATTACAGAAGAGGATTTCTGGACATGTCCAGAGGTGTTACAGAGTAGAGCTGGTTGCTTCAGAGGATTGAAATGCTTCATACGGTGTTAGTTCGCCTTCATGGATTTCTTGAATAGCAGGGTTTTTATTTCTTTTCTGAAAGTTTTGTAGTCTGGGGTCGCGATTAGTAGATTGGAGAGTTGGTGGTCTAGTTTTGCTGCCTGTGTGGCTAGAAGGCCATCGTACAGTTTTTCCCATTTGATGTCTCTGATTGGAGGGTATGTGAATGGTGTCTGGGTTCTCCTGTGTCTGGTTGTGGTAGTTTGGATTAGGCGGTTGTTCAAGTAGGCTGGGCTGTCACCATTTATGGATTTAAATAATAGACAGTAGAATTGAAATAGTATTCTTGCTTGAATTGGGAGCCAGTGTGAGTCGATGATGTGGTCGTGTTTTCTTAGTGAATAGATTAGTCTCAGAGCTGTGTTTTGTACTGTTTGTAGTTGTTTTATCATTGTTGCGGGACAGGGGAGATAGAGGATGTTGCAGTAGTCAAGGCGACCTAGGATTAGGGACGGGACCATGAGCTGGAATTGTTTTCTGTCGAAGAATTTTTGAACTTGCCTTAGATTTCTCATGACCACGAATGATTTCTGTATTGTTTTGTTGATTAGTGGTTGCATGGTGCAGCATCTGTCTATCGTCATTCCCAGAAGTTTTAGAGTGGGTTGAATGGGGTATTAAATTAATTAATTAAAGCAGATTGATGTCCCAAATTCAAATCCCGTCAATATAAGAAGGCGTTGGTGTAGCAGCAGTGGGGGCCTACTCTGGGACAGCACAGGCTGGCTGCTGGTGGCAGGCAGTGGTGATAGGCGAAAGTGAGCACAGCAGTGTGAGCTGCAGCTACTGAAAAGGATCCTGGGCGGGATCTGTTCTGGGGGCAGTCTTGCGGTGGCGGCGGCGCAGTGATCCTGTGCAGGAGGTTAGGGGTGAGCCGACACTGCACAGAAGGCGGTAGGAAGTTATACATCATATAACTTCCTACTGCCAATTTTTTGGGGGGTGCCCCCCTCCCCGTTCCGATGCCTATGGTACTGGATCAGATTCTGAAGAGATGAAATGTAATAATGGCCATCCTATTATACTTTGATGAACTGCCTCCGTTGTATGCAAATCTCTCATGCATAGTTACGGTGCATATTGTGAAAGTTTGACTAGCTGGGTGTCTCCCACAAACTAGATTAGAACCATTAATTTAAAGAAGTCTGCTGCTTAGAGAACCATGAAGAGTCTTATAATTGGAAGGCACACTTGAATTTCCTTAGCTAAGCAATATTATATACAGCAAACAGGAAGAATCAAAGTATTCCTGCCTAGGAATTTAATTTCACTGATATGGAAACCAGATCTGAAAGGTTATGAAGTTCCTACTCCGGCTGGCTATACACAGTGAAATAACGTTGATGGATTCAGCCCGACTCTTTCACATAAACCATGACTTTTGCCACTTCAATGCACAGAGTTTAAAAAGCATGAGGAGCTGGCTTCCAGCACTGCCGTTGTGGTGTAGCAACAGCTTGTGTTACCAACTGGAACTGGCTTTTAGGTTGTAGAGCCAGCCGAGCCTGGGATTCAGGAAAAATAAACCAAGTCTCTTGGAGGTTCAGCTCTGGTCACGTTACACATCATTGTATTTTTCTTGGCTGGTTAATCCAGTAGGTGGCTCATCATGGCTGCTACTAAAACAAAAGGTGACTTCTGAAAACAAGCGGGGATTTGAGAAGCCAAACCAAAAGCGAGAAGGGGTTCAAAATGAGTTAGCTTGTTTTCAGTTTCATAATTAGAACATAAGAATAGCCTTACTGGGTTGGACCAAAGGTCCATCAAGCCCAGTAGCCCCTTCTCACGGTGGCCAATCCAGTTCACTAATACCTGGCCAAAACCCAAGGTGTAGCAATATTCTATGCTATCAATACAGGGCAAGCAGTGGCTTCCCCCATGTCTTTCTCAATAACAGACTTTGGACTTTTCCTCCAGGAACTTGTCCAAACCTTTCTTAAAACCAGCTGCGTGATCCGCTCTTACCACAACCTCTGGCAATACGTTCCAGAGCTTAACTATTCTCTGAGTGAAAAAAAATTCCTCCTATTGGTTTTGAAAGTATTTCCCTGTAACTTCATCGAGTGTCCCCTAGTCTTTGTAATTTTTTGATGGAGTGAAAAATCAATCCACTTGTACCCGTTCTACTCCACTTCAATCCTATCTCCCCTGAGCCGTCTCTTTTCCAAGCTGAAGAGCCCTAACGAGAGGAGTTCCATCCCCTTTACCATCTTGGTCGCTGTTCTTTGAACCTTTTCTAGCACCACTATATCTTTCTTGAGTTAAGGAGACCAGAATTGAACGCAATACTCCAGATGAGGTCGAACCATGGAGTGATACAGGGGCATTATGACATTCTTAGTCTTGTTAACCATCCCATTTTAAATAATTCCTAGCATCCTGTTTGCTTTTTTGGCCGCTGCCGCATATTGGGTGGAAGGATTCATCGTATTGTCTACGATGACACCCAGATCCTTTTCTAGGGTGCTGACCCTCAAGGTGGACCCTAGCATCCAGTAACTGTGATTCAGGTTATTCTTCCCAATGTGCATCACTTTGCATTTGTTTACATTAAATTTCATCTGCTATTTGGACGCCCAGTCTTCCAATTTTCTAAGGTCCGCCTTCAATTTTTCACAATCTGCATGCGTCTTGACAACAACTTTGAACAGTTTAGTGTCATCTGCAAATTTAATCACCTCACTCGTCATTCCAATTTTCAGATCATTTATAAATAAGTTAAATAGCACAAGTCCAAGTACAGACCCCTGCGGCACTCCACTGTTTACTCTCCTCCATTGAGAAAAATGACCATTTAACTCTACCCTCTATTTTCTATCCGATAACCAATTCCTAATCCACAACTGAACTTCGCCACCTATCCCACATGACTCTTTAATTTTCTCAGTAGCCTCTCATGAGGAACTTTATCAAAAGCTTTCTGAAAATCTAGATAGAAACATAGAAACACAGAAAGATGACGGCAGAAAAGGGCCACAGCCCATCAAGTCTGCCCACTCTACTGACCCACCTCGTTAAGTCTGAGTGCTAATGACCTAGTTCCTTAACTCCACCCTCGTAGGGATCCCGCCTGGATGTCCTATTTATTCTTAAAGTCGAGCACGCTGGTGGCCTTGATCACCTGCACCGGAAGTTTGTTCCAGTGATCTACCAACCTTTCTGTGAAGAAATACTTCCTGGTGTCACCACTAAATTTCCCTCCTCTGAGTTTGAGCGGGTGCCCCCTTGTGACCGAGGGTCCTTTGGGAAAGAATATGTCGTTTTCCACCTATATTAACCAGCTCACCTTTATCCACATGTTAATTCACACCTTCAAAGAAGCTGAGCAAATTGGTGAGGCAAGATCTCCCTCGGCTGAACCCATGCTAACTCTGTCTCATTACTGTATCTAAATCCCAACTAATATTTATAACAGCAGGAAAAATATACGCACATTATCGCTTCTGTTTTCAAATGCCCCAATCACAATTACAATTGCAGGACGTATAAACAGCAATGAAACAAGCTGCAAACTCGAGATAAGTAAAATCTCAATGCTACACTGCCTGCAATTAGTTGGGATTTAGATGCAGTAACATGCTGTGAAATCACAAAAATTTGAAAAGCCATAAAAATAAGTAATACAATTGAAAAGCCAAAAATACTAAGAAGTAAAGCGTAAATATAAGATAAAGGCTGGTAAAATCGACAGCCCAATTATTACGAAGGCTGTTTGGTTTATGAAAGATACCCGTCACCACGATAGCCAAAGGAGAAACGGTCTGTGGCACTGAATCAGGAGTGAGATGGAGCAGGATAGATACTCTTTCAAGTTTCAATTTATGTGATATACCGCAGTTAGTCTAAAGCCAGCATTGTCAAACTCGCGGCCCACGAGCTGCATGCGGCACGCCAGGTACTATTGTGAGGCCCTCGGTCTGTACGCGCGTCCAGCAGTTGCTGTAACCTCATGCAAGCGCTTTCCTGTGTCTGTACACGATTATGAGGTGGAGTCCAATTGCGTGCAGACGCAGGAAAGCGCGTGCGTGAGGTTAGAGCAGTGAGGCGGGCAATGTTCCAGAATGCAAAGCTTACGTCGTAAGACTTCCATTGGAGCAATGATTGGAGGCAGTGCAGCTTGTGCGTGAGTCCGGTGCTGAAAGTGGTTATGGACGCCTATTATAACTGTTATAATCTTGTTAATTCAAAGGAAAAGAAAAGATATATAAACTATAAAGAGTTTTTACCTCTTGCAAAATTGTCATTTCTTTAATAAGACATTAACTATTTTTTTTCTGAGGCCCTCCAAGTACCTACACGTCCAAAATGTGGCTCTGCAAAGCGTTTGAGACCGCTGGTCTAAGCGGTTTACAGTAATAATATATGAAAAACAAAAATTAAAAAGACATAACAAGGGAGGCAATAAACAAAAACAAAAATATAACCAACATACAAACAAAAATGGGGTCAAAAAAGGTTGGGGAAGGGAAGGGGTAGAACAAACGGGAAGGGAAGTCAAAGTGAAATTCTGCCCAAACAATTAACAAGGAAAAAGGATAGAAAGACATGAAACCAGTAAGTGCAGCTCCGAGGAGGAGGTTCCCAGTAACTATTTGTTTGGGTTAGAGAACGAATTGCCGGGACCCTTTAGTCCCCCTGGTGCATGCCACTGTCACACAGGTGCTTCATTATCTCCATTCTCAAGCAGCAGTTGGTACACAAACATTTTCCCAGTGCACAATTAGACACCCCGCAGCCAAAGCGTCCATTAGCCCATGACTTTTCATGCCTCCCTTCCCAGTGCTCAGTACTGTCTCGTGTTAGAGAACCCCAGAACCATCAAGAAAGATTTAGCAAAACCGTACAGCATTAATGTAGCAATTTCTCTCCCTTTTTGCTCTTTTCTGATCTCGGCTATCGACTGACATTTGAAATGATGTGGTCTGGCATTTAGGCGAGGCCTTGCAAAAAGGTCCTGGGAATGCTCAATAGCCCAATGCACTTTCGCCTGCTCTTGCCTTCTGCTGTATGATGTCTGTCCTAATCCAAGCTCATTGCTCAATTAGACTATCTACAAAAAAAGGAACCATTCCTAAACGTCAAAATGACTCTGTATGTGATTTTTATTTTATTATTAATTGTTAATTTGGAGTAATTTTCCCATTCTGGGATTTCTTCCAAGAGAAAGAAATTCTTTTCTCTTACTCCTGTTTACATCACTGGCATGAGCCCCTCCTCCCTACCGTAACTAAAAACATTAATTTAATATTAATTACTATATTATTAATTCCTAAAATTGTTATATCTCCTAACTAGGGTGTCAGGTCAAAAGCGCGCCGGGACAAAGGCGAGCGCAGAGGCGCGTGCCGCAGAAAATTACAGTTTTTACAGCTCTGACTGAACCCCCCCCCCCCCCACTTTACTTAATAGAGATCGTGCCGCGTTGTGGGGGGTGTGGGGGGTTGTAACCCCCTACATTTTACTGAAAACTTCACTTTTTCCCTGTTTTTAGCGAAAAAGTTAAGTTTACAGTAAAATGTGGAGGGTTACAACCCCCCCAAACCCCCCACAACGCCGGCGCAATCTCTATTAAGTAAACTGGAGGGGCTCCCCAACAAAAACCCCTGTCAGAGCCCCTAAAAACTGTAATTTTCTTCGGCGCGCGCCTCCGTCTTGCGCTCAGTTGTTGGCGCACGCCTTTGTCTTTCGCGGGGTTGTCTATGAACCCCTAACTAGATCTCCTTTTCCTAATCTTTTTTAAATGCTCAATATTTATTCAATGTTCATTTCATTTCATTCATTCATTAGTTAAATTAATAAATCTATACATGAATGAATGAAATGAAATGAACATGAATAAATATCGAGCATATAAAAAAGATTAGGAAAAGGAGATCTAGTTAGGAGATGTAACAATTCTAGGAATTAATAATATAGTAATTAATATTAAATTAATGTTTTTAGTTACGGTAGGGAGGAGGGGCTCATGCCAGTGATGTAAACAGGAGTAAGAGAAAATAATTTCTTTCTCTTGGAAGAAATCCCAGAAAGGGAAAATTACTCCAAATTAACAATTAATAATAAAATAAAAATCACAACAGAGTCATTTTTGACGTTTAGGAATGGTTCCCTTTTTTGTATTTAATCAGTAGATAACCATCAAGTTTTGTTTAGTCAATTAGACTATACCCATCTCTACATGATTCTAAAATTAAAGACTCGACAGTCTTCTTCGGTACATTAGGGGTCCTTTTATCAAGGCGCGGCAGGGGTTTAACGCACAGAATACCGCGCGTTAAACCGCCTGCCACGCTAGTCGCTAATGCCTCCATTAACCAGGCGTTAGTTTTTTTTGCTTGCCGTGGGGGTTAGCGCGTGATGAAATGTCCGACGCGCTAACCCCACTAGCGCGGCTTGATTAAAGGACCCCTTATAGTTTTAAAAACACACACTCGGGCACCTTGGAGAAGACGGTGGGGCTGTAACCCCAGCGCATGGTGTTTTTTTTTTCACATTAATATATTTCAAGAAGAGCGCAGATGTCATGTTACAGGCTTTCGCAATGAACTGTACGATGTCCTAAGGAAATATATATTAACACCATCAGAAATCACTGCTCCGGTCCCGATATGTTCTCATAATAGTGTCACAAAATAAAGTGAAAGCAGAACTGTATTCAAAAAACCAAAAAACATACACCAAAATTAATACAGAAAATAATATTATTTTGATATCAATTGCAAGGGGGAAAAAGACCCCAAATGTCCCCGGGTCCTAAGCTCATGGCTTGTTTCAAAGGACACAATGGGGGAAGGGTATTATCATAGGTCAGAAAAAACCTCTATTTTTGCAAAAGTGAATAATAATACATTACATTATTGACTTCTATTCCGATCCTACCTTGCAATTCTGGGCGGATTACAAAAGAGACATCTGGACATTTCCAGGAGAATTACAAAGAGACATCTGGACATTTCCAGGAGAATTACAAAGAGATATCTGGATATTTTCGGGAGAATTACAAGAAGATTGGTGAATTACAATTTATGGAATGGGATACAGTGAGGAAGATTGGGCAGTTTCCAGGGGAAATTACAAAGAATATGACATCTGTATAAAGTTTTTGAATAGTTGGGTTTTGATTTCTTTGCGAAAAGATTTGAAGTCGCTTGTTGTTATCAGCAGGTCCAGTTTCGCTGCTTGCGTCACTAGTAGACTGTCAAACATCTTCTTGCACTGGGTGCCTTTGAGTGGGGGGTAGGTAAAAGGAGTCTTGGTTCTTCTTTGTCTAGTGGTAAGGCTTTGGTTCAGGCGGTTGTTTAGGTAATTGGGGGCTGTGCCATTTATTGCTTTGAATAGCAGACAGTATTGAATTCGCGCTTGTATTGGTAACCAGTGTGAGTCTAGGTAGGCCGCGGTGACGTGGTCAAATTTTCTTAGCGAGTAGATCAATCTGAGTGCAGTGTTTTGGATTGTCTGTAGTTGTTTTATCATTGTTGCAGGGCAAGGCAGATAGAGTATGTTGCAGTAGTCCAATAGACCTAGAACTAGGGATTGAACTATGAGCCTATAGTGCTCTTTGTTGAAGAAGAAGAAGAATTTATTTTGTATACTGCCATATCCAGGGAGTTCTAGGCAGTTCACAGCAGTTAATCAAAAATACATACAGTAAAGTCATTGAAGTTAACAGTTAGAAGGGGAACAAAATAAGAAAGTGGCGGGAAGGGTTGCAGGTCATAAGGGGAAGGGAGAGCAGTCATAAGGTAATAGTGATGAGGGAAGGTAGTAAAAAGATAGTAGTGATACAATGCATTAGGAGTTCAGTCTGTGGAATAAGTGCGTTTTGAGCTGCTTTCTGCAGTCAAGATAGGAGGGGGCATCAAGTACAATTTGGGCGAGCCCTGGATTTAGTTTAGCCGCCTGAAAGGAGAAAGTTTTATCAAAGAACCTTTTGAAATGACATAATTTTAATGAGGGAAAGGCAAACAGGTGTATTCTGCAGGAGCTCTTATTGTAATTTACATTGAAGTGTGGGTTAAGGTAACTCGGTGACATTCCAAATACTGTTTTGTAGCAGATACAGGAGAACTTGAAAAGGACTCTGGATTCGAATGGTAACCAGTGAAGTTTATGGTAGAAAGGAGTGACGTGTTCCCATTTGTTCAAGCCAAAGATGAGGCGGATGGCAGTATTCTGAATCAGTTTCAGTTTCCTGATGGTCTTCTTAAAGGCGCCCAAGTATATGATATTGCAGGAGTCAAGGAAGCTGAGAATGGAGGATTGTACTAATAGACGGAAGAGGGGTCGTCAAAGTATTTTTTTATGGTGCGGAGTTTCCAGAGCACCGAGAAGCTTTTCTTAAATACTAGATCAGAGTGTTTCTCCAGAGTGAGATGTTTGTCTAAAGTAACTCCTAGTATTTTTAAGGTTTGTTCAAGACAATAATCCGACCCATTCACATGTATTGAGGTGTCCTTGATTTTTTCGTTGGGTGTTGCCAGGAAGAATTTAGTTTTTTCCGAGTTTAACTTTAATCTGAAAGCTAGCATCCAGAGTTCTATCTGGTTGAGAGTGATTGCTAGGGATTTTAGAAACTCTGGTGTAAAACACGTTAGTGGGATGGCTATAGTAATGTCGTCAGGGCCCAAAGCAAAAAAACCTCTCGTGTTTAAATATTTAGTTAGTGCACTAAAACAGTGTTTCCCAACTCTGTCCTGGAGGACCACCAGACCAATCAGGCTTTCAAGCTAGCCCTAATGAATATGCATGGAAGGAATTTGCATATAATGGAAGTGACAGGCATGCAAATCTGCTCCATGCATATTCATTAGGGCTACCCTGAAAACCCGATTGGCCTCCAGGACAGGGTTGGGAACCACTGCACTAACACATGTCTCAGTCAATCTTCAAAATTGTAGTCCAGTCTTATAAGTCATCTAGAAAAGAGGTGCCCAATAGGTCGATCGTGATCGATGGGTAGCTCGCTAAGGCAAAGTGAGTCGATCACCCAGGACTCACTTTGTCTTGGCGATCTATCGAGCCGATCAGTCTTCCTCTCCCCGATGTCAATTCTGCCATCGGAGAGGAAGTTCGGGCCAGCCAATCGCTGCCTGGCTGGGCGGAACTTCCTCTCCGACGGCAAAATTGACGTTGGGGAGAGGAATGCTGGTCGGCCCGAAGCAGGGAGAGCATGGGGCGGCGGCGGCTTTGGGGCCTGTTATCCATTGGTGGCGGTTTGGGTCCTGCTCCCCGATGGCAGCGGCTTGGGAAGGGCAGGGAGAAAGAAAGAAAGGGGGCAGGCAGGGAGACAGAAGGAAAGAAGAGAAACAGAAAAAAAGAAAGGGGGCATAAAGAGAGAAAGAAAGAAAGGTCAGGGAGAGAGGAAGAAAAAGTTGGGGGAGGGAATGAGGTCTGGAGGAGAGGAAGCATACAGGCTAATAGAAGGGAAGAAAGATTGGATGCACAGTCAGAAGAAGAAAGTACAACCAGAGACTCATGAAATCACCAGACAAGGTAGGAAAAATTATTTTATTTTAAATTTAGTGATCAAAATGTGTCTGAATTTATATCTGCTGTCTATATTTTACAATATGGTCCCCTTTTACTAAACCGCAATAGTGGTTTTTAGCGCAGGGAGTCTATGAGCGTCGAGAGCAGCGCTGGGCATTCAGTGCAGCTCCCTGCGCTAAAAACTGCTATTGTGGTTTAGTAAAAAGGGAGGGGGGTGGGTATTTGTCTATTTTTGTATGGTTGTTACTGAGGTGACAGTGCATAGAGTCATCTGCTTTGACCTCTTTGAAAAACCCTGGAATAGGAATGATAATTAACATTTTCTATGCGTACAGTGTGCTTTGTGGGTTTTTTAAAATTTTATTGTTGGTAGATCATTTTGACTTGGTCATTTTAAAAGTAGCTCGCGAGTCAAAAAAGTGTGGGCACCCCTGAGCTAGAAGATAACATAAATTCATATAAGAAATGGCTGAATGCCAAACTGTAATGTTCAAACCAGCATAAATGAAGATAAAGGCACTTATCTCATATCAATTCAAAGGCTGTTACGGGCTTTTGCAATGAGCCGCACGATGTCCCAATGAAATTTATTTATTTTTTAAAATTTATATACCGTTTTATTCCAAAACGATTTACAAATAATTACATACATGAATTATTATAAAATTCAGAACAAGATTAGAACAAAACAGATTCAATCCTTACATGAAATCAATTTCTACAAATAATTGTGTTTTCAGTATTTTCCTAAATGAGCTCTTAGCTCTACATTTTCAGATTTGACCAATCAGGCTATTCCACAACTTAACCCCCTGCACATGTCAAAGTCGTGGCATCCGTTTCCACATATTTAGGGTTAGCCTTTGTTTTCAGCAATGCTGAACTTTCGGAGTGCAATGATCTTTTTTTAGTCAAGGTTTGTTTATTAAAGTTTTTAGTTTTACAGAACATGGTGGATAACATGTAAATGCACTTCATAATACGTGACATGCACAAGTATCAGACATATAATTAACATGAAATACAACTGCAGTATGCAATAATATTCTCAGTACTGTAGAATTAACAAAGCAAATCATAGTAAACAAGAAAAGTTATCTTAGAAAACCAAGCATGAATCGTCCAGGGTAGAAATGGACAGTACACATGAGATCAGATGGGAAAAAGGGGAAGAGGGAAGTGAGCAGGTTAAGATGGAGTATTTTTTTATGTATAATCGTAAAGAGTTCCATTTCAGTTGGAATTGGGAAAATCTGTTGGAAGATTTAGCCAAGTAGGCTTCTGTTCTGTAGGTGAGACATACAAGGTTCCACCAGTGGGAATGGGAAACTTTGGACAAATCTTTCCAAGAGGTAAGGAGAGTTTTTAAAGCTAGTGAGAGTAAAATGTCCAAAAGAAAAGTATCAGAATCTAGAATGTTATCAGATAACGCGAAAGATTTCAGTAGAAGCATCTGATAAGTAAGGGGAACGTTTATATGGAAAATAGAGCAGATTGTGTTCCAAACTGAGGACCAAAAGGAACTAACTGCCGTACAAGAGAAAAGAAGATGTTTCAGGGAACCCACCTCAGACTAGCATGTCCAGCAGTTCTCAGAGTAAGAAGGGTTGATTTTATGAGATTTTACAGGAGTCCATGTAGCTCTGTGCAATAGGAAAAACATTTGTTGGAGAATCGAGGCCGAACGGGATGTACGAAAGGTAGATTTGAAAATATGAGACCAGGCTTCATCAGAGATGGTCATCTCTAAGTCAGTTTGCCAGGATGATTGTAGGGAGGTCAGTGGAGGAGGGCGGAGAGATTGGAGAAGTTTATAGAAGCGAGATGCGGTGTGCCCAGTAATTAGAAGTTGTTAGGAAAGAGCGTGAAGAGTAGGGGTGGGGTTGGAGGCAGATGAGGAAAGGCCTGATTTTTTGATTGAGGATTTAAGTTGTAACCAACGGTAAAAGTTCGAGTCAGGGATGGAAAAGGAGTCCATTAAATCATGAAAAGTAAGATAAGACCCGTTTGGATGGAGTAGTGATCCAATATCCCAGACTTGGTGATTATACCACACGGGCCAGGAAAAGGATTTTTTATCAATTAGTAGCAGTTTATTAAACCAAAGGGGACAGAGTGCAGAGTTGTTCCAAGGAATATCTAAATGAGCGTCAAGGTCAGAAAGGACCCTATGGGTAGTCAACATGATAGGATTTGTGGATAGGCGAGGAAAGTTGGTGGTGCCCATCAATCTAAGAAGGGGAAAAGGGTGCATATAGGAAATTTCTAGTCTTAGCCAGTTCGGCAAATCTGTAACGGGAGGAGATGATAACCATTCTGCTCCTTGCCTCAATATGAAGGCCTTATGATAACAGTGAAGGTCAGGGAAGTTTACACCACCAAGTTGTGGATGGGCTTTTAGTTTCTGAATGGAAATTCTCGGTGGTTTGTTATTCCAAAGGAAGCGTGACATTACAGTTTCCAAGTGTTTATATAAGGAAGGAGGGAATAATAGAGGAAACATACTAAAAATGTATGTGAGTTTAGGGACTACCATCATCTTTAAAGTATCTAAACGGCCCCACCAAGAAAGGTGTAAGGGAGACCATGCTGATAACGTGGATTTAAGTAGGTCAAGAAGTTTTGCTGAGGTTATTTTCATAGAAGAGTGGAGGTTTTTATCAAATAACAGGCCTAAGTATTTTATTCCTGAGGAAACCCAAGTGAATGGTTGTGAGGAAATGGTGAAGGGGATGCAAGCATCATTAAGGGGCATGATTTCAGTTTTGTCCCAGTTGATTTTATAGCCTGATAGTGAAGAAAAAGTAGTAATCAGTTGTATCAAGGAGGTCAGGGAGGGTTCTGGATCACATCATCTGCGTAAGCAGATATTTTAAATTCAATGTTGGCAACAGTTATACCCTTAATGTCGACAGATTGTCTAATCGCTGCAAGTAGCGGCTCGAGAGCCAAGTTGAAGAGTAGGGGGGACATCGGACATCCTTGACGAGTACCCCTATGTAAAGTGAATGAGGAAGAGGCCATGTCGTTTACTATTAATTTGGCAGTGGGAGCATTGTAAAGTACTGAGATCATCTGTATGAATGAGTGAGGTAAGCCAAATTTGGTGAGAACCGTGAAAAGGTATTTCCACTCCACCCTGTCAAATGCCTTCTCAGCATCAAGAGAGACAACCGCAGCAGGACGAGGGTCCGACAGGGTGGAGTGGAGTACATGGCATAAGAGTCTTGTATTATCTGCTCCATAGCGACCCTTCATGAATCCCACTTGGTCTCTGTGAATCAGGTAAGACATGACTTTCTCCAAACGGAATACCAACAATTTAGCAAATATTTTGTAGTCCAGATTTAATAGAGAGATAGGGCGATAATTTTTCACAAGCTGATGATCTCTGCCTGGTTTCGGGAGGACAATGATGTTCGCTTCAAGGAAACGATGAAAAGTGTTCGGAGCTGTCATCAGTCCTTGGTAGTAGGAGAGCAGTTGTGGTGTCAATATAGATGAGAACGATTTATAAAATTCCGATGTAAGGCCATCAGGTCCTGGTGCTTTGGCTGGAGGTAGAGAAGTAATGGCTCGGTGAATTTCATCTGATGATATTGGCTGTTGAAGAGACCGTTGTTGAGACTCGGTAAGGGAAGGTAGTTCAATTGTTTGGAAAAAGTCTTGCATGGCAGTGTCAGAAGATGTGGATTCCGAGGAATATAACTCATCATAATAAGTACGAAAGGACTCTAGAATGTCTTTAGTGGCAGTGAGTAGGTGACCAGCAGACGACTTTATGTGAGTAATCCGATTTTTGGATCGTTTGCTTTTGAGATAAGAAGCGAGCAGGTGACCTGATTTGTTAGCAGAAGCATAGTATGTAGCAGAACGGCGAAATATTGAAGCTGAAGCAAGTGAACTGAATATTTCATTGTATTGAAATTTTAGACGTTGTAGTTCTTTATACAAAATGGGATCCTGACGATGATAAAGTTGGGTCTCGTATTTATGAATGTCCGATTCTAATTGGTGTAAAACATTCTTCTTTTTCTTGATCTGGAAAGCCGAGTAATTTATTATCTCTCCCCGGAGCCAAGCCTTATAAGACTCCCAAATGATGGAGAAATCCGAAACTGATGAGAGGTTGGCGTCAAAGAAGGCTTGAGATTCTTTCGTAATGTGGGAGAGGAAGGATTCGTCGTGAAGGAGGAAGTTGTTCATTCTCCACTGTCTGGGTGTGGAGGTTGAAGACCAGTCTAATGTGCAGGAGACAGCTGCATGATCTGAGATGGTTATGTCATGGATTTGTGAAGTTGACACATTATTAACAATGTCTTTGGAACCCAAAATATAGTCTATCCTGGAGTACGTATGATGTGGTGCAGAGTAGAAGGTGAAGTCTTTAGTCATAGGATGGAAGATCCTCCAGATGTCAGACCATCCATAATGATCCATTAGCTGAGTGACTGATGTACGAACTCTAAGCTTGGCAGGACGGCAGGTAGAGGATCTATCGATGAATGGGTCTAGTGGAAAATTGAAATCTCCTGCAAAAATAGTGTCTGATGTTAAGGAGGAAGTGCACACAGTATGAAAAGACTGGAAGAAGGAGGGGTCGTCTGCATTGGGGGCGTAAATATTGAAAAGTGGTGCTCGGGCCGCTGCTATTTAATATCTTCATAAATGATCTAGAAACAGGAACGAAGTGCGAGATAATAAAATTTGCGGACGACACCAAACTATTTAATGGAGCTCGGACTACAGAGGACTGCGAAAAGTTGCAAAGGGACTTGAACAAATTAGAAGAATGGGCGGCGAAATGGCAGATGAAGTTCAACATTGAAAAATGTAAAGTATTACATGTGGGGAGCAGAAACTCGAGGTACAACTATACAATGGGAGGGATGTTATTGAATAAGAGTACCCAGGAAAGGGACTTGGGGGTAATGGTGGACATGACAATGAAGCCGTCGGTACAGTGTGCAGCGGCTGCTAAGAGAGCGAATAGAATGCTTGGTATAATCAAAAAGGGTATTACAGCCAGAACGAAAGAAGTTATCCTGCCGTTGTATCGGGCGATGGTGCGCCCGCATTTGGAGTACTGCGTCCAATATTGGTCGCCGTATCTTAAGAAGGATATGGCATTAGTCGAGAGGGTTCAAAGGAGAGCAACACGTCTGATAATAGGTATGGAAAACCTGTCATATTCTGAGAGATTGGAGAAGCTGGGTCTCTTTTCCCTGGAGAAGAGGAGACTTAGAGGGGATATGATAGAGACTTACAAGATCATGAAGGGCATAGAGAGAGTAGAGAGGGACAGATTCTTCGAACTTTCGAAAAATAAGAGAACAAGAGGGCATTCGGAAAAGTTGAAAGGGGGCAGATTCAAAACAAATGCTAGGAAGTTCTTCTTTACCCAACGTGTGGTGGACACCTGGAATGCGCTTCCAGAGGACGTTATAGGGCAGAGTACGGTACTGGGGTTCAAGAAAGGATTGGACAAATTTCTACTGGAAATGGGGATAGAGGGGTATAGATAGAAGATTACTGCACAGGTCCTGGACCTGTTGGGCCGCCGCGTGAGCGGACTGCTGGGCACGATGGACCTCGAGTCTGACCCAGCAGAGGCATTTCTTATGTTCTTATGTTCTTATGTTCTAAATGTTGACCAGTGATAGAACCCTCAATGAAGGACCAGCGACCGTTAGGATCAAATTTATGAGATGATAGTTGAAAGTTGAGTGATTTATTCAATAAGGTGATGACTCCGTTTTTTTTTCCCTGTGCGGGCGCAGCAAAACAATGCTGGACCCACCCTCCAGACATTTTCTGAGCTTCCTCTAAGGAAAGGTGGGTTTCTTGGAGTAGGCATATATCTGCATTGAGATGTTTGAAGTAATGTAAGATCTTCTTTCTTTTAATTGGGCTGTTAATTCCCTTAACATTCAGAGAGACTATATTTATCTTAACCATCAAAAAAGAGAAAAAAGTGAAATGTGTCAGATGATGACACTGGTGGTAATGGTTGAATCATGGCACTGTATGAGCGTTGATGAAGTGCTCGCTTCCAAGTAATAGGACGAGAGGAGGGTAAGAGTGAAAAGAGGGACGATTCTTGCTTATAGAGAACTGAAGCAGCATAACAAACAAAGATCCAAAAATGGGATCTCATGCTGTCAAGAAGGACTCAGCGAGCCTCTCCGCAGCCCATTTTGTTAATAACAGTAAAGGTGAACTCAGCCCCTAAGAACGATAAGAGAGTAGCCAGGTGTATTTCAGGTCATAGCGCCCACTGACTCGTCTAAAAATCTCTGAAGGTCCGCAGGATTGTCAAAGTTCTTGGTAATATTGTGATATGTTACTCGCATTCTAGCAGGGTAATATAACCCGTACTGTGCACCGATGTTTTTAAGCTGGGGATGCATGGCTAGGAAGGCCTTGCGTCTCTGTGCCGTTGTTTTGGATACATCAGGTACAAATAGTATTCTATTACCATCCACGGTTATACCTGAGGCAGATTTTGCAGCCTGTAAAATCTGTATTGTTTGTGGGTAGCGCAGGAGCTTTAAGATTATAGGTCTTGGTGGTTTGGAAGGAGATGGAGGGCCCGAGGGGACCCTGTGCGCACGTTCTATCTCCAGCGGGGGAGTGAATTGAATTTTCAAGGTAGCAGGGATAAAGGTGAGTAAGAAAGATAGCATATCCTTTCCTTCTTTTGATTCAGGAATCCCGATGATTCTAACATTACTTCGGTGCATTCTGTTTGATAAATCTTCCACGCTGGATCACGAGGTATTGAGAGTCATGCACCGCTAATCTTTCTTCTACTAATTCAATGCGGGCATTCTGCTGTTTCATTTGGGTCATTATGCCACTTATCTCGTTTTTAATCTCTGAGGTAGCAGCTAGATTTTCCTGCATGAGCTCTCTTAGTATTTGGAGGTCATGCGATATCGAATTGCCGGTTTCAGTGTTGCCGGATATAGAGGCCTTAGCGGGTGACGGCGGCTCGTGCTTCGAGCGCTTAGACGCTGGATGCGACGCAGAGGGGACCGCGGGTGAAGCACTGTCCGGCTTATTAGCTTTGGCGGACATTCCGACGATCGGGGGCACTATTTACCGACCTGTACAGGAGCGCAACGGGGCTGAGAAGATAATCTAAGAGCGGGGCTGTGTCGGAGAAAAATCACTACGTGGCCATCTTGAGGACGAGCACGTGACACCCCCCCGGAGTGCAATGATCTTAACAGTTGATACTCGGACATCAAACCTTTAAAAAATTCAGGGATTGTACCATATAAAAATTGGTGACATATCATAATTGCTTTGTCTTGGATTCTGAATACAACTGGCAGCCAATGCAATTGTCGGAGATATGGAGTAATGTGATCATATCTTGATATTCCAGTTATCATTCTAGCCGCAGCATTTTGTACCACCTGCAAAGCCCTGGACCTGGTCTTAGTTATTCCCAGGGACAGGACATTGCAGTAGTCCAGATGCGACAAGATCATTGCTTGTACAACAGCACGGAAGTCAGATGGTAACAACACTGGTTGTAAACGATACAATAAATGTATCTGTGCATATTTGCACTGTCTTTACCACCTGACAACCCATTGTAAGTCCTGGATCCAATTTACTCCCAGGACTGTCATAGACTCCCTTCAGAGCATCTAGAAATGTCAGCCCACCTCTTTGAGAGAGCTTTCGACTCCTAACTCCTCTCACCATGGGTTCTGTATCCCCAACCCTATATGTCATGTCTGTCTGTCCAAGTTAGATTGTAAGCTCTTCAGAGCAGGGACCATCTATAAATGTCAGCCCACCTCTTTGAGAGTGCTTTCAACTCCTAACTCCTCTCACCTTGGGTTCTGCATCCCCAACCCTATATGTCATGTCTGTCTGTCCAAGTTAGATTGTAAGCTCTTCAGAGAAGGGACCATCTATAAATGTCAGCCCACCTCTTTGAGAGAGCTTTTGACTCCTAACTCCTCTCACCTTGGGTTCTGCATCCCCAACCCTATATGTCATGTCTGTCCAAGTTAGATTATAAGCTCTTCCAAGCAGGGACCATCTATAAATGTCAAAATGTACAGCATTGTGTATGCCTTTCAGTGCTATATAAGTGAATACAGTTTATACCCAAATATAGATTGACAGAGTAGTAGATGCCTGAAACGACCTCCTAACAGGAAGAAGCAACCAAAATTGCAACTGATGTTTTGGACAGATCTGGCGCACAATGGTAGGGCCAGAACAAATGGTGATGTAGCAGTGGTGGTGGTTGAGTGTGAAAACCGAACACATTGCGCAATAACATAAAATATTACAGTTCCAGATAGCTATACATGAAGTGCCAACGCGTGATTGATTGCATCACTCTCCAAATCAAGGAAGCATCATGAAACTACAGTACTTCTTCACGGAGAGAGTGATTGAGCATTGGAACAAGCTTCCAATGCAGCTGATCGAGGCACGCAGCATCCCAGACTTCAAGAATAAATGGGATCCCTACGAGGGTCACGCCAAGGGATAGGATCACTAGGGTATAGACTTGAAAGAGCGGGTCAGTAGAATGGCAGTATTACAATTCTACTTAAAAGGGACATTAGACTTAAAAGGGAGGGTCAATAGTGTGGGCAGACTTGATGGGCTGTAGCCCTTATCTGCCGTCATCTTTCTATGTTTCTAGGCTCTGATATCTTGTCTAGCAATGGAAGCCATATAGAGCGGGTGCTCCAAATGGTTCTTTTGAAACATATTACAAAAAACACCATTCATTTTCTTATCACCCTCTGCTTGGACTAGAGCAACCTCCTCCTCACAGGGCTCCCACGAAACAATGTGTGTCCTTTACCGTCTATTGAACAGCCAGTCGCATAATTTATCTTCTTCCAATGTCATTACGCCCACATAACTCCTCAGATCAATCAGGGGCATGTCAAGGTGTGGATGATTGGTCAAGCAAAATAAAAAGGTAAAGTAGTCTGTTAGCCTAGCGGGAAGCTAGGCCCAGACTGCGTATCTGCTGAAAAATGCATCAACGGCAGGATTCAGAGATTAGGTAGAAATTTAGAATGTAGGATGCAGACAAGAGAAAACGGAATCAAGGCTTCAGGAAATCAGGATCCAGAACGCTGTTGTGCTGGGAGAAAATGGCTTCCTGGGCTGCTTTAGAACATAAGACAAGCCTTACTGGGTCAGACCAATGGTCCATCAAACCCAGTAGCTCATCCTCACGGTGTTGTGCTGGGAGAAAATGGCTTCCTGGGCAGCTTAAGAACATAAGACAAGCCTTACTGGGTCAGACCAATGGCCCATCAAACCCAGTAGCTCGTTCTCACGGTGGCCAATCCAGGTCCCTAGTACCTGGCCAAAACCCAAAGAGTAGCAACATTCCAGCATCTCAAAGAATAGCAAGATTCCAGAACCCCAAAGAGAGCAACATTCCGGAGCTGAGATTGTGATGTCATAATGCCTCATTCCACAGTGCCTCAGAGCCAACCTCATCAGTGATGTCACATTGGCTTCATTGTCCTATACTTGGCTTACGTAAGGACATAAGAATAGCCTTACTGAGTCAGACCAATGGTCCATCAAGCCCAGTAGCTCGTTCTCACGGTGGCCAATCCAGGTCCATATACCTGGCCAAAACCCAAAGAGTAGCAACATTCCAGCATCTCAAAGAATAGCAAGATTCCGGAACCCCAATGAGAGCAACATTCCGGGCTGAGATTGTGATGTCATAATGCCTCAGGCATCATCAATGATGTTACAATGGTTTCATGGTCCTATACTTGGCTCACGTATGAACATAAGAACAGCTTTACTGGCACCAGAAGTGGAGGGTGAGCCAGAGGAGCACTGATGTGTCCGACTATAGACTTTTGAAGCTGTGAATTTGATACCCCTGATGCAGCACGACAACGCGAAATGGGAGGTTCCCCGTTGGGTTTCCTAGCTGCTTTGCCCAGGATCGTGAATTCAGAAGTTCCTGGAGAATGGCAGCAGCTAAGTGGTTTTCTTTTCAGTGGCTTCTTTGCTTGGGTCTGAACTGTTGTGCTTTTGTGCCCCTCGTCCACAGTTTCACGTTTGGGGTTATGTACCCCGGGTGCTATTGGACATTTTCTCTGCAGGCTACTACAGTGCTTTTTGCTTTACAGTTTTTGTGTGGATGCAGGAGTGTTTGGAGAAGTGGAGTTTTTTTGCCAAATGAAGCAGAACTGAGGCTTTTTCTCCACTTCTTTTTTCTTTTTCTGTTGGGTTTTGCTCTCCTGCTGGTTTAACACCTTTGCTGTATGGGTGTGTGTGATAGGCCTTTTAGTGTTATAGAGGGTGTACCTTTGGTCCATATGGGGTTGTGTGTGAAGTGGAATAGTGATTCACTGAATCCCCAGGTCTACAGCCCTGCTTTTTTATGTATTTATTTTTTGTTTAATTTGTTGAGTAGGCAGGCCTTATCAACCAGTTAAACTGCATGAAACAAAAAGTAAACAAAAAAAAACCCCAAAAACGACAGAGCTCTTGGGCTGGGGATCCTCCAAATGCCCCTGAAGGCTCCGACAGTACTGATCTGAATTTGATTGCCTGTTGCCTGCTCAACCAATACAATTCAGAGCAGTGCCCTCAGGGCCTTTAGGGGGTGGAGCGAATCCCCTGACTACAGAAGTCTGCGTGGCGCTGGCCTTCCTTCTCAACTACTGGCGTTCCCGTCGGAGCACCGCTTGCTTTGATCCCATTCTGTCCTGCATTGCAGTCTGCTACTGTAACCGTTAGATCACGTCACTCTTCGTAATGAAATACAAGTATTATCAGTAAGCAGAGCTGCTCCATTCGCAAGGAGTCAGGAACAAAAAAGAATGCAGGGAAAGCAAGAAGAAAACGATACCTGGATTTCAAAATCGAGCATCACCCCTCTTCCCTACAGCGAGCACAGTTCAACGATCAAAGGGGCGGGGCTTGGGCAAACAAGGTTCAAGTTTTATAAAAAATTTTTATAGCACCAAATCAAATCTCAAAAGCTAAAAGGTACATATACAGTGGTACCTTGGTTTACGAGCATAATTCGTTCCAGAAGCATGCTCGTAAACCAAAATACTCGTATATCAAAGTGAGTTTCTCTATAGGAACTAAGGGAAACTCGCTTGATTTGTTCCCACCCACCCCCATCCCCTGAGGCCAGCGGCGCTGCTCTCCCCCCCCCCCCAAGAACTGGCATTGCTTCCCCCGCTCATCTTGTCCCCCCCTGCTCGTGGCACCCTCCCCCTCCCCCCCCCGCGATCCGGCACCCTCCGCTCGCATCGCACCCCCCTCCTTGCCGCGATCCGGCATCAAAAAGGCACCCACTCACTCACCCGATCACATTTCTTAGCTCCCCATTTGGCACCGGCATCGGCACCAACGCACAGGACATGCCGGTGCCGGTGCCCGAAGATCTGCCTCCTTCGCGCTGGGCCTTGAGCATCTGCGCATTCCCATTCTCTCCGAGATTCTCGGATCTCCGTGGGGAGGGGGTGCGACACAAGCGGAGGGTGCCGGATCGTGGGGGGGGGGGGCGCTCATAAATCGAGGCACGCTCGGTTTCCAAGGTGCCGATTTTGCGAATGTTTTGCTCGTCTTGCAAAACACTCGCAAACCGAGGTACCACTGTATTTATAAATACAGAACACTAAGGGGTCTTTTTACAAAGGTACGCTAGTCCTTATTGTAATCTATGGATGCATTAGCGTTTGGCGTGTGTTAATATTTAGTGCTCGCTATAACGGCTAGCTCGCCTTAGTAAAAGGGCCCCTAAGTTTTAGGTTGACATACGACGACTTAACAAGACGAACTGGAATGAGAGAAAACTGGTAGAACTACATTATTTAAAATAGAAAAGCACAAGGAAAGGGATCAGGTGTCAGATAAACAAATAAAGTTCAGGGAATAATAATAATAATTTTATTTTTATATACCGCCCTACCGTATAGTTCTAGGCAGTTCACATACAGCTCTAAAAATATACCAACAGTAAATAAAAGTACGAAATATACAAATGGCTAAAAGTATACAATAATTGAATAGATATTCCTTAAAAAGTACAACTATAAAATCAGTGTGCAAATTTCCAATCCATAGTCTGAAACATCAATTCACAAACTTCTCTAATAAATCAGTTCTCAGCAGTTTTCTGAAGGACGTGTATGAATGGGCCTGAGAAACAATAGAACGTGGCCATGAATCCATTTTACCTGCCTGAAAACCCAGCAATTTATCAAAGAATCTCTCGTAGCGACAAGGCTTAATATTCGGAAAAACAAATAGGTATTGCCCTCGAGTTGTTCTTTTAGGTTTGTATCTTTCGAAACACAAAGACAAGTAATTAGGAGCCGTACCAAACAGTACTTTGAAACTGGTGCAACCAAACTTAACAGCACTCTAGCCTCAAAAGGCAGCCAATGCAACTGTTTGTAGGATAAGAACATAAGAAGTTGCCTCCGCTGGGTCAGACCAGAGGTCCATCGCGCCCAGCGGTCCGCTCCCGCGGCGGCCCATCAGGTCTATGACCTGTGAAGTGGGTCCTGACCATTTCTATAACCTACCTCTGCTTCTATCTGTACCCCTCAATCCCCTTATCCTTTAGGAATCTATCCAAACCTTCCATGAACTCCTGTACTGTGCTCTGGATGAAGTAACATGATCGTGTTTTTTCAGCCCAAAAATTAATCAAACTGCCGTATTCTGTATAAGTCTCAGTCTTTTTTAAAGCTTTGTTTGGGATCCCACATATATTATATTGCAATAATCCAGAATGGATCTAAACCAGTGGTCCCCAACCCTGTCCTGGAGGACCACCAGGCCAATCGGGTTTTCAGGCTAGCCCTAATGAATATGCATGAGAGAGATTTGCATATAATGGAAGTGACAGGCATGCAAATCTGCTCCATGCATATTCATTAGGGCTAGCCTGAAAACCCGATTGGCCTGGTGGTCTTCCAGGACAGGTTAGGGGACCACTGATCTAAATGATGCCCTATCAAAGAATTTTTGTATCGTCCGAAGCTTCCACAAAATTATATAACATTTTTAGCAGGACGGTCTCGTACATTAAAAGCGGCCTTAAACAAGTAGGTTTTTAATTTGGACTTGAAGCCAGTTAAAGATGTGTCTTCTCTTAAGTAGTTTGGCGTAGCGTTCCAGAGGGTAGGAGCTGTAACCGAGAAACACCTCTTTAGCCATAGAAATCCTTCTGATAGCTGCTCCCTAACCCTCAAATTCTATAAAGTCCGCCTAAAGTCAGGAGCCTATGTTGGCACGCCTAGGCAATGGAGTCGCCCAACTTAAGGCCCCTTTTACAAAGCCGTGGCAGCGATTTGCCGTGACCAATGCTCCGAAGCCCATTCGATTCCTAAGGGCCGCAGCAGAATTGCTACTGCGGCTTTATGTGGCGCAGTGGTTAAAGCTACAGCCTCAGCATCCTGAGGTTGTGGGTTCAAACCCACACTGCTCCTTGTGACCCTGGGCAAGTCACTTAATCCCCCCATTGCCCCAGGTACATTAGATAGATCAGTGGTTCCCAACCCTGTCCTGGAGGAACACCAGGCCAATTGGGTTTTCAGGCTAGCCCTAATGAATATGCATGAAGCAAATTTGCATGCCTATCACTTCCATCATATGCAAATCTCTCTCATGCATATTCATTAGGGCTAGCCTGAAAACCCGATTGGCCTGGTGTTCCTCCAGGACAGGGTTGGGAATCACTTCGATAGATTGTGAGTGCTCCAGGACAGATGGGGGGGGGGGGGGGGAATACTTGAGTACCTGATTAAATTCATGTAAACTGATCTGAGCTCCTCTGGGAGAACAGTATAGAAAACTGAATAAATAGTGTGAAAAGTTTCTGCCTTTGATAACCAGATCTGGTATTGTGACGTCATAATGCCTTCCTCATTCCACCAATGCCTATGAGCCAACCTCATCAGTGATGTCACAATGGCTCACAGTGATTGTCCTATGCTTGGCTCACTTTTGCTACACTTTGATTTCTAGAGTGAAGCAGTGGTTAAAGCTACAGCCTCAACACCCTGAGGTTGTGGGTTCAAACACGCACTGTTTGTGACCCTGGGCGAGTCACTTAATCCCCCCATTGCACCAGGTACATTAATAATAACTTTATTTTTGTATACTGCAAATACCACAAAACAGTTCAGAGTGATTCACAATGCAAGAGACTATACATATACAGCGAAGATATAGAATCAATTGTCAAATATAATGGTCATCAGTTTCAATTACAGGAGAGTACCGAGAGAGGAAGGAGAAGCTGAAGGAAAGGGAGTACATAGGATTGAGGGGGAGGGAAGGGAAAGACCAGGGAAGGAAGAGAGGTGGTTAAGGTTTGGTGAGATTGGCCGGAAGGGAAGGGGTTAGAAAAATTTATCAAAGAGATAAGATTTGAGAGATTTCCTGAAGGATTGGTAGGATGGGGCAGATGAGATGAGGGAGGTCAGGCAATCATTCCATCTGCCAGCTTGGAAAGAGAGTTCTGTCAAGGAATTTCCTATAGATGCATCCCTTTGGAGATGGGTAGGCAAACAGATAGATATTGCGTGTGCGGTTATGAGCCCACTGGGACAGAGAGAGAAAATACTTGAGTACCTGATTGTAAATACCGCTTCGATAAACCTTGATAGGCGGTATATAAATGCCTAATGAACTTGAACTAATCTTAATAAGCTGTCAGCGTTTAACTGATTAGACAATAAATCAACTCTCACTCCTTTTGGCTGGCTCGGTTTGGGAGACCAACCCTTCGCCAGGAACCCTATGATTCTCCACACGTAGCCGTGAGAGAGCTCCAAACAAGCGACACAACTTGGTAGGTGCAATTCTTGAAAAGTTAGACGCCGTGTCTAAAGCGTCTACCTAAAAGTTGTCACGATTAGAGGAGGAATGTGGGTGCTTTTTTTGAGTTACGCACATGATTATAGAATATGAGCCGATGCGTACCTAACTTTTGCCCAGGCATTTAGGCCAAGAAAACCCTGCCCTAAATATGGTGTGCCTAAAAGTTAGGACGCCTTAAGAAGTGTTAAGCGCAATTCCATACAGTGCGCCTAGCTGTTATAGAATCACACTTAGGCCCTCTTTTACTAAGGTGCGCTAATCGATTGGCGCACCTTAGCATAAGAACGGGTTGGTGCCGCACTAGTCGATGCTGATTTATTTGCGTTAGGTTTAGAACCAGTCCACATATGATTCCCAGGACTGGTTACAAGACATGTCAAACTCTGTCCCGTGGGCCTAATTTGGCCCGCAGAACAATTCCACATTTTCACTTTAAGTTGGCCCGCCGACAAGTACAAGCGCCAACATCTTGCTCATATCATTTAGAAAAAGAGCGCAATGTGACAACGCTTTGTATTCTGGGGTTGATCTCGCAGTCGTGGTCTCAGTGCAGGTGTCCGCACGTGGTGGATCTTTGCTTTATGCAGTTCGGGATAACGCGACGGAAAACGACGAAAAAGTTGGTCGGGCTGGGGCCTGTGTGGCGCAACCCGACGCGCTCAGTTCTTGCTAGTTGGAGTCAGCGATGTTGAGAGAGATCCTGGAGAGCCTTCAGGACGGTGCATCAGAGGCCCCCTATTTATTAAGGTGCGCACTTAGCACGTGCTAAATCAGTTGGCATACCTTAATAAAAGGAACCCTAAGTATCTTAATAAAAAATCTGGCCCGCGACTTAACCTATGTTTTAGATTTCGGCCCCTTATGTGATTGAGTTTGACTCTCCTGGGTCACAAAAAACATCTAAAAAATTTGAACATATAGCCAAAAGTTTCACATACAAATCACCCCAAAAAACGTACTCCCAACTCCAACCATCTACTGTACACCCCCAAAAGCAAAGCTACTCCAAACTGTCCAACAAGACCCACAAGGAAGTTCAAAATCCAGGATGGACTGGCCAAGTTGATACAGCCAACTATTCCTCATTGCTTAAAAATATTTTCAACTTGTATTGAAAAATCTTGCCCTGTAACGATGGCAAATCTAACCCGTAAACTAACCCCCTCTTTTACCAAGGTGCGCTAACTGATTAGTGAACGCTAACGCGTCCATAGACTAACATGGACGCGTTAGTGTTTAGCATGTGCTAATTCAATTGGCGCACCTTAGTAAAAGAGGGCCTAAGTTTACTATCCGATGGATAATTGGTTGTATTTCTTACTTGTTTTCTTGTCAAAGTTTAATTACATTCCATTCCATTCCATTAGGGATTTCTATTCCGCCATTACCTTGCAGCTCAAGGCAGATTACAAAAGAATTATCCAAGATGTATTACAAGAAGAACTTACAAAAAAAAAAAAAAAATTGGTCATTTTCAAAAGGAGTAAGAAATGGGTAAGGTTATTTGTTTGGGGTAGTTGGCTTTAGTGAGAGGTGAAGTTTGAGACTTGCGGTATTATTTCTTTTTTCAGAGTTTTCTTGAAGAGTATGGTCTTTATTTCTTTTCTAAAAGTCTTGTAGGCGAGGGATGCCGTCAGTAGATTGTCTAGTTTGGCTGCTTGAGTGGCCAGGAGGCCATCATATAGTTTTTTCCGTTTGACCTCCTTGATTGGGGGGTATGAGAATGGGGTGTGAGTTTTCCTATGTCTGGTTGTGGTGTTGTGGATGAGGCGGTTATTCAGGTAGTTTGGACTATCCTATCCTATATAATAAAAGGCTAACTCGCGCATGCGCAGTCCTATTTTCGTGTTCCGTGCGCTGTAGGTCTGTGGCCGAAGGAGTGCGCATGCGCGCGAATACGTCACCACCCGATCGCCTCCACAAGCCGGACCGCAGCCAGACGACGTTATCCGTTTCTCCTGTCGCCGCCGCCGATCTCCGTTTCTCCTTTGCCGCCCACCCCCTTCTCTTCCCGCGGGTCCGAATGGCGATTCAAGCAGCGTGTACATCAGTCTCCACACGCTGCTTCGGGCCCTTCTACTGCCCTGATTTGCTCTGCCGCGTCTCTGATGATGTCATCAGGGACGTGCCAGAGTAAATCAGGGCAGAAGGGCCCGAAGCAGCGTGTGGAGACTGATAAAAGCGCTGCTGGAATCACCACCTTTGTAGTCCGGCCCGCGGGAAGGGGAAGGGGAAGGGACAGGGGCGGGTAGAGGAAACGCTAATGCTGCTGCACAGGGAACTGGTGGGGGGGGGAGGGGAAGGGAATGCTGCTTTGGACGGACAGACAGACAGAGAGAGGAAGGGAAACACAAAGAAAATAAGAAATACACAGGGGCAGGTGCTCAGGGAACTGGTGTGGGGGGAGGGAAATGGAGGGGGATGGAATGCTGCTTTGGACAGACAGAGAGAGGAAGGGAAACACAAAGAAAATAAGAAAGACACAGGGGTAGGTGCACAGGGAACTGGTGTGGGGGGGAGGGGGATGGAATGCTGCTTTGGACAGACAGACAGAGGGAGGAAGGGAGACAGAAAGGAAAGAAGAAAGACACAGGGTCAGGGAGATACACAGAAAGACAGACAGGCAAAGGGGGCCAGGGACAGAGACAGACAGAAAGGACAGCGGGAGCCGCGTCAGGAGGGGTGCGGGATGCGGCAGTGGGAACTTTTCCAATGGGTGCAACTGGGCAGCTGTCGGGAACCTCTGATCAGGGGCAGAGCAAGGTAAGAGTATCATAGGGATAAGAAGGAGGAGGGAGGATAAAAAAGGAAGGGATGCCTACTGCTGGACAGGGGGAGAAGGAAAGAGATGCTGATGGACAGGGGAGGTGAAGAAAAAATAACGGAGGACTAATGTTGGACAGGGGGAGAAGGAAAGAGGTGCTGCTGGACAGGGGGGAGGTAAAACAAAGGGAGAAGGGCTGCTGCTGCATAAGGAGAGCAGTGAAGGGGTGGTGGTGGACACAGTGGAGGTAAAAGGAAGGGAAAATGGACAGGGGGAGCAGGCAAGGGGTGGTGATGGACAGCCAAGGAAAAAGAAAGGCAGAAAGAAAGAAAGCGGCTAAGGAGAGAGAGAGAAAAAAAGACAGACACACACACATATGTTCTAGCACCCGTTAATCTAACGGGCTTAAAGACTAGTCTAAGTATAAAGTCTTAAATAGTAGACAGTAGAATTTAAATTGTATTCTTGCTGGGATCGGAAGCCAGTGCGATTGGAGATATGCTTCTGTAATGTGATCATGTTTCTTTAATGAGTAGATGAGTCTTAGTGCTGTGTTTTGGATAGTTTGTTATTCAGGTACTCAAGTGTTTTCCCTGTCTATCCTGGTGAGCTCACAATCTGTTGCATCTGGGCAATGGGGGGAGGGAGTGACTTGCTGAGGGTCACAAGGAGCAGTGTGGGGTTTGAACCCACAACCTCAGGGTGTTGAGGCTGTAGCTTTAACCACTGCGCCACTCTAGAAATCAAAATATAGCAAAAGTGACATCACTGATGAGGTTGGCTCTTATTGGTGGAATGAGGCATTATGACATCACAATACCAGCTCTGCTTATCAGAGGCTGAAACTTTTCACACTATTTATTCAATTTTCTATACTGTCCTCCCAGGGGAGCTCAGAATGGTTCACATGAATTCATTCAGGTACTCAAGCATTTTTCTCTGTCTGTCTGTGTGGGTTCACAATCTAATGTACCTGGGGCAAGGGGGGGGGGGGGTCAGTGACTTGTCCATGGTCACAAGGAGTTGAACCCACAACCTCAGGGTGCTGAGGCTGTAGCTTTAACCACTGCGCCACACTCTGTGTTAATGCTTTCTAATGACTCAAATGTACATATTTGTTTCACCATAAATATACCTGTGCATGGAAACACTGATTCTTTCGTACGTTCAAAGAACCCTAATTAACTGGTAAATGAAGTCAGAAATTTATAATTTATAAACCCTTAAAAACGGAAGCCCTAATTGTCTGGCTGCAGCTCAATATTTGTCTGCTTTTAAATGAATAATTATTTGCCTGTCTGCGTTTACTCACTTCTCTTGTGCTGGTGTGGCAGAGCGAGAGCTGAGATGTCGCTGGCTTCTGTGGCCATCACCCAAGCGATGTCTGCTGCCAATTTAAATGTGCTGCCCAGGGAAAATTTAAATTCCAATCAGCAAAGAGCTGTCATCAACACAAAGACATTTAGAGGATTCAGAGAGGCATAATAACCTTCATTCCACAACCAGAGTGTAACCCATAACTGTACTCGCATGTTATCTTTGATCACAAAATTAAAAGCACTCTGAAAACATATGACGGGAAATGAGGTGAAGCAAATAGAGAGAGAGAAGCGAGAAGCATTATACTGTGGTTATCAGATCAGATATAAAGGGCTGTGCTCAAATACTATTCTAGAGACAGCTGGTAGTATGAAGTGGAGCCATGGCAATACCACAGCTGATTCTGTCTCGGGGCTGCCACAGTGCCTGGCTCTGCACGTCCCTGGGTCTGCGGCTAAGGGTTTGAAAAGATGGGCGAGAAGAGAGGCTGTAGGATTGGCATCAATGACCACATTTTCCATCTAAACACAAAACCGCAATATTGAACACAGAAAAGAAATAGGCTCCTGAATTATTTATTCAGTAGCTGAGAGCTCGAAGCCCAAATGATGAAGTTACGACTTGTCTTACTTTGGTCACACCGTCAGAAGAGAGAGATCACCGGAGAAGGACATCATGCTTGGGAAGATCGAGGGAACCAGGCGAAGAAGGCCACGTTGACAACACCCATGGGGATGACGCTGGTCTACCACAAAACCGATCTCTTTTTAGATCTGCAAATCATCAAGTCGTTAGGACTCGAGAACGAGTCGATGGCACCTTGCTTTCCTTTTATCTCTCTGATCTTCACGTTCAACCCAAAGAAAAAGTAACTTGTTCAAGCATTTGAGGGTTTCCTCCCACTTTAATAATAAGAATAACTTTATTTGTAGGCCGCAAAACTTCGCAGTCCAATGCGGTTTACATTATCAAAATCTCAGATAAGTTTTCCAACACTTTCCTATAATCCTAATAACAAAAAGAAGACATAATCAGACCACTTAAATTCGCAATCCATTTACCTGCTTGAAAAGCTAAAGTCCGTTCGAAGAATCTTTTACATGGACAGCCTTTTAAAGATGGAAAAGAAAGCAATACCACGAGTTCGGCGATTAATTTCAGATAATACAAAATGTTTTAGAAGTTAATTCGGAGCGAGACCAAATAGTGTTTTGTAAGAAAAACACGCAAAATTTAAAAATTATTCTCGCTTCTACAGGAAGCCAATGTAACTTCTGATAGAAAGGTGTTACATGTTCTGATTTTTTCAAACCAAAAATTAAACGCACTGCTTTATGTTGAATAACTCTCATCCTTTTAATAGTCTTATAGGAACCCAGCTAAATTATATTGCAATAATCCAATGTACTTAGACTCGGAGATTGTACTAGTAGTCTGAAAGATGAAAAATTGAAATAGGATTTCATAGTACGAAGTTTCCACAAAATAAAGAAACTTTTTTTAACTAAAGTGTCAATTTGAGTATCAAATGTTAAAGACCATTGGGTTACAGGTTAACATAGATTCAGTGTTTTTTGAAAACACCGATGCTTTTAACACCCAGATATGTACCCGTTCACGCAGTTGTGTTTCTGCAGAGGAGAATCTGAATTATAAATGTAATTACAGTAAAACCTTGGTTTGCGAGCATAATTTGTTCTAAAAACATGCTTGTAATCCAAAGCACTCGTATATCAAAGTGAATTTCCCCATAGGAAATAATGGAAACTCAAATGATTCGTTCCAGAACCCAAAAACTTTAATACAAAATACTGTATGTGCTCGTATTGCAAGACCTCACTCATCACTACACTCCCGCAGCGTCAGAGAGAGAAGAACCATCGGCTCAGTTGTGATGATGTGACGCGTGTATACTGTATGTACTCGTATTGCAAGACCTCGCTCGTTTAGAACAGTCACTACACTCCCTCAGCATCAGAGAGAGAAGAACCATCGGCTCAGTTGTGATGTGTGTATACTGTATGTACTCGTATTGCAAGACCTCGCTCGTTTAGAACAGTCCCTAAACTCCCGCAGCATCAGAGAGAGAAGAGCCATCGGCTCAGTTGTGATGATGTGACGCGTGTATACTGTATGTACTCGTATTGCAAGACCTCACTCATTTAGAACAGTCCCTAAACTCCCGCAGCATCAGAGAGAGAAGAGCCATCGGCTCAGTTGTGATGATGTGACGCGTGTATACTGTATGTACTCGTATTGCAAGACCTCACTCATTTAGAACAGTCCCTAAACTCCCGCAGCATCAGAGAGAGAAGAGCCATCGGCTCAGTTGTGATGATGTGACGCGTGTATACTGTATGTACTCGTATTGCAAGACCTCACTCATTTAGAACAGTCCCTAAACTCCCGCAGCGTCAGAGAGAGAAGAACCATCGGCTCAGTTGTGATGATGTGACGCGCGTATACTGTATGTACTCGTATTGCAAGACCTCGCTCGTTTAGAACAGTCCCTAAACTCCCGAAGCGTCAGAGAGAGAAGAGCCATCGGCTCAGTTGTGATGATGTGACGCGTGTATACTGTATGTACTCGTATTGCAAGACCTCGCTCGTTTAGAACAGTCACTACACTCCCGCAGCGTTAGAGAGAGAGAAGAACCATCGGCTCAGTTGTGATGATGTGACGTGTGTATACTGTATGTACTCGTATTGCAAGACCTCGCTCGTTTAAAACAGTCCCTAAACTCCCGCAGCGTCAGAGAGAGAAGAACCATCGGCTCAGTTGTGATGATGTGACGCGTGTATACTGTATGTACTCGTATTGCAAGACCTCGCTCGTTTAGAACAGTCCCTAAACTCCCGCAGCGTCAGAGAGAGAAGAGCCATCGGCTCAGTTGTGATGATGTGACGCGTGTATACTGTATGTACTCGTATTGCAAGACCTCGCTTGTTTATACAGTCACTACACTCCCGAAGCGTCAGAGAGAGAAGAACCATCGGCTCAGTTGTGATGATGTGACGTGTGTATACTGTATGTACTCGTATTGCAAGACCTCGCTCGTTTAGAACAGTCCCTAAACTCCCGCAGCGTCAGAGAGAGAAGAACCATCGGCTCAGTTGTGATGATGTGACGCGTGTATACTGTATGTACTCGTATTGCAAGACCTCGCTCGTTTAGAACAGTCACTACACTCCCGCAGCGTTAGAGAGAGAGAAGAACCATCGGCTCAGTTGTGATGATGTGACGCGTGTATACTGTATGTACTCGTATTGCAAGACCTCGCTCATGTAGAAAAGTCACTACACTCCCGCAGCGTCAGGGAGAGAAGAACCATCGTCTCAGTTGTGATGATGTGACGCGTGTATACTGTATGTACTCGTATTGCAAGACCTCGCTCGTTTAGAACAGTCACTACACTCCCACAGCGTTAGAGAGAGAGAAGAACCATCGTCTCAGTTGTGATGATGTGACACTTGTATACTGTATGTACTCGTATTGCAAGACCTCGCTCGTTTAGAACAGTCACTACACTCCCGCAGCGTCAGAGAGAGAAGAACCATCGTCTCAGTTGTGATGATGTGACACTTGTATACTGTATGTACTCGTATTGCAAGACCTCGCTCGTTTAGAACAGTCACTACACTCCCGCAGCGTCAGAGAGAGAAGAACCATCGGCTCAGTTGTGATGATGTGACACTTGTATACTGTATGTACTCGTATTGCAAGACCTCGCTCGTTTAGAACAGTCACTACACTCCCGCAGCGTCAGAGAGAGAAGAACCATCGGCTCAGTTGTGATGATGTGACGTGCGTATACTGTATGTACTCGTATTGCAAGACCTCGTTCGTATAGAACAGTCACTCCACTCCCACAGCATCAGAGAGAGAAGAACCATCAGCCTAGTTGTGATGATGTGACGCGCGTATACTGTATGTACTCGTATTGCAAGACCTCGCTCGTTTAGAACAGTCACTCCACTCCCGCAGCGTCAGAGAGAGAAGAACTATCGGCTCAGCTGTGATGATGTGACGCGTGTATACTGTATGTACTCGTATTGCAAGACCTCGCTCATTTAGAACAGTCACTACACTCCCACAGCGTCAGAGAGAGAAGAACCATCGGCTCAGTTGTGATGATGTGACGCGTGTATACTGTATGTACTCGTATTGCAAGACCTCGTTCGTATAGAACAGTCACTCCACTCCCACAGCATCAGAGAGAGAAGAACCATCAGCCTAGTTGTGATGATGTGACGCGCGTATACTGTATGTACTCGTATTGCAAGACCTCGCTCGTTTAGAACAGTCACTCCACTCCCGCAGCGTCAGAGAGAGAAGAACTATCGGCTCAGTTGTGATGATGTGACGCGTGTATACTGTATGTACTCGTATTGCAAGACCTCGCTCGTTTAGAACAGTCACTACACTCCCGCAGCGTCAGAGAGAGAAGAACCATCGGCTCAGTTGTGATGATGTGACGCGTGTATACTGTATGTACTCGTATTGCAAGACCTCACTCATTTAGAACAGTCCCTAAACTCCCGCAGCGTCAGAGAGAGAAGAGCCATCGGCTCAGTTGTGATGATGTGACGCGTGTATACTGTATGTACTCGTATTGCAAGACCTCACTCATTTAGAACAGTCCCTAAACTCCCGCAGCATCAGAGAGAGAAGAGCCATCGGCTCAGTTGTGATGATGTGACGCGTGTATACTGTATGTACTCGTATTGCAAGATCTCACTCATTTAGAACAGTCCCTAAACTCCCGCAGCGTCAGAGAGAGAAGAACCATCGGCTCAGTTGTGATGATGTGACGCGCGTATACTGTATGTACTCGTATTGCAAGACCTCGCTCGTTTAGAACAGTCCCTAAACTCCCGCAGCGTCAGAGAGAGAAGAGCCATCGGCTCAGTTGTGATGATGTGACGCGCGTATACTGTATGTACTCGTATTGCAAGACCTCGCTTGTTTATACAGTCACTACACTCCCGAAGCGTCAGAGAGAGAAGAACCATCGGCTCAGTTGTGATGATGTGACGCGTGTATACTGTATGTACTCGTATTGCAAGACCTCGCTCGTTTAGAACAGTCACTACACTCCCGCAGCGTTAGAGAGAGAGAAGAACCATCGGCTCAGTTGTGATGATGTGACGTGTGTATACTGTATGTACTCGTATTGTAAGACCTCGCTCGTTTAGAACAGTCCCTAAACTCCCGCAGCGTCAGAGAGAGAAGAACCATCGGCTCAGTTGTGATGATGTGACGCGTGTATACTGTATGTACTCGTATTGCAAGACCTCGCTCGTTTAGAACAGTCCCTAAACTCCCGCAGCGTCAGAGAGAGAAGAGCCATCGGCTCAGTTGTGATGATGTGACGCGTGTATACTGTATGTACTCGTATTGCAAGACCTCGCTTGTTTATACAGTCACTACACTCCCGAAGCGTCAGAGAGAGAAGAACCATCGGCTCAGTTGTGATGATGTGACGTGTGTATACTGTATGTACTCGTATTGCAAGACCTCGCTCGTTTAGAACAGTCCCTAAACTCCCGCAGCGTCAGAGAGAGAAGAACCATCGGCTCAGTTGTGATGATGTGACGCGTGTATACTGTATGTACTCGTATTGCAAGACCTCGCTCGTTTAGAACAGTCACTACACTCCCGCAGCGTTAGAGAGAGAGAAGAACCATCGGCTCAGTTGTGATGATGTGACGCGTGTATACTGTATGTACTCGTATTGCAAGACCTCGCTCATGTAGAAAAGTCACTACACTCCCGCAGCGTCAGGGAGAGAAGAACCATCGTCTCAGTTGTGATGATGTGACGCGTGTATACTGTATGTACTCGTATTGCAAGACCTCGCTCGTTTAGAACAGTCACTACACTCCCACAGCGTTAGAGAGAGAGAAGAACCATCGTCTCAGTTGTGATGATGTGACACTTGTATACTGTATGTACTCGTATTGCAAGACCTCGCTCGTTTAGAACAGTCACTACACTCCCGCAGCGTCAGAGAGAGAAGAACCATCGTCTCAGTTGTGATGATGTGACACTTGTATACTGTATGTACTCGTATTGCAAGACCTCGCTCGTTTAGAACAGTCACTACACTCCCGCAGCGTCAGAGAGAGAAGAACCATCGGCTCAGTTGTGATGATGTGACACTTGTATACTGTATGTACTCGTATTGCAAGACCTCGCTCGTTTAGAACAGTCACTACACTCCCGCAGCGTCAGAGAGAGAAGAACCATCGGCTCAGTTGTGATGATGTGACGTGCGTATACTGTATGTACTCGTATTGCAAGACCTCGTTCGTATAGAACAGTCACTCCACTCCCACAGCATCAGAGAGAGAAGAACCATCAGCCTAGTTGTGATGATGTGACGCGCGTATGTACTCATATTGCAAGACCTCGCTCGTTTAGAACAGTCACTCCACTCCCGCAGCGTCAGAGAGAGAAGAACTATCGGCTCAGTTGTGATGATGTGACGCGTGTATACTGTATGTACTCGTATTGCAAGACCTCGCTCATTTAGAACAGTCACTACACTCCCGCAGCGTCAGAGAGAGAAGAACCATCGGCTCAGTTGTGATGATGTGACGCGTGTATACTGTATGTACTCGTATTGCAAGACCTCGTTCGTATAGAACAGTCACTCCACTCCCACAGCATCAGAGAGAGAAGAACCATCAGCCTAGTTGTGATGATGTGACGCGCGTATACTGTATGTACTCGTATTGCAAGACCTCGCTCGTTTAGAACAGTCACTCCACTCCCGCAGCGTCAGAGAGAGAAGAACTATCGGCTCAGTTGTGATGATGTGACGCGTGTATACTGTATGTACTCGTATTGCAAGACCTCGCTCGTTTAGAACAGTCACTACACTCCCGCAGCGTCAGAGAGAGAAGAACCATCGGCTCAGTTGTGATGATGTGACGCGTGTATACTGTATGTACTCGTATTGCAAGACCTCGCTCGTTTAGAACAGTCCCTAAACTCCCGCAGCGTCAGAGAGAGAAGAACCATCGGCTCAGTTGTGATGATGTGACGCGTGTATACTGTATGTACTCGTATTGCAAGACCTCGCTCGTTTAGAACAGTCCCTAAACTCCCGCAGCGTCAGAGAGAGAAGAGCCATCGGCTCAGTTGTGATGATGTGACGCGTGTATACTGTATGTACTCGTATCGCAAGACCTCACTCATTTAGAACAGTCCCTAAACTCCCGCAGCGTCAGAGAGAGAAGAGCCATCGGCTCAGTTGTGATGATGTGACGCGTGTATACTGTATGTATTCGTATTGCAAGACTTTGCTCGTTTAGAACAGTCACTATACTCCCGCAGCGTCAGAGAGAGAAGAACCATCGGCTCAGTTGTGATGATGTGATGCGTGTATACTCTGTGTACTCGTATTGCAAGACCTCGCTCGTTTGGAACAGTCACTACACTCCCGCAGCGTCAGAGAGAGAAGAACCATCGTCTCAGTTGTGATGATGTGACACTTGTATACTGTATGTACTCGTATTGCAAGACCTCGCTCGTTTAGAACAGTCACTACACTCCCGCAGCGTCAGAGAGAGAAGAACCATCGGCTCAGTTGTGATGATGTGACGTGCGTATACTGTATGTACTCGTATTGCAAGACCTCGTTCGTATAGAACAGTCACTCCACTCCCACAGCATCAGAGAGAGAAGAACCATCAGCCTAGTTGTGATGATGTGACGCGCGTATACTGTATGTACTCGTATTGCAAGACCTCGCTCGTTTAGAACAGTCACTCCACTCCCGCAGCGTCAGAGAGAGAAGAACTATCGGCTCAGTTGTGATGATGTGACGCGTGTATACTGTATGTACTCGTATTGCAAGACCTCGCTCATTTAGAACAGTCACTACACTCCCGCAGCGTCAGAGAGAGAAGAACCATCGGCTCAGTTGTGATGATGTGACGCGTGTATACTGTATGTACTCGTATTGCAAGACCTCGTTCGTATAGAACAGTCACTCCACTCCCACAGCATCAGAGAGAGAAGAACCATCAGCCTAGTTGTGATGATGTGACGCGCGTATACTGTATGTACTCGTATTGCAAGACCTCGCTCGTTTAGAACAGTCACTCCACTCCCGCAGCGTCAGAGAGAGAAGAACTATCGGCTCGGTTGTGATGATGTGACGCGTGTATACTGTATGTACTCGTATTGCAAGACCTCGCTCGTTTAGAACAGTCACTACACTCCCGCAGCGTCAGAGAGAGAAGAACCATCGGCTCAGTTGTGATGATGTGACGCGTGTATACTGTATGTACTCGTATTGCAAGACCTCGCTCGTTTAGAACAGTCCCTAAACTCCCGCAGCGTCAGAGAGAGAAGAACCATCGGCTCAGTTGTGATGATGTGACGCGTGTATACTGTATGTACTCGTATTGCAAGACCTCGCTCGTTTAGAACAGTCCCTAAACTCCCGCAGCGTCAGAGAGAGAAGAGCCATCGGCTCAGTTGTGATGATGTGACGCGTGTATACTGTATGTACTCGTATCGCAAGACCTCACTCATTTAGAACAGTCCCTAAACTCCCGCAGCGTCAGAGAGAGAAGAGCCATCGGCTCAGTTGTGATGATGTGACGCGTGTATACTGTATGTACTCATATCGCAAGACCTCACTCATTTAGAACAGTCCCTAAACTCCCGCAGCGTCAGAGAGAGAAGAACCATCGGCTCAGTTGTGATGATGTGACGCACGTATACTGTATGTACTCGTATTGCAAGACCTCGCTCGTTTAGAACAGTCACTACATTCCCGCAGCGTCAGAGAGAGAAGAACCATCAGCTCAGTGGTGATGATGTGACACGTGTATACTGTATGTACTCATATTGCAAGACTTTGCTCGTTTAGAACAGTCACGACACTCCCGCAGAGTCAGAGAGAGAAGAACCATCGGCTCAGTTGTGATGATGTGATGCGCGTATACTGTATGTACTCGTAATGCAAGACTTTGCTTGTTTAGAACAGTCACGACACTCCCGCAGCGTCAGAGAGAGAAGAACCATCGGCTTAGTTGTGATGATGTGACGCGTGTATACTGTATGTACTCGTATTGCAAGACCTCGCTCGTTTAGAACTGTCACGACACTCCCGCACCGTCAGAGAGAGAAGAACCATTGGCTCAGTTGTGATGGTGTGACGCATGTATACTGTATGTACTCGTATTGCAAGACCTCGTTCGTTTAGAACAGTCACTACACTCCCGCAGCGTCAGAGAGAGAAGAACCATTGGCTCAGTTGTGATGGTGTGACGCATGTATACTGTATGTACTCGTATCGCAAGACCTCGCTCGTTTAGAACAGTCACTACACTCCCGCAGCGTCAGAGAGAGAAGAACCATTGGCTCAGTTGTGATGGTGTGACGCATGTATACTGTATGTACTCGTATTGCAAGACCTCGTTCGTTTAGAACAGTCACCACACTCCCGCAGCGTCAGGGAGAGACGAACCATCGGCTCAGTTGTGATGATGTGACGCGTGTATACTGTATGTACTCGTATTGCAAGACCTCACTCATTTAGAACAGTCCCTAAACTCCCGCAGCGTCAGAGAGAGAAGAGCCATCGGCTCAGTTGTGATGATGTGACGCGTGTATACTGTATGTACTCGTATTGCAAGACCTCACTCATTTAGAACAGTCCCTAAACTCCCGCAGCATCAGAGAGAGAAGAGCCATCGGCTCAGTTGTGATGATGTGACGCGTGTATACTGTATGTACTCGTATTGCAAGACCTCACTCATTTAGAACAGTCCCTAAACTCCCGCAGCGTCAGAGAGAGAAGAGCCATCGGCTCAGTTGTGATGATGTGACGCGTGTATACTGTATGTACTCGTATTGCAAGACCTCGCTTGTTTATACAGTCACTACACTCCCGAAGCGTCAGAGAAAGAAGAACCATCGGCTCAGTTGTGATGATGTGACGCGTGTATACTGTATGTACTCGTATTGCAAGACCTCGCTCGTTTAGAACAGTCACTACACTCCCGCAGCGTTAGAGAGAGAGAAGAACCATCGGCTCAGTTGTGATGATGTGACGTGTGTATACTGTATGTACTCGTATTGCAAGACCTCGCTCGTTTAGAACAGTCCCTAAACTCCCGCAGCGTCAGAGAGAGAAGAACCATCGGCTCAGTTGTGATGATGTGACGCGTGTATACTGTATGTACTCGTATTGCAAGACCTCGCTCGTTTAGAACAGTCCCTAAACTCCCGCAGCGTCAGAGAGAGAAGAGCCATCGGCTCAGTTGTGATGATGTGACGCGTGTATACTGTATGTACTCGTATTGCAAGACCTCGCTTGTTTATACAGTCACTACACTCCCGAAGCGTCAGAGAGAGAAGAACCATCGGCTCAGTTGTGATGATGTGACGTGTGTATACTGTATGTACTCGTATTGCAAGACCTCACTCGTTTAGAACAGTCCCTAAACTCCCGCAGCGTCAGAGAGAGAAGAACCATCGGCTCAGTTGTGATGATGTGACGCGTGTATACTGTATGTACTCGTATTGCAAGACCTCGCTCGTTTAGAACAGTCACTACACTCCCGCAGCGTTAGAGAGAGAGAAGAACCATCGGCTCAGTTGTGATGATGTGACGCGTGTATACTGTATGTACTCGTATTGCAAGACCTCGCTCATGTAGAAAAGTCACTACACTCCCGCAGCGTCAGGGAGAGAAGAACCATCGGCTCAGTTGTGATGATGTGACGCGTGTATACTGTATGTACTCGTATTGCAAGACCTCGCTCGTTTAGAACAGTCACTACACTCCCGCAGCGTCAGAGAGAGAAGAACCATCGGCTCAGTTGTGATGATGTGACGCGTGTATACTGTATGTACTCGTATTGCAAGACCTCGCTCGTTTAGAACAGTCCCTAAACTCCCGCAGCGTCAGAGAGAGAAGAACCATCGGCTCAGTTGTGATGATGTGACGCGTGTATACTGTATGTACTCGTATTGCAAGACCTCGCTCGTTTAGAACAGTCCCTAAACTCCCGCAGCGTCAGAGAGAGAAGAGCCATCGGCTCAGTTGTGATGATGTGACGCGTGTATACTGTATGTACTCGTATCGCAAGACCTCACTCATTTAGAACAGTCCCTAAACTCCCGCAGCGTCAGAGAGAGAAGAGCCATCGGCTCAGTTGTGATGATGTGACGCGTGTATACTGTATGTACTCATATCGCAAGACCTCACTCATTTAGAACAGTCCCTAAACTCCCGCAGCGTCAGAGAGAGAAGAACCATCGGCTCAGTTGTGATGATGTGACGCACGTATACTGTATGTACTCGTATTGCAAGACCTCGCTCGTTTAGAACAGTCACTACATTCCCGCAGCGTCAGAGAGAGAAGAACCATCAGCTCAGTGGTGATGATGTGACACGTGTATACTGTATGTACTCATATTGCAAGACTTTGCTCGTTTAGAACAGTCACGACACTCCCGCAGAGTCAGAGAGAGAAGAACCATCGGCTCAGTTGTGATGATGTGATGCGCGTATACTGTATGTACTCGTAATGCAAGACTTTGCTTGTTTAGAACAGTCACGACACTCCCGCAGCGTCAGAGAGAGAAGAACCATCGGCTCAGTTGTGATGATGTGACGCGTGTATACTGTATGTACTCGTATTGCAAGACCTCGCTCGTTTAGAACTGTCACGACACTCCCGCAGCGTCAGAGAGAGAAGAACCATTGGCTCAGTTGTGATGGTGTGACGCATGTATACTGTATGTACTCGTATTGCAAGACCTCGTTCGTTTAGAACAGTCACTACACTCCCGCAGCGTCAGAGAGAGAAGAACCATTGGCTCAGTTGTGATGGTGTGACGCATGTATACTGTATGTACTCGTATCGCAAGACCTCGCTCGTTTAGAACAGTCACTACACTCCCGCAGCGTCAGAGAGAGAAGAACCATCGGCTCTGTTGTGATGTGTGTATATTGTATGTACTCGTATTGCAAGACCTCGCTCGTTTAGAACAGTCACTATACTCCCGCAGCGTCAGAGAGAGAAGAACCATCGGCTCTGTTGTGATGTGTGTATATTGTATGTACTCGTATTGCAAGACCTCGCTCGTTTAGAACAGTCACTATACTCCCGCAGCGTCAGAGAGAGAAGAACCATCGGCTCTGTTGTGATGTGTGTATATTGTATGTACTCGTATTGCAAGACCTCGCTCGTTTAGAACAGTCACTATACTCCCGCAGTGTCAGAGAGAGAAGAACCATCGGCTCAGTTGTGATGGTGTGACGCATGTATACTGTATGTACTCGTATCGCAAGACCTCGCTCGTTTAGAACAGTCACTACACTCCCGCAGCGTCAGAGAGAGAAGAACCATTGGCTCAGTTGTGATGGTGTGACGCGTGTATACTGTATGTACTCGTATTGCAAGACCTCGCTCGTTTAGAACAGTCACTATACTCCCGCAGCGTCAGAGAGAGAAGAACCATCGGCTCTGTTGTGATGTGTGTATATTGTATGTACTCGTATTGCAAGACCTCGCTCGTTTAGAACAGTCACCACACTCCCGCAGTGTCAGAGAGAGAAGAACCATCGGCTCAGTTGTGATGTGTGTATATTGTATGTACTCGTATCGCAAGACCTCGCTCGTTTAGAACAGTCACGACACTCCCGCAGAGTCAGAGAGAGAAGAACCATCGGCTCAGTTGTGATGATGTGATGCGCGTATACTGTATGTACTCGTAATGCAAGACTTTGCTTGTTTAGAACAGTCACGACACTCCCGCAGCGTCAGAGAGAGAAGAACCATCGGCTTAGTTGTGATGATGTGACGCGTGTATACTGTATGTACTCGTATTGCAAGACCTCGCTCGTTTAGAACTGTCACGACACTCCCGCAGCGTCAGAGAGAGAAGAACCATTGGCTCAGTTGTGATGGTGTGACGCATGTATACTGTATGTACTCGTATTGCAAGACCTCGTTCGTTTAGAACAGTCACTACACTCCCGCAGCGTCAGAGAGAGAAGAACCATTGGCTCAGTTGTGATGGTGTGACGCATGTATACTGTATGTACTCGTATCGCAAGACCTCGCTCGTTTAGAACAGTCACTACACTCCCGCAGCGTCAGAGAGAGAAGAACCATCGGCTCTGTTGTGATGTGTGTATATTGTATGTACTCGTATTGCAAGACCTCGCTCGTTTAGAACAGTCACTATACTCCCGCAGCGTCAGAGAGAGAAGAACCATCGGCTCTGTTGTGATGTGTGTATATTGTATGTACTCGTATTGCAAGACCTCGCTCGTTTAGAACAGTCACTATACTCCCGCAGCGTCAGAGAGAGAAGAACCATCGGCTCTGTTGTGATGTGTGTATATTGTATGTACTCGTATTGCAAGACCTCGCTCGTTTAGAACAGTCACTATACTCCCGCAGTGTCAGAGAGAGAAGAACCATCGGCTCAGTTGTGATGGTGTGACGCATGTATACTGTATGTACTCGTATCGCAAGACCTCGCTCGTTTAGAACAGTCACTACACTCCCGCAGCGTCAGAGAGAGAAGAACCATTGGCTCAGTTGTGATGGTGTGACGCGTGTATACTGTATGTACTCGTATTGCAAGACCTCGCTCGTTTAGAACAGTCACTACACTCCCGCAGCGTCAGAGAGAGAAGAACCATCGGCTCTGTTGTGATGTGTGTATATTGTATGTACTCGTATTGCAAGACCTCGCTCGTTTAGAACAGTCACTATACTCCCGCAGCGTCAGAGAGAGAAGAACCATCGGCTCTGTTGTGATGTGTGTATATTGTATGTACTCGTATTGCAAGACCTCGCTCGTTTAGAACAGTCACTATACTCCCGCAGCGTCAGAGAGAGAAGAACCATCGGCTCTGTTGTGATGTGTGTATATTGTATGTACTCGTATTGCAAGACCTCGCTCGTTTAGAACAGTCACTATACTCCCGCAGCGTCAGAGAGAGAAGAACCATCGGCTCTGTTGTGATGGTGTGACGCATGTATACTGTATGTACTCGTATCGCAAGACCTCGCTCGTTTAGAACAGTCACTACACTCCCGCAGCGTCAGAGAGAGAAGAACCATCGGCTCAGTTGTGATGATGTGACGCATGTATACTGTATGTACTCGTATTGCAAGACCTCACTCGTTTAGAACAGTCACTACACTCCCTCAGCATCAGAGAGAGAAGAACCATCGGCTCAGTTGTGATGGTGTGACGCGTGTATACTGTATGTACTCGTATTGCAAGACTTTGCTCGTTTAGAACAGTCACTAAACTCCCGCAGCGTCAGAGAGAGAAGAACCATTGGCTCAGTTGTGATGGTGTGACACGTGTATACTGTATGTACTCGTATTGCAAGACCTCGCTCGTTTAGAACAGTCACTATACTCCCGCAGCGTCAGAGAGAGAAGAACCATCGGCTCTGTTGTGATGTGTGTATATTGTATGTACTCGTATTGCAAGACCTCGCTTGTTTAGAACAGTCTTTACACTCCCGCAGCATCAGAGAGAGAAGAATCATCGGCTCAGTTGTGATGATATGACACGTGTATACTGTATGTACTCGTATTGCAAGACCTCGCTCGTTTAGAACAGTCACTACACTCCCGCAGCGTCAGAGAGAGAAGAACCATCGGCTCAGTTGTGATGATGTGACGCGTGTATACTGTATGTACTCGTATTGCAAGACCTCACTCGTTTAGAACAGTCACTACACTCCCTCAGCATCAGAGAGAGAAGAACCATCGGCTCAGTTGTGATGGTGTGACGCGTGTATACTGTATGTACTCGTATTGCAAGACTTTGCTCGTTTAGAACAGTCACTAAACTCCCGCAGCGTCAGAGAGAGAAGAACCATTGGCTCAGTTGTGATGGTGTGACACGTGTATACTGTATGTACTCGTATTGCAAGACCTCGCTCGTTTAGAACAGTCACTATACTCCCGCAGCGTCAGAGAGAGAAGAACCATCGGCTCTGTTGTGATGTGTGTATATTGTATGTACTCGTATTGCAAGACCTCGCTTGTTTAGAACAGTCATTACACTCCCGCAGCATCAGAGAGAGAAGAATCATCGGCTCAGTTGTGATGATATGACACGTGTATACTGTATGTACTCGTATTGCAAGACCTCGCTCGTTTAGAACAGTCACTACACTCCCGCAGCGTCAGAGAGAGAAGAACCATCGGCTCAGTTGTGATGATGTGACGCATGTATACTGTATGTACTCGTATTGCAAGACCTCACTCGTTTAGAACAGTCACTACACTCCCTCAGCATCAGAGAGAGAAGAACCATCGGCTCAGTTGTGATGGTGTGACGCGTGTATACTGTATGTACTCGTATTGCAAGACTTTGCTCGTTTAGAACAGTCACTAAACTCCCGCAGCGTCAGAGAGAGAAGAACCATTGGCTCAGTTGTGATGGTGTGACGCGTGTATACTGTATGTACTCGTATTGCAAGACCTCGCTCGTTTAGAACAGTCACTATACTCCCGCAGCGTCAGAGAGAGAAGAACCATCGGCTCTGTTGTGATGTGTGTATATTGTATGTACTCGTATTGCAAGACCTCGCTCGTTTAGAACAGTCACTACACTCCCGCAGCGTCAGAGAGAGAAGAACCATCGGCTCAGTTGTGATGATGTGACGCGTGTATACCGCATGTACTCGTATTGCAAGACCTCGCTCGTTTAGAACAGTCACTACACTCCCGCAGCGTCAGAGAGAGAAGAACCATCGGTTCAGTTGTGATGATGTGACGCGCGTATACTGTATGTACTCGTATTGCAAGACCTCGCTCGTTTAGAACAGTCACTACACTCCCGCAGCGTCAGAGAGAGAAGAACCATCGGCTCAGTTGTGATGATGTGACGCGTGTATACTGTATGTACTCGTATTGCAAGACCTCGCTCGTTTAGAACAGTCACTACACTCCCGCAGCGTCAGAGAGAGAAGAACCATCGGCTCTGTTGTGATGTGTGTATATTGTATGTACTCGTATTGCAAGACCTCGCTCGTTTAGAACAGTCACTATACTCCCGCAGCGTCAGAGAGAGAAGAACCATCGGCTCTGTTGTGATGTGTGTATATTGTATGTACTCGTATTGCAAGACCTCGCTCGTTTAGAACAGTCACTATACTCCCGCAGCGTCAGAGAGAGAAGAACCATCGGCTCTGTTGTGATGTGTGTATATTGTATGTACTCGTATTGCAAGACCTCGCTCGTTTAGAACAGTCACTATACTCCCGCAGTGTCAGAGAGAGAAGAACCATCGGCTCAGTTGTGATGGTGTGACGCATGTATACTGTATGTACTCGTATCGCAAGACCTCGCTCGTTTAGAACAGTCACTACACTCCCGCAGCGTCAGAGAGAGAAGAACCATTGGCTCAGTTGTGATGGTGTGACGCGTGTATACTGTATGTACTCGTATTGCAAGACCTCGCTCGTTTAGAACAGTCACTATACTCCCGCAGCGTCAGAGAGAGAAGAACCATCGGCTCTGTTGTGATGTGTGTATATTGTATGTACTCGTATTGCAAGACCTCGCTCGTTTAGAACAGTCACCACACTCCCGCAGTGTCAGAGAGAGAAGAACCATCGGCTCAGTTGTGATGTGTGTATATTGTATGTACTCGTATCGCAAGACCTCGCTCGTTTAGAACAGTCACGACACTCCCGCAGAGTCAGAGAGAGAAGAACCATCGGCTCAGTTGTGATGATGTGATGCGCGTATACTGTATGTACTCGTAATGCAAGACTTTGCTTGTTTAGAACAGTCACGACACTCCCGCAGCGTCAGAGAGAGAAGAACCATCGGCTTAGTTGTGATGATGTGACGCGTGTATACTGTATGTACTCGTATTGCAAGACCTCGCTCGTTTAGAACTGTCACGACACTCCCGCAGCGTCAGAGAGAGAAGAACCATTGGCTCAGTTGTGATGGTGTGACGCATGTATACTGTATGTACTCGTATTGCAAGACCTCGTTCGTTTAGAACAGTCACTACACTCCCGCAGCGTCAGAGAGAGAAGAACCATTGGCTCAGTTGTGATGGTGTGACGCATGTATACTGTATGTACTCGTATCGCAAGACCTCGCTCGTTTAGAACAGTCACTACACTCCCGCAGCGTCAGAGAGAGAAGAACCATCGGCTCTGTTGTGATGTGTGTATATTGTATGTACTCGTATTGCAAGACCTCGCTCGTTTAGAACAGTCACTATACTCCCGCAGCGTCAGAGAGAGAAGAACCATCGGCTCTGTTGTGATGTGTGTATATTGTATGTACTCGTATTGCAAGACCTCGCTCGTTTAGAACAGTCACTATACTCCCGCAGCGTCAGAGAGAGAAGAACCATCGGCTCTGTTGTGATGTGTGTATATTGTATGTACTCGTATTGCAAGACCTCGCTCGTTTAGAACAGTCACTATACTCCCGCAGTGTCAGAGAGAGAAGAACCATCGGCTCAGTTGTGATGGTGTGACGCATGTATACTGTATGTACTCGTATCGCAAGACCTCGCTCGTTTAGAACAGTCACTACACTCCCGCAGCGTCAGAGAGAGAAGAACCATTGGCTCAGTTGTGATGGTGTGACGCGTGTATACTGTATGTACTCGTATTGCAAGACCTCGCTCGTTTAGAACAGTCACTACACTCCCGCAGCGTCAGAGAGAGAAGAACCATCGGCTCTGTTGTGATGTGTGTATATTGTATGTACTCGTATTGCAAGACCTCGCTCGTTTAGAACAGTCACTATACTCCCGCAGCGTCAGAGAGAGAAGAACCATCGGCTCTGTTGTGATGTGTGTATATTGTATGTACTCGTATTGCAAGACCTCGCTCGTTTAGAACAGTCACTATACTCCCGCAGCGTCAGAGAGAGAAGAACCATCGGCTCTGTTGTGATGTGTGTATATTGTATGTACTCGTATTGCAAGACCTCGCTCGTTTAGAACAGTCACTATACTCCCGCAGCGTCAGAGAGAGAAGAACCATCGGCTCTGTTGTGATGGTGTGACGCATGTATACTGTATGTACTCGTATCGCAAGACCTCGCTCGTTTAGAACAGTCACTACACTCCCGCAGCGTCAGAGAGAGAAGAACCATCGGCTCAGTTGTGATGATGTGACGCATGTATACTGTATGTACTCGTATTGCAAGACCTCACTCGTTTAGAACAGTCACTACACTCCCTCAGCATCAGAGAGAGAAGAACCATCGGCTCAGTTGTGATGGTGTGACGCGTGTATACTGTATGTACTCGTATTGCAAGACTTTGCTCGTTTAGAACAGTCACTAAACTCCCGCAGCGTCAGAGAGAGAAGAACCATTGGCTCAGTTGTGATGGTGTGACACGTGTATACTGTATGTACTCGTATTGCAAGACCTCGCTCGTTTAGAACAGTCACTATACTCCCGCAGCGTCAGAGAGAGAAGAACCATCGGCTCTGTTGTGATGTGTGTATATTGTATGTACTCGTATTGCAAGACCTCGCTTGTTTAGAACAGTCTTTACACTCCCGCAGCATCAGAGAGAGAAGAATCATCGGCTCAGTTGTGATGATATGACACGTGTATACTGTATGTACTCGTATCGCAAGACCTCGCTCGTTTAGAACAGTCACTACACTCCCGCAGCGTCAGAGAGAGAAGAACCATCGGCTCAGTTGTGATGATGTGACGCATGTATACTGTATGTACTCGTATTGCAAGACCTCACTCGTTTAGAACAGTCACTACACTCCCTCAGCATCAGAGAGAGAAGAACCATCGGCTCAGTTGTGATGGTGTGACGCGTGTATACTGTATGTACTCGTATTGCAAGACTTTGCTCGTTTAGAACAGTCACTAAACTCCCGCAGCGTCAGAGAGAGAAGAACCATCGGCTCAGTTGTGATGGTGTGACACGTGTATACTGTATGTACTCGTATTGCAAGACCTCGCTCGTTTAGAACAGTCACTATACTCCCGCAGCGTCAGAGAGAGAAGAACCATCGGCTCTGTTGTGATGTGTGTATATTGTATGTACTCGTATTGCAAGACCTCGCTCGTTTAGAACAGTCTTTACACTCCCGCAGCATCAGAGAGAGAAGAATCATCGGCTCAGTTGTGATGATATGACACGTGTATACTGTATGTACTCGTATTGCAAGACCTCGCTCGTTTAGAACAGTCACTACACTCCCGCAGCGTCAGAGAGAGAAGAACCATCGGCTCAGTTGTGATGATGTGACGCATGTATACTGTATGTACTCGTATTGCAAGACCTCACTCGTTTAGAACAGTCACTACACTCCCTCAGCATCAGAGAGAGAAGAACCATCGGCTCAGTTGTGATGGTGTGACGCGTGTATACTGTATGTACTCGTATTGCAAGACTTTGCTCGTTTAGAACAGTCACTAAACTCCCGCAGCGTCAGAGAGAGAAGAACCATTGGCTCAGTTGTGATGGTGTGACACGTGTATACTGTATGTACTCGTATTGCAAGACCTCGCTCGTTTAGAACAGTCACTATACTCCCGCAGCGTCAGAGAGAGAAGAACCATCGGCTCTGTTGTGATGTGTGTATATTGTATGTACTCGTATTGCAAGACCTCGCTCGTTTAGAACAGTCACTACACTCCCGCAGCGTCAGAGAGAGAAGAACCATCGGCTCAGTTGTGATGATGTGACGCGTGTATACCGCATGTACTCGTATTGCAAGACCTCGCTCGTTTAGAACAGTCACTACACTCCCGCAGCGTCAGAGAGAGAAGAACCATCGGTTCAGTTGTGATGATGTGACGCGCGTATACTGTATGTACTCGTATTGCAAGACCTCGCTCGTTTAGAACAGTCACTACACTCCCGCAGCGTCAGAGAGAGAAGAACCATCGGCTCAGTTGTGATGATGTGACGCGTGTATACTGTATGTACTCGTATTGCAAGACCTCGCTCGTTTAGAACAGTCACTACACTCCCGCAGCGTCCGAGAGAGAAGAACCATCGGCTCTGTTGTGATGTGTGTATATTGTATGTACTCGTATTGCAAGACCTCGCTCGTTTAGAACAGTCACTATACTCCCGCAGCGTCAGAGAGAGAAGAACCATCGGCTCTGTTGTGATGTGTGTATATTGTATGTACTCGTATTGCAAGACCTCGCTCGTTTAGAACAGTCACTATACTCCCGCAGCGTCAGAGAGAGAAGAACCATCGGCTCTGTTGTGATGTGTGTATATTGTATGTACTCGTATTGCAAGACCTCGCTCGTTTAGAACAGTCACTATACTCCCGCAGCGTCAGAGAGAGAAGAACCATCGGCTCTGTTGTGATGGTGTGACGCATGTATACTGTATGTACTCGTATCGCAAGACCTCGCTCGTTTAGAACAGTCACTACACTCCCGCAGCGTCAGAGAGAGAAGAACCATCGGCTCAGTTGTGATGATGTGACGCATGTATACTGTATGTACTCGTATTGCAAGACCTCACTCGTTTAGAACAGTCACTACACTCCCTCAGCATCAGAGAGAGAAGAACCATCGGCTCAGTTGTGATGGTGTGACGCGTGTATACTGTATGTACTCGTATTGCAAGACTTTGCTCGTTTAGAACAGTCACTACACTCCCGCAGCGTCAGAGAGAGAAGAACCATTGGCTCAGTTGTGATGGTGTGACACGTGTATACTGTATGTACTCGTATTGCAAGACCTCGCTCGTTTAGAACAGTCACTATACTCCCGCAGCGTCAGAGAGAGAAGAACCATCGGCTCTGTTGTGATGTGTGTATATTGTATGTACTCGTATTGCAAGACCTCGCTTGTTTAGAACAGTCTTTACACTCCCGCAGCATCAGAGAGAGAAGAATCATCGGCTCAGTTGTGATGATATGACACGTGTATACTGTATGTACTCGTATTGCAAGACCTCGCTCGTTTAGAACAGTCACTACACTCCCGCAGCGTCAGAGAGAGAAGAACCATCGGCTCAGTTGTGATGATGTGACGCATGTATACTGTATGTACTCGTATTGCAAGACCTCACTCGTTTAGAACAGTCACTACACTCCCTCAGCATCAGAGAGAGAAGAACCATCGGCTCAGTTGTGATGGTGTGACGCGTGTATACTGTATGTACTCGTATTGCAAGACTTTGCTCGTTTAGAACAGTCACTAAACTCCCGCAGCGTCAGAGAGAGAAGAACCATTGGCTCAGTTGTGATGGTGTGACACGTGTATACTGTATGTACTCGTATTGCAAGACCTCGCTCGTTTAGAACAGTCACTATACTCCCGCAGCGTCAGAGAGAGAAGAACCATCGGCTCTGTTGTGATGTGTGTATATTGTATGTACTCGTATTGCAAGACCTCGCTTGTTTAGAACAGTCTTTACACTCCCGCAGCATCAGAGAGAGAAGAATCATCGGCTCAGTTGTGATGATATGACACGTGTATACTGTATGTACTCGTATTGCAAGACCTCGCTCGTTTAGAACAGTCACTACACTCCCGCAGCGTCAGAGAGAGAAGAACCATCGGCTCAGTTGTGATGATGTGACGCATGTATACTGTATGTACTCGTATTGCAAGACCTCACTCGTTTAGAACAGTCACTACACTCCCTCAGCATCAGAGAGAGAAGAACCATCGGCTCAGTTGTGATGGTGTGACGCGTGTATACTGTATGTACTCGTATTGCAAGACTTTGCTCGTTTAGAACAGTCACTAAACTCCCGCAGCGTCAGAGAGAGAAGAACCATCGGCTCAGTTGTGATGGTGTGACACGTGTATACTGTATGTACTCGTATTGCAAGACCTCGCTCGTTTAGAACAGTCACTATACTCCCGCAGCGTCAGAGAGAGAAGAACCATCGGCTCTGTTGTGATGTGTGTATATTGTATGTACTCGTATTGCAAGACCTCGCTCGTTTAGAACAGTCACTACACTCCCGCAGCGTCAGAGAGAGAAGAACCATCGGCTCAGTTGTGATGATGTGACGCGTGTATACCGCATGTACTCGTATTGCAAGACCTCGCTCGTTTAGAACAGTCACTACACTCCCGCAGCGTCAGAGAGAGAAGAACCATCGGTTCAGTTGTGATGATGTGACGCGCGTATACTGTATGTACTCGTATTGCAAGACCTCGCTCGTTTAGAACAGTCACTACACTCCCACAGCGTCAGAGAGAGAAGAACCATCGGCTCAGTTGTGATGATGTGACGCGTGTATACTGTATGTACTCGTATTGCAAGACCTCGCTCGTTTAGAACAGTCACTACACTCCCGCAGCGTCAGAGAGAGAAGAACCATCGGCTCAGTTGTGATGATGTGACGCGTGTATACTGTATGTACTCGTATTGCAAGACCTCGCTCGTTTAGAACAGTCACTACACTCCCGCAGCGTCAGAGAGAGAAGAACCATCGGCTCAGTTGTGATGATGTGACGCGTGTATACTGTATGTACTCGTATTGCAAGACCTCGCTCGTTTAGAACAGTCACTACACTCCCGCAGCGTCCGAGAGAGAAGAACCATCGGCTCAGCTGTGATGATGTGACGCGTGTATACTGTATGTACTCGTATTGCAAGACCTCACTCGTTTAGAACAGTCACTACACTCCCGCAGCGTCAGAGAGAGACGAACCAGCTCAGTTGTGATGCGTGTATACTGTACGTATTTGTATTGCAAGACCTTGCTTGTATATCAAGTTAAAATTTAATCAAATGTTTTGCTTGTCTTGCAATCCAAGGTTTTACTGTACTCACTTTTTCTACATCTGAACTAGAGACAAGTTATAGTGAGGTGGCCAAATTATTTCCTTGCCTAAACTGGCTTAAAATCTAAATGGTAGCTGAGGCGATGGAGGGTGAAGAGACGTGGCCAAGGTTGCAAGACCCTTCAGGGGGAAATAAACCCAGGCTTGCCTGTCCTTCAGCCGTCAGCTCTACCCACTCCTGTTGGAAGAAAGCAGAGGAGGATGGGTATGAAGAAAATTAACTAGCCATTAAACTGCTGGGGCTTTAATACATGCAGAAAGCTCTCTCACTGTCAAGAGAGCCGTGAAGCCTACAATTATATCTTGAATTACGTCTCCATTTTCTTTCTTTCCTGTAGGCAATTATTAATCAAGCAGGTAATACTTTCCAGTTATTACCTCTTCAGGAATTCTTGAAGGTCTCGCTAATCAGGTTCGGTACAAACTGTCCCAGACAGATATTTCATCCTGACATTCGGCTCACAGCTTTAATGTGGTGTCTTAAAACATGAAGAGGAATAACGATTAATGCACAGACCGGTGCTGCCAGGCCTTTGGATTTAGTACAGCGGTGTCGGATTCTGGATGAAGGCAAAAAGGTAGAAAGGTAACGGTGGAAAAGCGCCAGCCGTGCGTGACACTGCCTCGAACTGCATTTTGCAATCAGCTACTTTGTAGGAGGTGATTATGAACGCATCTGTGGCGTGGGTTGCACTGGACTCGCAGAGCACTACGAATACATTAGGTAGGGGGGAGTCTGGAAAGCACCTGATTTGATTTAATTAAATTAACCTTTGGTGATATCACGTTTGTGATAAACACTTCCGCAGAGAGATATTTTTTATGCCTGTCTTAGAAGCATAGAAACATGATGGCAGATAAAGGCCAAATGGCCCATCCAGTCTGCCCATCCGCAGTAACCATTATCTCTTTCTCTCTCCGAGAGATCCCACGTGCCTAATAGAAACATAGTAAGATGATGGCAGATAAAGGCCAAATGGCCCATCCAGTCTGCCCATCCGCAGTATCCATTATCTCTTTCTCTCTCCGAGAGATCCCACGTGCCTAATAGAAACATAGTAAGATGATGGCAGATAAAGGCCAAATGGCCCATCCAGTCTGCCCATCCGCAGTATCCATTATCTCTTTCTCTCTCTGAGAGATCCCACGTGCCTAATAGAAACATAGTAAGATGATGGCAGATAAAGGCCATATGGCCCATCCAGTCTGCCCATCCGCAGTATCCATTGTCTCTTTCTCTCTCTGAGAGATCCCACATGCCTGTCCCAGGGTCCTTTCTGCCATCTTTGCAGAGTAGAGAGGTTCAGTGAGCATTCCTAGACTCTGAAGAACTGAGTCCTGATGTCATAGTGGTCCAGGGCCAAAGAAAAGGAAGACCACTGGCAGTGATGTCGTAAGGGGTGGGGCAGGGCTGTCAGCTCCGGGCACCATTTTGGTGGGGGCGCCAGCTCCGCTCCTCCTCTCTGACCTGCTGCTATGGGAGCACCTTTCCTTCCCTCCCTCGTGCCTACTCAGGGCCAGAAGCACAAAGCTCCCACACCTCAGTGGTGGGAGTGATTTTTCTTTTACCAGCAATGCAGAGCATAATAGTATGCAAATTATATGCATGCTATTCATGCGGAGCATCGCGGGTAAAAGGGGGAAGGAATTGTGCTCCTCCTCCTATCTGCCCTGTCAAAAAAAGCAGCCCCTGCTCTCCCTGCCTGCTGGTACAGCTGACCAGGGCAGGGGAATCCTCCATCATGTGGCGGCTTTGGGGAAGTCCTGCCAGCTCAGCTGATCAGGGATTTCCCTTCCCCGATCAGCTGCTGCTTTATTTTATTTTTTAATGGGCACAGCTATTGTGCTCACACATGTCCTCTGCACATGCGCAGATATCAACACCATGACATAAAATGCATGCATATGATATCATGTTGATGCCATCGCAAGCACAGAGGACCTCCAGACGCAGCCCCGAAGTCAGGGACTTCCAAAACTCCAGGGGACATAAGAACATAAGACTAGCCTTACTGGGTCAGACCAATAGTCCATCAAGCCCAGTAGCCTGTTCTCACGGAGGCCAATCCAGGTCACTAGTACCTGACAAAAACCCATGGAGTAGCAACATTCCAGAACAAGCAGAGGCTTCCCTCATGTCTTTCTCAATAATAGACTATGGACTTTTCCTCCAGGAACTAAAGGCGAAAAAACAGTGTGACAAGGCGGTGGCTGCTGCCAGAAGGATGCTGGGCTGTATAAAGAGAGGCCAGTAGAAGGAAGAAGGTGTTGATGCCCCTGTACAGGTCATTGTTAAGGCCCCAGCTTGGAGTATTGTGTTCTGTTTTGGAGACCGTATCTGGCGAAGGACATAAGAAGACTTGAAGCGGTCCAGAAGAGGGCAACGAAAATGATAGGAGGCTTGCGCCAGAAGACATATGAGGAGAGACTGGAAGCCCTGAATATGTATACCCTAGAGGAAAGGAGAGACGGGAGATATGATTCAGATGTTCAAATACTTGAAGGGTATTAACGTAGAACAAAATCTTTTCCAGAGAAAGGAAAATGGTAAAACCAGAGGACATAATTTGAGGTTGAGGGGTGGTAGATTCAGGGGCAATGTTAGGAAATTCTACTTTACGGAGAGGGTAGTGGATGCCTGGAATGCGCTCCCGAGAGAGGTGGTGGAGAGTAAAACTGTGACTGAGTTCAAAGAAGCGTGGGATGAACACAAAGGATTTAGAATCAGAAAATAATATTAAATATTGCACTAAAGCCAGTATTAGGCAGACTTGCACGGTCTGTATCTGTATATGGCCATTTGGGGGAGGATGGGCTGGGGAGGGCTTCAGTGGCTGGGAGGGTGTAGATCAGGGGTCTCAAAGTCCCTCCTCGAGGGCCGGAATCCAGTCGGGTTTTCAGGATTTCCCCAATGAATATGCATGAGATCTATTGGCAACAATGAAAGCAGTGCAGGCAAATAGATCTCATGCATATTCATTGGGGAAATCCTGAAAACCTGACTGGTTTCCGGCCCTCGAGGAGGGACTTTGAGACCCCTGGTGTAGATGGGCTAGAGTAGGTTTTGATGGAGACTTCAGCAGTTGGAACCCAAGCACAGTACCGGGCAGAGCTTTGGATTCTTGCCCAGAAATAGCTAAGAAGAAAAAATTAAAAAAATTTAAATTGAATCAGGTTGGGCAGACTGGATGGGCCATTCGGGTCTTTATCTGCCGTCATCTACTATGTTACTATGTTTAAGTTGTCCAAACCTTTCTTAAAACCAGCTACGCTATCCGCTTGTACCACAATCTCTGGCAACGCGTTGCAGAGCTTAACTATTCTCTGAGTGAAAATTCGATCCACTTGTACCCGTTGTACTCCACTCAGGATTTTGTAGAGTTCAGTCATATCTCCCCTCAGCCGTCTCTTTTCCAGGCTGGGGAGCGCTAAGCGTTTTAGTCTGCTGGGTTTTGGAAATCCCTCTGGGTTTTCCCAGGCGTCTGGCAACCCTACTTGGTATGTCTCCCCTTCCCCAATCTTGAAATTGTTATGGATGTTCAGAACTTGAACCCATTTCTCTGCACTCGAGTCACGTCTCAGTCCCGTAAAATGATCTTTAAGCATTAATCCACTCACGTTCTTCACTTCTTAAACTGTTATATTTTCCATCCGCTTTTCAGAGAATGAAAAGAGTGTCTTTGTGAAGGAAGCTAATGTATTGTCATGAGCTGTCAAAGCCGGTCAGTGGTCGTAATTCTGTGTGCCTGCTGATGACGGCTATGGCTGCTGTTCTGTGCCAGTGAAAGGGAAAGCACGCTGGATCTTTAAAACGAAGCAGGAAGGATCACAGAGCGGAGTCTGCAGCCAGGAAGGCCACGGGTGGCTGTTGAGGACTGAAAACTGGCCAGGTTTTCATGGCAGCTCTAAACAACGTTTGTATAGTTTCAAGTTTCAAGTTTATTCAAGATTTGTTGAATCGCTTATTTAAATTTACTAAGCGATTTACAAAAACAAGAAAAATAATACAAATACAAGGTTAGTTAAACTTTAATACAATGTTAAAAAAAAAAAAATTAAATTAAAATTATACAGACTAACGGACACATAAGGAAAGAAGGGTAAAATTACATATGTATAAAAAAATAAAAAGATATGAGGTAAAAAAAACATGAGGTAAGGGAAGGAAATGAGGAAAAAGATAGGTTGAGGAAGGATTAGGAAAATTGGTTTCATACATTATATGCGTCCTTAAAAAGGAAACTTTTTAAGCTACTTTTAAACTGCTTTAAATCCTTTTCAGTTCTAAGATACAGGGGCAAGTTATTCCATAATTGTGGGGCTATGACAGAAAAAATATCAGTACGACGAGTTCCAATAATTTTTAGTGAAGGAACTGTTAAAAGATTTTGATTGGTTGATCTTAAAGTGCGAGAGGTACAGTATGGGATAAGTAGTCTGTTAATAAATTGAGGTTCGTTTGTGCTCAATGTTTTAAAAACTAAAAGTAGTATTTTAAAGGTGATACGATGAGAGATAGGGAGCCAATGAGATTCAATAAAAAGTGGTGTGACGTGGTCAAATTTTTTACAGTTATGTATTAATTTAATTGCTGTGTTTTGGACTATCTGGAGACGTTTTTTCTCTTTCTGAGAGATATTAAATAATAATGCATTACAATAATCCATTTTTGAAATAATGAGTGAGTGAATAAGTATGTTTAAGGATTTAGGCTCTAAAAATTTAGCAATTGATCTGATCATACACAATCTAAAAAAAGATATTCTAATTGTATTTGTAATATGTTCATGAAAGGTTAATCCATCATCAATTGTGACTCCTAATATTTTTAGGGAGCTTACTAGGTTTATTTGTGCATTATCTAAAATAAATGAAGAATTTAGGCGTATATCTTTTTTCCAGGGGAAAAAGAGTGCTTTGGATTTTTGAACATTTAAGGCTAACATGTTTGAGTTTAGCCATTGTTTAATTTCTCCTAATTTTTTGTTTATATCAGTTATTTCATTTATGTTGTCTGGATTCAATGGATGCAGTAATTGAATATCATCGGCATAGGTAAAAGTGGTGAATCCTATTGATTGACACATACAGAGCAGGGGAGAAAGAAAGATATTGAACAATAGTAGTATACCGCATTACCCTTCAGATCTATGCGGTTTAACAGAGTAAAAATGGCCACAAACATATGATTTATATTCTGCCACTACCCTGAAGAGTTCAAAGCGGATCTCAAAGAAAACGACGACTAGGATCAAACCCAGTTAAACAATCATAAGATGAATCATTTATTCACCAATTATAGCCTAAGTACCGTAGTTTACATTTTCCCCTGTCTGTCCTGGTGAGCTCACAATCTGTCTAATGTACCTGGGACATTGGAGGGTTAAATGGTCACAGCGCAGGGGTTGAATTCAGAACCTCAGGGTGCCGAGGGGGCTCTAGCCACACTCTCCTCTCTACAACACATAAATCACCCAAAAATGTTCTTAAATAGATGTGTTTTTAATCATTTCCTAAATGTCATTTCATTATCTTCAGCTCTTAAACCTGACTGTAAAGAAATTAACACTGGACTTAACCAAACTGCAGAAGAGCTTCTTACCGCAGGCCGGCAAGGTAAATGCTCTGACGCTCATAGGAACAGAATGTGCATCCCAAAACTTACCTTGCCAGCCCGTGGTAAGAAGCTCTTCTGCAGATTAGTAAAAGGAACCCTAAATTCAATAAATACAAAGGGAGACGATCCATTAAGATTTTAAACACTGTATTTCACTGTGATGTTGTCTCTTGATGATGTAAACCGCTTCGATCTGGAAGGCATTGAGGTCTAGAAATGTATTTTAATGGAATGGAATGTTGTACAGGTTTTAAAATGAATTTGGGCAGTAACAGGAAGCCAGCGCCGTATTTCCATACGCAGGAAAAAGGTTTTCAGGATGTCCACAATGGAAATGCAGTGTATGCAAATCAATCTATGCATATTCATTGTGAATATCCTGAAAACCTGGCTTACCTGGCAGCAGGAGAAGCATTTTAGCCAATCAGAGCATTGTGCATATAGGAGGCCAAGTTGTGGATCAAGGTGACCGAGAAAGCTGTGTAAAGTTTTTTTTCCCAGCATACATCTGTGACTTAAAGGAGACTTCTAGAACCAAAGCACTCGGTAAGATCAGACTGGCAGCTTCACCCATTTACCATAGCAGCTCTTCATTCCTAAATATGGTGGTAAATGGGTGAAGCTGCCAATTAGAGAATGACATGGTGGCAAAATTCATCACCGTTCTCATCCCCGCGGATAACCGCGGGAAATAATCCCATGCCATTTTCTAGTGTCAACCTCAGTCCTTCTACACCAGCATTCTTCAAAGCAAAGCTTGCGGGTCAGTGGTTGTGGCCATTCATACTCTGATTCTTATGGGAGCCAAGGATAATGAAGCCATTGTGACATCACTGTTGTGATTGGCTCTTAGGCACTGGTGGAATGAGGCATTATGACATCACAATATCTGCTCTGGATACCAGAGACTGTCATTCTGTAGTGTCTGTTTCAGCCTCAGACCTTCTACACCAGCATTCTTCAAAGCAAAGCTTGAGGGTCAGTGGTTGTGGCCATTCATACTCTGATTCTTCCCTCTCTCCTTAAAGAATGACATGAAGATGGTTTCCCGCGGTTATCTGCGGGGACGGGAACGGTGATGAATTTTGTCACCGTGTCATTCTCTACTGCCAATCTGATCTTCAGTGGTTTGGCTCCAGACATCTTTATGTCATAGATGCATGCTGGGAAAAGGACTTTCTTTATTTTCATTTAAAACATTTCTAATCTGCCTTTTAACCAAAGTGGCTCACAATTGACATACATGTCTACAAATATCTAAATAACCAAACTAAATAAGTGAAACAAAGATAAAACAGGGGGACATCTTGTCCTATCTATCAGAAAGGAAAGTTATATCATCGTAACCAGGGAAAAAGTACCACTAGCTAAAAAAATGCTTGTGCAAAGAGGTAAGTCTTCAGTAATTTCTAAACTGTAACATAAGAACATAAGAATTGCCAACTCCAGATCAGACCCTGGGTTCATCAAGTCCGATGATCCGCACACGCGGTGGCCCCACCAGGTGTTCCCTGGCATAGTTTTAGTCCCCATTTCACCTTATGCTTCTCAAGGGAGATGTGCATCTAATTTACCCTTACCCGTATCACTCTATGCCACTCTTAAGGAGATGTGCATCTAGTTTACCCTTAAATCTTAGAACGGTGGATTCTGCAATTACTTCCTCTGGGAGAGCATTCCAGGTGTCCACCACTCGCTGCGTGAAACAGAACTTCCTGATATTCGTCCTGGACCTGTCCCCCCTCAGCTTTGATACTCTTTGGGGTTCCGAAATGCTGCTAATATGTGGGGTTTTGGAATCTTGCTACACTTTGAGATTCTGCACGGAATCTTGATTCGTAAGAATATAAGAATTGCCATCTCCGGATCAGACCCTGGGTCCATCAAGTCCAGTGATCCGCACACGCGGTGGCCCCGCCAGGTGTACCCTGGCATAGTTTTAGTCCCCATATCACCATATGCTTCTCAAGAGAGATGTGCATCTAATTTACCCTTACCCGTATCACTCTATGCCACTCTTAAGGAGAAGTGCATCTAGTTTACCCATAAGAACATAAGAATTGCCAAACTTCCACGAAACCTCAAAATACCTGTCGGAGCGTTCCATAAAACAGGGCCGGCAAAGGAGAAACAAGATTTTGAAGTCTTCACATAACGCACTGTGGGGTCCTTTTACTAAGGCGTGCTAGCTGATTTAGTGCAAGATTGTTGATTTAACTCACGCTAACGATTAATGCACGCTAAATGCTAACGCATCCATAGAATATAATGGGCGAGTTAACATTTTGAGCGTGCTAATTGTTAGCGCACGCTAAATCGGATAGCGTGCCTTCATAAAAGAGGGGGTGTATCCTTTGTATATGGATCAAGCAACCAACGGTTCTCGGATCTCAATGCTCTGGATGGTCTGTACAATATCAAGCGCTTAACCAAATAGTCGGGCAAGGTATCGCACACAAAATAGCTGAAACACACCCAAGAAATAAGATAGGGGTAAAAAAATGCAACCATGTCCGCTTGAAAGAAAAAGGAAGCTTCTAGAATTCCTAATTAAGGGGAGGAGGGTGAGAAAGGTCATTAGATGCCGGGTTAATTAGACTGACCTAAAATATTTTAAGTGTAGTTCCACAGCGTGCGATCCCTGATTACCCCTAGCAGTTCATAAGCAGCGTTCTGTGCATAGAGCCACTTAGAAGGGTTTCAGGGCAATGTTGTAAATCAGAACATCAGGAATTTCAATTGAAGTATGGAGGACACACTCCATTTGGGCTGCTCTCAGACGTGCTGAAATGGAGAAGACACAATGTCATTCCCAAGGAAAGACAATTCATTAAACAGTAAAATTCAACACAACATTCAACATTGTGGATAAGTGGATAACAGTCTCTGATGTCACCTCTTTTCAACTGGATCAGATTCTTCTCCCCATCTTTTTTGTCCTCATTCAAAATGTTTCCCATTCCTATGCAAATGAGGACTCTCAACAATCTCCTTTCTGTCACCAGTCTCTTTCAGGATTCCAAAAACAATTAGGAAATCCCATTTAACTTATCAAAATCCCTTTTTACTCGGAGACTTTGACATCACTCCCTTTCTCCTACCAGCGTCTATCCCACCACCCATTCGCTGCCATAACCCTGAGCTGAAAGGTTAGTTGGGAAACTTCCCTTTCCTCCTATCCATTCTACAGTTTGGCTCGCTTCCATGACTTCTGGACCAGCTCACTCCATGCCCTTTAGGGTCTAAAAACTGTCCCTCCATAGGTTCCCATTGTACTTCTACCTCCATGGGTGTATTCTTCTACATCCAGACCCCACATCTCCAAAGCTCATTCCCCTGTCTCCTTGGAAGGGGGCTACATACTATTCATGAACCCTTAGGGATTCATCCTCCTGGGTGGTTTCTCCCTTATACTAGGCCACCAGGAAGTCCTCCCTGCTCCTCCCCCCCCCCCGGGATCTACCCCCTTTTCCTGATGTCGCCTTGCCTTCAACCCAACTAAAGGAAGTTTTTCAACAGTTGGGATGGCCCTTGAGAAGAGGCTGAGCCTTTCTCCTCCTGATTATGATAAGTGGAATGGGTAGGTGTGAATCGCTTGTTTACTCTTTCCAAAAATATAAGGACTAGGGAGCATGAAATGAAGCTACTAAGTAATAAATTTAAAACAAATCAAAGAAAATATTTCTTCACTCAACATGTAATTACGGTAAACTCTGGAATTCGTTGCTAGAGAATGTGGTAAAAGCAGTTAGCTTAACCGATGTTTAAAAAAAGTTTGGATAATTTCCTTAAAAAATGTCCATAAGTTTTCAAGTTTTATTTGAGATCTGATATACTGCTTATAAAAATTGTCTAAGCCATTATTAAAGATGGACTTGGGAAAATCCACTGCTTATTTCAGGAATAAGCAGCATAAAATCTTTTTGACTCTTTTTGGATCTTGCCAAGTTACTTGTGATCTGATTGGCCACTGTTGGACACAGGATACTGGGCTTGATGGACTTTTGATCTGTCCCATTATGGCATCTCTTCTTATGTAGTAACAAAATACTCATATAAATAAATACATGTGCAACCAACTCACAATAACAACATAATAAAACACAATTTTTCATATAAATAATAATAAACTTTACAAAATGCACGGCATGCTGATATTGGGTTACTCTATAATGCAATCTTGTGTTCTCATCATGAGGCATTAGGGACACCTACAAGGAGGCACCTGCTTAAAGAATTTACCCTCGTAATGGGCTTTTAGAAGGCAGTGATGCTTTTACAAAATTAACTCTTTCATCTCGGTAATTAATAGAACTCCATCAAACATGCATGGATGATCAAAGAGTTGAGGAGACACGTAAGGAGGCAGATTAAAAGAAAGGATAAAGACTTCTTATGCTGTAATTATTAAAGTGAGAGAAAAATTATTATGAAACGAGACACTACACAAGAATTTATTATATGAGTTTTATAAATTACAGATCTCACCAGGTTATTTATTAGGTTACGTCTCCATGCAAGACTATCTACCTAGCCCACATAATGAGATCGTAAAAGTTCAGAATTTAAGAATGAATTAAGGGACAAAGACAGTAAATCAGAAATTGCAAAACAGCCTGAGCATGTCACTCCAGATAATTTACAGAATATTAAATTCATGTGCTTGATAAGGCTCATAAACCTGGGAGAAGAGTTAACTGCAGAAAAGAATATGAACGGATTTGAAGACATTCAGGCCTAGATTCCATAAACAGCGGTGGCAGCGGCCCACCTTAAAAATGGTCGCCGATCGCATGTCAGTCATGTGATGGGGCCGTTTTCGGGAAAAGCAGGCACTGCAAATGTATGCCAGGGTTTTCAAGGCCCTCATTTCCGGCACCTACCTGTCATATGAATCGAACCTACGGAGACGCTTTATGATGCCCTAATGCAGGGGTGCCCACACTTTTTTGGCTTACGACCAACTTTTAAAAATGACCAAGCCAAAATGACCAACAATAAAATTTTTAAAAAACACAAAGCGCACTGTACACAGAGAAAATGTTAATTATCATTTATGTTCCGGGGTTTTTTCCAAAGAGTTCAAGACAGATGACTTTATGCAATGTCACCTCAGTAACAACTATACAAAAATAGACACATATACCCCCTTCCTTTTTAGTAAACCGCGAGAGAAGTTTTTAGTGCAGGGAGCTCACGACGCTCATAGGCTCCTTGCGCTAAAATCTGCTACTGTGGTTTAGTAAAAGGGGCAATTGAATAGATAATTGGCTAACTGTTTAAATCCCTTAGGGAGAATGTTTGGCCTTGAAGAAATGGGCATCAGTATGGGCTCTCGGAATATAAACAAGGGATTATGAACCCAGGCATTAACTGGTCACCTATGAGTTAATACCCATACTGATGTCCATTTATTAAAAGCATTTTTGTTATATTTCCATTTCTTCAAGGCCAAACATTCTCCCTGAGGGATTTAAACAGCTAGCCAACTATCTATTGACTTGTACTTTGGATAAAATTGGTAACTATATTGTCTTAAGGGTTTACTTTTTGTGCTGATTTTAATAAAAGGAGGCCATAGTGCAAAATATAGACAGCTCATATAAATTCTCAAAACGGACACATTTTGATCACTAAATTGAAAATAAAATCATTTTTCCTACCTTTGTTGTCTGGTGATTTCATGAGTCTCTGGTTGCACTTTCTTCTTCTGACTGTGCATCCAATATTTCTTCCCTCTTTTCTGCCTCCTGCATGCTTCGTCTCCTCCAGACCTCATTTCATTCCCCAACCAACATCTCTGTCCTTCCATGAGTCCAACTTTTTCTTCCTCTCTCCCTGCCCCATCCCCTTTCTTTCTTTCTGTCTATCTCCCTGCCCTTCTTTCTTTCTTTTTCTCTCTGTCTGACTTTCTGTCTCCCTGCCCCCCTTTCTTTCTTTCTGCCTCCCTCTTTTTCTGTCTCCCCTTTCTTTCTCCCCAAGCCACTGCCGGGGTTGTCATCTGGGAACAGACCCCCAAGCCACCGCCGACTTCTGGGCCCCAAAACCACCACAGACACCGCCGTTGCTAAGTTTTCCCAACACTGCAACAGGCCAGCAGCCTTCTCCCTAACGTCAATTCTGACGTCAGAGAGGAAGTCCAGGCCAGCTAGTCAGCAATTGGCTGGCCCAGAACTTCCTCTATGACGTCAGAATTGACATCGGGGAGAACGCTTCTGCAGGGAGAGCTTGGGGCGGCGGTGGAGGACATCAGGGAGAGGAAGGCTGATCAGCCCGGTAGATCGTGAAGGCAGCGCGAGTCTATCACGGAGCCCGGGATGGGCTCCGCGATCGACTCGCGTTGCCTTTGAGATCTACCAGTCAATCGACGTATTGGGCACCCCTGCCCTAATGTCACATCCAGCGTTAGCCATGCCTCTGTAGGTGCCATGTAGCATTTTTTAAGGCATCGGTAGACGCCTACATTTTATGTTTTAAGTTGCTTTTAATTTGTTTTTGACGACCTTTTCAACTTACGTTTGGAGCTGAAAGGGTGCCTACCTTAGGCCCTCCTTTACAAAGCTATGCTAGCATTTTTAACGCCAGCTGTAGCGGTAACAGCTCGGATGCTCATAGGAATACTAATTAAAAAAGTGGTTGAATGGCCTAAAAGACCATTCATGCAAAGGTAGAGAAAGCACAGTGTGCAGTGCAGAATTTGTGATATTACTCTTGAAGGTTCTGTCTTTATTAACCCTTACAATGGTAAACAGGTCAAACTACGAGTATTCAACCACTTGTGACCCTGTTGGAGTGATTTATCTTATTTGCTGTCCTTGTAATAATTAAAAAAAAAAAAAACCAAACACAGTAGAGGCAAGAGAGATGCCTGAGCCAACCAATAGTTACATTTATCTAAAAAACTATATATGCAAATGAATGTATAAAAGTCCCAGGTCTTTAGAAAGACCATTTGAAGTCCTAAGTGAGTGGAATCCGAGGAAAGTCTCCTTTCCTACCATTCCACTCACTTGGGACCTCAAATGGTCTTTCTAAAGACCTGGGACTTTTATACCTTCGTTTACATATGTGGAGGGGCATAATAATAATAATAAAAAAAAGTTTAAGTTCCCTGTTGGCTTAAGTCAGTAGACGCTGAAGTTGGCAGCAGGGAAATGTCCATTCTCAAAAAAAAACCCCAAAAAACCACCATCCAAATTGAGGTTTTTTCTGAGAATAGCAAATCTGCATGTTTAGCAATCTACTGGCCCAGACTACCGCTACGTCTATCCCTACACCGCATTCTCAACTAAAGTTCCAAACACCCAAACCCAGACCTTTTAGGCGAAGAAGAGCCAGTCCTTTACCTAAAAGCTGGATTCTGTAACTGGCGTCTGTCAAAAACAACACCGGTTACAGAATCCCCCCCCCCTGAAATGATCGCAGCAGGAGAGATGCAACGAACCACAGCAGGAGAGACGCCCAATCACTCCTGCCGGCATCTCCCCCCCCCCCAACAAACCCAATACCGGCAGGAGAGATGCCTAATCTCTCCTGTCGAAGGTGTGGCACAACCCCCCGCGACTACCGGCATAAGGGATCCCTCCTGCTAGCACCCCAACCACCCCTGAATACCATCAGGAGAGATCCCAAGCCCTCCTGCCTGCACCACAAATACCCGCCAAATGCCGGCAGGAGGGAGCCCAAGCCCTTATGCCGGAAGGCGAACCCCCACCCCTGAACTCCCCTCGAACTGGCATGAGGGAGCCCAAGCCCTTCTGCTGGAAGGCAAATCCCCCCACCCCTGAACCCCCTCCCGAACCGACAGGAGGGAGCCCAAGTTCTCCTGCCAGAAGGCAACCCCCCCTCAAATACAGGCAGGAGGGATCCCAGGCCCTCCTGCCCATGGCGCACCCCCTGTGACCCTATGATCACTCCCCCCGAACCCCTGAATGGCCCCCCACTGCAAAGGACCCCCTAACCTCAGACACAGCCCTAACCCCGGACCCCCCCCTAACCCCGGACACTCCTAACTTACCTGAATGTCGGCAAGTTCTATGGATCCCAAGTCTGTCCGGCAGGCCTGCTGTGGGCGGGGCCTTAGGCGTATGGGGCCCACCAAACTTGGTACAGATATGACTTACTATCTGGGAACAAATACTAGAGGGGGTGAAGGGGTGACATCGAAAACGACAGCTATTAGTGTCTAACCCATAAACCCATGGCGAGATTTCAACTAAATTTGGAACACATATGACTTACTATCTGGGGGAAAATACTGTGGGGGTGGGAAGGGGGCGATGTAAAATTATTGAAAACGACAGATATTAGTGTGTAAACCATAGTTTTTGGACTCCCTGAGATGAATACTGGCACTCCCGATGCCATTTAAGTCCAAGTTCAGCCCCATAGAGAGGGACATTCATGTGGGACATGTGGGGGGTGGGACATTTTGGGATAAATTAAAACCCGGGCAATCTGTTAGCGATATTCCTAAATATAATCTCTTAGCAAGAAAATAGCAGAACGGACTTGGATTCTAGGAACAGGTGACCCAGCAGGAAAAGAAGGAAAGGTAAGAGAGTTAGCCAAGGCAATGTCATGAAGACGTTTGAACATGATGGTTATGGTGCTCTATGCGTCAGTAGATCTTTCAAGCCAAGGACTTCAAAAGATTGTATTTTCACTGGTGCCAACGTAAGCTTTATATTTCTGTTAAACGAGAATAGATATTAGTAGGTAAGTGAGAATTTTCTAGAAGTTTTATCTTATGACACGTTCTTTGTCATAACTTTTTTTTTGTTATCAATTTATTAGGTGTGTTTTTATGTAACCTGCGCAAAATTGTGAGATGCTGCGGGCTATAAAATCTTTAACTCCCCCCCTTTTTACAAAAGCGTAGCGCGGTTTTTAGTGCTGGCTGCGGCAGTAACAGCTCCAACGCTCATAGATTTCCTATCAGCCTAGGAGCTGTTAGCAACGTGGCCGGCACTTAAAACCACAATAAATAAAGTTCATCTTTAGTGGGACAGAATGGATGCTGACTAGAGTTTACAACTGTTTGCCAAATCTCAGCCAATCCATAGGCATAATGGCAAAAGAAACACAAGCAAGACCTCAGTAACACCGCGACGAAATACGAATCCAGAGAGCGTAATGCCCATCAATCGTCAAAAGCCACTGCAACTAATTGCCAGCTGGGAAGCGGAACGTAGATAGACTTACTAGAAACATATGCTTCTGTTTCTTGGGGGATTAATTCTAGTTTCTTTCTTAAGCTCCATGAAATATAATAGAATATAGTCCACATATTTGTTGGTAACATGAATGTGTGACCTTTGTGGGTTCGGGGGCAGCTGCCAGTCTTCACAGAGAAGCAAGCAATCAGGCCTTGCAGATGGGTGGCTGCAGTCGATGCAGCTTAGTGGATGGAAAATGTATTTGTTTATAAGACCATTTTACATATCGTTAATACATAATTAAGTAAAA